>NC_085136.1:299925155-300235345 GCF_035046485.1 Aedes albopictus | reverse complement strand
CTTTGGCTGACTAATGACGATGAGGAAATCGCGTTCAGTTCAGTGGCGCCCAACGGTAGTGGGTAGTTTCCACGAATTGGTCCTGTCATTCAAGGTTGTTTTTGTTTGCTCCGAATGAGAAACTATATCTAAAAGTTATTGATTTGTTGCTCGAAATCTAATAAATATAATGATAGCGTCAAAATTCTCGGACCGAGTGAATTCGGTTCATCGGTGGGTAAATTCATGAAAATTTTCATAAATTTTGGACTTATCCACCGGTGAACCGAATTCACTCGGTCCAGAATTTAGACAATGGACTTTCCCAATCAGAATTGTTCAATTCTGATTGGAAATCGTTCAATTCTGATTGGAAACGGCCTTACTCTAGTGTCACGATTGTCGGATCACGATGAATTCAGTTCATCGGTGAATAAGTCCATAGAGCGAGGAATTCCAAACTGAATCATCCGATTCCGATTAGAAATGGCCCCGCTCTACTGTCGAAATTCTCAGACCGAGTGAATTCTGTACATCGGTGCATAAGTTCATTGTGTGTTCATTCCAAATGAATGAATGAACATTTCTTCTACCGAAGTTGTGAGCTGAAATATTAAGTAACTATAGACGAGTACACCGATGAACTGAATTCATCGCGGTTCAACAATTTTGACACTAGAGCGGGCAATTCCCAATCAAAATTTTTCAATTCTAATTGGAAATCGTTTACTTCTGGTCCGAGAATTTTGACACATAAGCGGAGCCGTTTCCAATCAGAATTTAGCGATTCTGATTGGAAATGGCGACGCTCTAGTGTCAAAATTCACTGACTGACTGAATTCAGTTCACCGGTGGATAAGTCCATGGAAATTTTTATAAATGACTACCTGTACATGGTTTGACAGCAGTGCTGCCAAAATATTTGCTGAGATATCAACTGCGTATTTCTGATGATGTAGTCGGACAATGACAAACAAAACTCCCACTCGGGAATTATTCCAAGGTCCCGTGTCAAAGACCGTCCTGCGTTGACATCGCTTGAACTTGCCTGACCGCGTTAATTTATCAAAAAACGTCATCCCAACTGGGAGACGTAAACTTATTCCATCGCCATCCCTTTCCCATATCTGAAACTTGCTGATCTAGCCCGGCCGGACGGGGTGGTGAAAATTGAGAAAGATGTTTACAAACTTGACAACTGCCCAGCACCACTCGCACTCTCTTCTCGATCGGGTGGTGGTGGCGGTACTTCTAATAATAGCTCCTCCACACCACTTACTACGTAGTAAAACTACAACCTATTTCGAAAAACTCCCCGACACAGAAAGTGGCACCCGTGCGCGTAGTTTGTTTTGTAAACAAACTAAGGGCACCGCACGGCAGTCGTTGGTTGCCACTACACTAGCGCATCGATTGGAAAATTAGATGGAAAAGTGTCATTTGCATATCGCTGCGTCACCGTCATCGGCTTCGTCGAAGGATAGTTATGGCTCGGTAAAACCACACGACAATAACAACAACATCAATAAAGGGCAAGTGAGTTATTGAAGACACGTGTTACACTTGAAGCAAGCGATAACCGGTCAAGTGCAGGGTTCAAGTGTCAACCATGGGTCGATGCATTGAAAAAGTTGAAAGGTTGTTCACTTAAGCCGCCGATGTCAGCGATAGATGGAACGTTAAGCAGGAGGGATCCCCTGGATGAACGTCAAATCTACTTTTTTTCTTCGAGCATTATGGACTTATCCACCGATGAACCGAATTCATCGCGGTCCGAGAATTTTGACACTAGAGCGGGGCCGTTTCCAATCAGAATTGGACGTTTCTGATTGGAACAGACCCCGCTCTAGTGTCAAAATTCTCGGACCGCGATGAATTCGGTTCATCGGTGGATAAGTCCATGGACTTAACTACCGGTGAACTGAATTCACTAGATTTCCGTGAAATTTTCCACTAGAGCGGGGCCATTTTCAATCAGAATCATCAAATTCTGATTTGAAACGATCCCGCTCTAGTGTCAAAATTCTTGGACCGAATGAATTCGATTCATCGGTGGATAAGTCCGTATTGCTCAAACATCGAATAGACGAGTGCACCGATGAACTGAATTCATCGCGGTCCGAGAATTTTGACACTACAGCGGGGTCGCTTCCAATCAGAAGTGGAAGATTTCCAATCAGAATTGAACAATTCTGATTGGGAACGACCCCGTTGTAGTGTCATAATTCTCGGACCGCGATGAATTCAGTTCATCGGTGCACTCGTCTATTGGTAAACCCATACAAGACCCATGTGTGCTCATGGGTTAACATGATTCATCAGCATGAACACTATAAATTTGGAGGTTATAATCGTTGACGCTATAGACAAGTTATAGACGATTCTGATTGGAAATCATTCACTTCTGATTGGAAGCGGCCCCGCTCTAGTGTCAAAATTCTCGTACCGCGATGAATTCAGTTCATCGGTGCGCTCGTCAATCTTATAATTTCAAACGACTATAGACGAGTGCACCGATGAACTGAATTCATCGCGGTCCGAGAATTTTGACACTTGAGCGGGGCCGCTTCCAATCAGAAGTGAACGATTTCCAATCAGAATTGAACAATTCTGATTGGGAATGGCCCCGCTCTAGTGTCAAAATTCGCGGTCTGATGAATTCAGTTCATCGGTGCACTCGTCTATGGACATTTCCACTGGTGAATCAAATTCACTCGGTTGGAAAATTTTGACACTAGAGCGGGGTCATTTTCAATCAGAATCGTCGAATTCTGATTTGAATTTAATCCGCTTTTTAGTGTTAAAATTTACGAACTGAGTGAATTCTATTCATCGGTAGATAAGTCCATAGATCACATGTCGGTAACAGTAGTTTATGTTCCAATCCAGCTTCGATTCTATTAAACTGGCAAAGTGCATGTTTTCATCAATCCAATTCCAGCTTGATGAGCTAAACAGTGTCCCACGTCTGGAGCACCGACGATTCTTTTCAGCATAATTGAAGGATGAATTAGCATTCCCAAACTAGCTACCTGTGCCATGGACTTATCCACCGATGAACCGAATTCATCGCGGTCCGAGAATTTTGACACTAGAGCGGGGCCGTTCCAATCAGAATTGGACGATTCTGATTGGAACAGACCCCGCTCTAGTGTCAAAATTCTCGGACCGCGATGAATTTGATTCATCGGTGGATAAGTCCATTCCGTGCGATCATCTCAAAATGCGCAATTCATCCCGCTGATTTCGTTCTTTGTTTCGCACTGTTGTGTGCGTTCCAGAAATTCCAATCGCCCAAATCAGCTTTGTTTTGAAATTCACACCGGTCAATCAAGACTTGGGATGAGAGTGACGACCCTGAAGAAGCATGCAAATTAGTACTTAGTGGTAGCCAAGCTGTTAATTGGTAAACAAAACGATTTCTAGTAAAACCATAGGACGTAAACACAACGATAAAGGCTGTTGTTTTTGTGAAAACAAAACAGAAAATCGGCACATCTGACATTGATCTGTTGCGCCTTTTTGCACGTTCGGATCGGGGATCGACAATCACGTGCTTCGTTCCCTTTCAACAGCAAGCAAAAGTTAGCGCTTCTTTGTTGATCAAGAAGTAAACATTCAATAACTCTGCGGATCCGGAGCTACAGATGGACGGAGCAGATTCATTCACCTCTCCGGGATTGAATTGGCTGACGCTGACGCTGACAGAAGAAGCTCCTCTTATCTGATGGTGTGAGAGGGGCTTGTTTTTTTTGCCCTACGTTGGTAATCAGACATTTGCGATCTCCCGATCGATGAAATGATTCGAATTAGTGACTCACGTTTCTTGGAGCTGCTAAATATGTGTTTTTTTTTTCTGACAAAGGGATAAGATTCCCACTGCCGATCCTCAACATTTAACATCATCATGATGTAAATATTGAATAAACGGAACAGTGTTTCACGCAAATTTCAGATGACATTGATCTTCATTACACCAATAAACCTAACCTCAAAATATTGAACAATTCTTAGGTCATTTTGGACTTATAGACTTATCCACCAATGAATTGAATTCATCGCGGTCCTAGAGCGAGGCTGCTCCAATCAGAATTGAACGATTTCCAATCAGAATTGAACAATTCTGATTGGGAATGGCCCGCTCTAGTGTCAAAATTCTCGGACCGCGATGAATTCAGTTCATCGGTGGATAAGTCCATCCACTGAAGAAACGAATTCACTCAGTTCAAGAACACTAGACCGTGGCCGTTTCCAATCAGATTTGGAAAATTCTGATTGTAAATGACTTCGCTCTAGTGTCAAAATTCTCGGACTGAGTGAATTTGGTTCACCTATGCATAAGTCCATAGATTGTTGAAGCTGCTAGAGAACGAGAATCAAAAGAAACCATCGGTAACTGTCAAAGTTCGAATAAGGAGGAAGCGAGCAAGAATGAACTGAACGTTCGTTTGTGGCGTCATTTTGAAAAACCTGATTCAGTTTTGCCAAATGACCTCACAGATGACCCTTAGTGTTCATGCGCATGAATGTTTGCATAATTGACGCTTTATTTCTTACAGTTCTTTACAGTGTTTTGAATTGCATATCAAAGTTGATCCAAGTAGAAAACAGGTGACACAGGTGGACTTATCCACCGATGAGCAGAATTCACTACGTCCGAGAATTTTGACACTAGAGCGGGACCAATTCCAATCAGAATCTTCCAATTCTGGTCCCGCTCTAGTGTCAAAATTCTCGGACCGAATGAATTCTGTTCTTCGATTGATAAATCTATGCTAAATTGCAAAGATAATCGAAGCAACATACCCGATTATCAGTCCTTCTTTGGAAAATTTTCCAGCTCCAATTCGCGTGCAAAAAGTCGCAATATCACTTGTCTCTCCAGCCAGAGAAGATCGCATCCATCTGTCTGTCTATCTGTCGGGGGAATGGCACTAATCCGGCGGATCACGAGCGCTAATTAAATCAAATATTTCGCTAACCGGGCACTCACGTTGTTGATTCATTCATTTGTTGTTGTTTGTTAATCCAGGGCATTGCGAATCGCACATCTGGCTTGCCGGACACCGAAGAAACGTGACATTCTAATCAGACATGAGTTCGTGTATGTGGGATAAGAGATCTGGAATTAGTACGTAGGTATATCGTTCATCATTTTCAATCTGCTTGGCACAGACATATTATAGACTGGAGGAACTTGATAAACGTGAATGAACTTATTGTTTAAAAAAAGTAGATTTCTCAAGTCAATTCTGTTTTTTTCCTGGTTCATCCTCGTTCATACTAGGTCATCTTCGTTCATGCTAGGTGATTTCACTTCCTCTGTCCTATTGACTTATCCACTGATGAATAGATTTCACTCAGTCAGAGAATTTTGACACTAGAAGGGGGTCAATTGGACGATTTTGAATTAGTTCATGGAAGTATTCACCGATGAACCAAATTCATTCGAATCGAGACACTAGGGCGAGGCCTTTTCCAATCAGAAATGTCCCAATCTTATTGGAAACGGCCCCCATTCTATTGGCAAAAGTCTCAGGCCGAGTGAATTCGGTTCATCGGTGAATAAGTCCATACAGTTTTGCATGGAAAGTTAACTCCATTTTTTTCCTCGGAGAAAAAAGGAACAGTAACGGATGGTTTTTAATACAAACCACTGGAAACTTTTAAGTTCGTGCTGGAAGGAAGAGAACGTGCCGAACGAGAATGAACCTTACGTTCATTCGTGCAAAACTCAATGAACTTATCCAGCGGTAAACCGAATTCTCTCGGTCCGAGAATTTTGACACTATGGCGTCGTCATATTTCAATCAGAATGGTTCAATTTTGATTGGAAGCGGCCCCGCATCAGGTTCAATATTATTGGACCGAGTGAATTCAGCTCACCGGTAGATAAGTCCATAGGGAATAAATCTTCGACCCAAATCTTAGTTGACAGCGATGGACGTCAAAATAGCAGGGTTGAAATAATCAATCGCCGAAATTCGTGAAATTGGCATCTTCCAAGATGCGAAATGAGTGTGAATTCAACTTCAATCACATAAGCAAGTCACTGAAGCAAACACAAATCGGTGCGTTGTGATTGTCAATTTGGCTTCGATATGAACCGTTTTTATACATTGATGTAGACATTTATTTGAACGGTAGCTTGTCGCTTTCTCAGTTGATTGGTCTGAGTGGATCGGAAGTTTATGAGCCTATATGGGAGCCTAATTGAGTTCAATTGATCGTAGATGAGCTGTAATTGTTTTGTCTTACTGTGTGAGAAACGTTTTCCAATAAGAATGCAATAAGTGGGTAATGTTTTGTGTCATTCAGTGATGCTTTTAGCTGTGTTTTTTCTCAAAGAATTATCCAAATTGTCACATAAGATTCAATATTGTTTGGATGTACGCTGTTCTTCATAAGGTCCTTGCTAGGTTTCTCTTGAGATTCTTTCAGGATTTGTTTCCGGGATTCCTTCAGAAATTTGTGCAGGGTATACTTGCAGATTCATTCGGCAATTTCTCCAGGAATTCTTTCTGAAAATCGTCTCAATATTCTACCCAGAGCTCCTTCTAGGATTTCTCCTGGAATTTCTCTCTGGATTCCTCCTACAGCGATTTCATTTTTGAGATTTATTATTACAGACAATATTCCCGGGATTCATGTAAGGACTTTTACGGGTAGAGAAGCGGGTGGCGTAGGGTGTAGTGGAAGAGATTTTTTGATATTGTAACGTTAATTTTGTTATGGAAAATGTAAAAAATTAAAAAAAGGAAACTGTCAGGATCGCCTGGAGCGATCCCTGAATGATCTCCTCCTGGAGGGATCCCCGAAGGATCTCCTCCTGAAGAGATCCCCGAAGGATCTCCTCCTGGAGGGATCCCTGAAGGATCTCCTCCTGGAGGGATCCCTGAAGGATCTCCTCCTGGAGGGATCCCTGAAGGATCTCCTCCTGGAGGGATCCCTGAAGGCTTTCTTGGAGGGATCCCTACATCCTCTTGGAAGAATCTCTGAAGGAACTCCTGAACTAATTCCAGAAGTTACTCTTCGGGGAGTTCCTAAAGGAACTTCAAGAGAAATTTCTGGTGAGACTTTTAGGGGGATCCTTAAAAGAACTTCTGTAAGAACCTCTAAAGAAACTCTCGGAGAAAACTCTGATTCAAATTTTAGAGGAATCTGAGATGGAATTCAAGGAGGAATACCAAAAGAAATCCCAGGAGCAATCACTACAAGCCATACTTGAAGCGACTCCTGGAGGATTCCCTTAAGAAACACCTAGACAAATCTCTACTCCATGGCTGCTACCTGAAAGAACATCTGGAAAAATCCCTAATGGAACTTTTGCAGAAACCCTTATCCAACTACTAGATTAATCCCAGATGATGCTGCTATAGGAATCCTTGGAAGAACGTCTGGAGGAATATCTGATGGAGCTCCTGTAGGCATCTCCGAATCCTCCTGAAAGAGTCTCTGGACTAATCCCCAAAGGGACTCCTGTAGAAGTCCCTGACGAAACTTCAGGAGGAATTTCTGAATTGCAGAAGCATCTCTGAATGAACTCCTGGAAGAAGCACTGAAGAAACTCTTGAAGATATCTCTGAATATACTCCTGGAGTCCTGGGGTTATTTTACAAAAATACCACAAGAAATTCCAGGAGCAATCCCCAACGGGAGTCGTGAAGTAATCCTTAAAGCGATTTCTGGAAAAATCCTTACAGGAACTCCTAGACGAATCCCAAAAGGTACTCCTGGAGTATTCCCTGAATGAATTTCTACACCAATCCCTGAAGGTATCCATGAACTTATCTCAGATGGAACTTCTGCATCTCCTGGAGAGATCCCTCAAGGAACTCCTGTAGAGATCCCTCATGGAGCTGTTCAGACAATCACTGAAAAAACTATTGTAGGAACGCCCGAAAGAACTTCTAGAGGAATCCCTGATGGAACTCCTGCATGCATCAGTGAACCCTCCTGGAAGCACCTGGAAGGAATTCCAAGAGACATCCCTGGAGGAACTTTTGGAGGAATCCCAGGAGGAATCCCTGAAGAAATTCCTGGGGAAATCCTAGAGGAATCTCTAAAGAAACTCTAAAATGAATCCCTAAACAAACATGTGTAGTAATTCATGAAGGGGCCTGAATAAACTCATGGAGGAACCCCTCAACGATTTTTTAGGAATCTCTGAGCTCCTGGAGATATCCTTAACCCGGGAAGAATCGCAGAAGAAACTCCTCTGGGAATTCCTGATGGAACTTCAAGAGGAATTTCTGGTGGGATTTTTGGGGGGATCCCTGAATGAACTCTTGGAAGAACCCCTAAAGGAACCCCCTGATTCAAATTTTAAAAGAATTTCTGATAAAATTCTAGCAGCAATCCCTGAAGGAACTCATGAAAAAATTCTTGAAGCAACTACTGGATGACTCCCTAAAGCAACTCCTAGATAAATCTCTGATGCTACTCCTGAGCTATTACCTGAAAGAAAATCTGGAAGAATCCTTGAAGGAACTTCCTCATCAACGCAGATGGAACTCCAGTAGGAATCCTTGAAAGAACTTCTGTAGGAATATCTGATGGAGACTCAGAAAAAACTTCTAGAGAGATCCCTGAAGAAAAAGTCCGGTAGGAGTCCCTGATGATAATTTATGGTGAAACTCCCAAAAGCACCCCTGAATGAACTCCTGGAAGAAGCTCTGAAAGAACTCTTAGAGAAATTGTAGAAGAATCCCAGAGGAAGTTTCAGGAGGAATCCCCGAATCACGAGGGAACTCTTGATTTAGTCCTTAAAGCAATTCCTGGAAAAATCTTCAAAAGAACTACTATACGAACCCCAAAAGGTAATCCTGATGTAATCCAGGAGGAATCCTAGAAGGAATTCCAGGAGGAATCCCTAAAGAAATTCCTAGGAGAAATGCTGTATCAAAATCTTAGATGAATCACTAAAAAAACACCAGAATGAACCTCCGATCAAACTTGTGTAGTAATCCCTGAAGGGGCCTGAATAAACTTCTGCATTTTTTTGGAGAAATCCCCAAAGGATCTCCTGGAGAGATCCTTAATGGAACTTCTAAAGAGATTCTTGAAGGAACTGATTGAGTAAACCCAGCTTGAAATTTAGAAGGAATTCCCAAATAAAATTCAGTAAATTTTTGCAAAAGATTTCTTTCAGGAATCGCTAAAGGTACTCCGTAAGGGAACATCTGAAGGGAATTCCTGAATATTATTTCAAGCAAATGTATGAAAGATTTTTAAAGGAATCCCTGAAGGATCTCCTGGAGGCATCCCTGAAAGATCTCTGAGAGGACTTCTCTTGAAAAATCCTACAGGAATCTCTGAAATAACACCTGATAGAATCTCTGAAGGATCTCCTGATGGAATAGATGAATCCTTGGAGGAACCACTGGACGGGTCTCTGTTTGAATTCCTGGGAGAATCCTTATGGAGCTCCTGGAGGAACCTCTGAAAGAACACCTTAAGTAATCCCTAAAGTGATTCCTGAAGGAACTGCAGAAGAAAGAACTCCTGAAAGAATCTCTAATGCAACTTGTGCAGGAATCTCTGAGGTATCTCTTGTGGAGAACTATAAAAAAACTTCTGGGGGAATCACTGAAAAAACTTCTTGAAGAATCTTTCAAAGTTTATACAAGAAACTCCTGGAGAATTTATTGATTAGAATTCTTAAGTAATATCTGAAGAATTTTCTGGACAAATGAGCTCCTAATAGTATATGTGTATTGACTCCTGGCGAGATTCCGCAAGGAAATACTGGAAAAATTCCCGAAATAATTCATGTGGGAATCTCAGAAGGAACTCCTCCAGATATTTTTGACAGAATTTCGGGAAGAAACTCCAGAATTGGTTATCCATGAAAGGACTTCTTTTCTAATGAACCCTTGAGGAATCCCTGGAGAAACTCTCTGATTAAAATCCTAAAGATATCGCGGAAGGTTTTACTGGGTCATGCACCGTGATTTATGGATTCTCCCTTTGTGAGAAGGTCCTGAACCAACCCAAAATGTAACTCAGATTTTTTCAGTATTTTTCAGTTTTCAGTTAATTAAAAAAAAGTTTCAATTAAATCAAATAATAGTGAGTGCGTAAGAGAAAAATTAGAGAAATTTTGAAAAGGGATATTTCTGTAGAATATCGTAAGATAATCTGAGGAAGAGGAGCTCTAACGGAGTGACATTAACTTTCTTAGCAACGTCACTCCCAACGTTTTTTTTTCACATTTATGACACTATATATAGTGTCGTATACGGTGGTTCCATTAATGCTTGTAATGCATCTCCGATGCCTTGCAAGTATTGATTATGACAAAAAAAAAACTTGTAAAAGTAGTCGATCCTATCATTTTCCAAGATTATTTCAATGAATGTATGTGTAGACTGGTCCAGACTAGACTAGACTAGACTAGGGACGGGTTAAGGTGAATATATAACGAAGCCACAGATAGAATTTTCAAAAGCACAAATCTGAAGAACAAAAAGACGGATTGCGCTGAAAAGTTAATCGATTGGTGACCCGCTGGTGGTGACCAATCGATCAACTTTTCAGCGCAAACCAACCCTCGGTTCTTCAGATTTGTGCTTTTGAAAATTCGAAGTGTGGCTTTGTTATATATTCACCTTAAGGAAATTTCCAATACGAGAAGTTCCTGAATCGATCGGGAATGGATCTCAGATACCCTCACCTTCTTGCATGCTCTAGCTGCATACGCGCGTGTTCACCGATTCGGTAGTCAGCCCCAAATCAATATTTGTTTACCGAGAAAGACAAATGTCTCCCAGGATTGGTTTACTACATACATGTTAATGATATTTGCTGAAATTATCACCTAAATACTACAGATACTAGCCTAGTATCACTCTAGCGATACACGTCCGGTAGTCTATCATTTGCCTAAAACTATTTCTGGACGAACATTTGAAAAGGGCCTATCTGCTTTTTGTAAACAAACATGTTTCTGTCTCTGCAGGGCCCATCTGCATCAACCCACGCACATCAACACCCTTGACAGATAGCTTGAAGAACACTCTTTCTGATAAGGGTGTTGATGTGCGTGGGTGGATGCAGATGGGCCCTGCAGAGACAGAAACATGTTTGTTTACAAAAAGCAGATAGGCCCTTTTCAAATGTTCGTCCAGATTTGCTCAACGCAACGGTATGGTGGTGACCTTGAGCTGTGTACCCATTAGTCTTCCCATTTGGCTTATCATAGTTCGTGTAGTGGATAATAGTACACACAGTATGCCCACTAATGGTATTACCTCAGATAAACAGATGTCACACACTCAGTTTACAACACGTAGATGTAGTACTCGCTTGGCTCATCCAAGTGCGCCATCCGTTTATCTGTGCTACCCTGCCATACCTTCATTAGCTAATCAGCACTACATGCCCCCCTCCGATCTAGTTGTATGTGAGCCCAGCACACGCGATTGCTTTCCGTCAGCAGTATTATAAAAAAGTAATAATGACCATTACATGGCGGACGAACGACGACCGCACATGAAACTACAGAAATGACAAGAATGTTCGACTGGCCTCCGATCGATATCATTCCGCGCGGTGCGGTAGCTAGTGGCTCGTCGTCGTCGACGACTAGGTATAACGTGGTAGTGAATTATGAATGCGTGAATGTGGCTGTACTTGCTCGGGCCCTCACCTCGTCGAAGCAATAGAGATAAGTGACATTTCAACACACGAACACTAGCGCAAATTTTTCCTCACACAAAAGTGCACGCCGATTGAAAGGCTATTCAGATTGCATATGCAAATATTACCCAATCGAATTGGGTAAAACGGGTTAATAATGATAAAACCAACGTCCGGGGCAAGAGTGCAAATATTTTCCTCGCAGTTTCACAACTACATCTACAAAAAAAAAAGGCACGCATACATTTGAACGTGATTACCTCTATAGTCGTGGATAACGGAGATAATGATCGGATTAGGGCCAGCGTTGCTATCACACACAAACACATTACACACAGGTACACATACTCATGGCTGCGGTAATTTTACGTGAATAGATAATATCTATGCAGTACAACAGCTTTAGTCGGGACGCATTAGACTGTCCATAACAAGGAAGTCTAGAACAAACGATCCCTCCCGCGTGTTGGACAGGTCTGCAGTGCATCATTATTTTGTTCGATTTTCCCAGAATCTAGACAATTGAAAATTGATTTTCGATTACATTCCTGGAACGGTCGATAGTTTGAAATTTTCACGACGGACGAACGGAGACGACGCGTCTGGTCGACCACACACAAATCGTCCTAACTGGTTTCGTGTAGACATCGGCGACGACGGACACGACGCCATCTACCACCGCACCGTAGCGAAGTCATCGCGAATCCTTGAAACGCGAAGCTCACTTCCGGGGTGATTGCTTCACATATGGCGGCGCGCGGTTGTGGATCGATTTTTTCTGCTACCTGTCGTCGTTACGAGCTGCGAACTGCGGTGGTATTTATCGATTCCCAAATATATTAACCGCGCTCCTTGTTGGCGGAGAAGACAACAACCACCCGCGCCCGCGCGCGCGTGGATGATCTCAAGCAAATGCGGTGCGATGTGTGCATAAGTAATATTCTGGCGCGTGTGGGCACCTAATGGGAGGCTACGCGAAGCGTAGAGATCATTACCGCACGATATTCTATTCACTGCAGCTTTCGCACTCTCACTACACTGCACTGTCATGCCAGTGGGAAATTTACCGGTCCGCGCCGCGGAGGTAAATCGATAAACGATTAAGCTGTCGCATGCGAAGCGAGTTCCGCGTTCATTCGGAGATAATTTATTGATGGATCAACTCAACTAACGGGATTGGGAGTACACTTGAACAGCTATTTAAATATTTTAAATACTCCGCATTAGTGTTTGAGATACGTTAACTATGATTTAGGAGCATCTCCAGATTTAGATATTCCAGATATTCCTGTTGAGGGCCCATATAGCCGAGGCGGTAAACGCACGGGTATTCAGCATGACCATGCTGAGGGTGATGGGTTCGATTCCCGATCGGTCCAGGATCTTTTCGTAAAGGAAATTTCCTTGACTTCCTTGGGCATAGAGTATCTTCGTGCCTGCCACACGATATACGCATGCAAAATGGTCATTGGCAGAGGAAGCTCTCAGTTAATAACTGTGGAAGTGCTCATAGAACACTAAGCTGAGAAGCAGGCTTTGTCCCAATGAGGACGTTACGCCAAGAAGAGAGAGAGAGAGATATTCCTGTTATTTAGAATTTTGTAGACTAACTAGTACCACCTAGCGGATATATTCAGAATCAAACAGTTCATGATTGGATAACTCTTGATGCCCTGGTCAACTTTGTCAAATGCGATTTTTTTTCACGTGGGTCGATTCTCGAGAAACTGACGATTACAGTTTTAAAACTCACTTGCGCCACGAAGAGGATAAACCTCGAACAATCAAGTTCACTATCGGATAGCCCTTGCTGTCTTGATCAACTTTGCCGAAAACAAAATTGTTCTAAGTGATCTGATCCTCGAGATACAGCAGTTTAGAATTTTAAGACTCACCAGCGCCACCTAGAGGAAAAACCAAGAACTAAGTAGTTCACTATCCGATAACTCTTGATGTTCCGATCAACTTTGCCGACACTAATCTTCCACCCGATATCTTCCGCATGGTCGTGCTGAATACAGCACGTTTACAGCTACAGCTTACATTTCTGAAGAGATCCCTTTTGGGTTTTTCAGAGAATCTTGAAAGAATAGAAATTCCTCCGAGGATTTCTTCTCAATGATTCCTTTAGAAAACCTACCAACGATTTTGTCAGAAACTCTTCTAGAGAGGGTTTTAGAATGTATTCCAGATATTTGTTCAAAAAAAGGTGTAAAAATTTCTTCAAAAATTTGTCCAAGGAATCTTTCTGAAAATATTCAGAAATTCCTCCACTGAATCGTGCAAAACAATTTCCATACATTTCTCTGGGGGTACCTTCCAAAATTTCTAGAGGGGTCCGAATATTTCTCCAATTGTTTCAGTAATTCCTCCAGCGATTCCTTTCAAAAAGGTTCCGGGGCTTCTTTTAGATTTTTTTCTAGGGATCACTTTAGAAATTTCTCTTGGAAGTTCTTCAGAAATTCTTTCAGAATTTTTTTTTGTAAATTCTTCCTGAGATTTTTTTTTAAATTATTCCAGGGATTCCTTTAGAAATCTCTCGAACATTTTCATCATATCTTCCAGAAATAACTCCAAAGATTGCTTCATAAATTTCTCTAGAAATTTCTCCAGAGATTTTTCAAGGATTCCAAGAGGAAGGAATTCAGAAAAGTTCCTTCGAAAATTGCTCCAGGTATTCCTTTATAAAATCATTCAAAAATCAGTTTTCATAATCACAATCAGAAATTATTACATCGATTCCTTCAGATATTTAGTAAAGCATTTCTTCAGAAGTTTCTCCACAGATTCTTTTAGATAGGCTTTCACGGATTCCTTCATAGTCATCAGAGATTCTCCCCGTGACTCTTTTAAAAATCTCTCCAGTGGTTTCTTTTGAAAATTTTCCAGGGATCCCTTCAGTAATTCAGTAATGCACCAATTCGCCCTGTTATATTCCGTTATGGTTTCTTAGGGTTTGCTGTAGATATTTCTCTAGTGCTTCTTTCAGAAATTTTTTGAATGATTCCTTCAGAAACCCTTTCAAAAATTTCTTCAGAAAACCATTCAAACATTTCTTCAAAAATTGCACAAGAGGGGCTTTCCGAAAGTTTTCCAGGGATTTCTTCAGAAATCAGTCTAAAGATTTCTGCAGAAATTTCGCGAAGTAACTATTCCATTAGTAAATCTACCATTCCTTCTGAAACTTTGAAATTCTTCGAAGTTTTCTTCCAGAAATTTCACTACTGATTCTATTAAAAAGCAGAAATTCATTCTGAAGTTTTCTCCAGTTATATCTTCATCAATTTCTCAAGGAATTCTTTAAGAAGTATCTAGAGGATCTCGATTTTTATCAAATTTCTTTAGAAGTTGCTCCAGCGATTCTTTTAAAAAGTTTCCAGGGATTACCTAATGAATGTTTCTAGGAACCACTTCAGAATTTCCTCTCAGCCATTCTCTTGAAATTCTTCGGGAGATTTTTTTTTAATTTTTTCAAGAGTTTCTGCGTAAAGAATCAGGCGTTCCCGAATCAAAATCAAAAAATTATCTATGGTTTCCTGCAAATATTCGATTACGACTTTCATAAGAAATTTCTTCTAGGATTCCTTTAAAAAGGCTTTCGCGAATTTCTTCACAAATTTCTCCAGAGCTCCAGCAAATCTTCTTGGTATTGCATTAGAAAATCTTCCAGGAATTCCTTCAGAAATGTATCCAAAGCTTTCTTCAGAGATTTTTCGGAAATCGTTCCAGAGGTTTGTTTTGACAATTTTCCATGGTTTTCTTCAGGAATTCGTACAACATAGTCCATCAACACCTCCTGTGATTTTTAAAAGAATTTCTCTAGGGGTTCCGTTGGTAAATCACGAAGTAACGTCTCCCATTTTTTTTCAAAATTTCGCCTGGGCTTGTTTTAAATATTTGTAAATTTATTTCAGAGTTTGATGTAGAAATTCCTCAAAAGCTTCCATTATAAATTTTTTTCAAGATTTATTTAGAAAACCCTCCCACAGATTTTTTTCATGAACTTCTCCAGAGAGGCTTTCAGGAAGCTCTTCAGGTATTTCTTCGGAAATCAGTCTAAAGATTTCTTCAGAAATCTCTCCAAGATACTGTTTCATTTGTTAATTTTTCATGAATTCTTTAAGAATATCCTCCAAGGATTCTTTCTGAAATTCCCCATGGTATTTCCCCATGAAATTCCCCCACTAATTCTTAAAAAAAATCAGCGATTCATCCTGAAGTTTTCTCCAGGTATTCCTTCACCAATTTCTCCAGGGGATACTTCAGAAATTTCAAGAAGAGTACCGTAAACTGGGGTGTAGTTGATCAGTGGGGTGAACCTGATCACTTAATTACCCGCGGATATCGACATTCAAGGAAGCAACAATTCTAATTTAACCATTCGCAATCCAATAACGTAACAATATAATGGAATGGTAACTTCATTGAAAGTCGATATTCGTGGGTAATTGAGCGATCAGGTTCACCTCACTGATCAACTACACCCCAGTTTACGGTACGATTTTATCTAAAATTTCTTCAGAAATTTCTCCAACGATTCTTTCAAAAGTTTCCAGGGACTACCTAATAAAAAGAAACATACAAACAAAACAAACTTAAAAAGGGTTCCAAGAGCTCTCCTGAGAAGTTTCTGTAAGCCGTCTTCTAGAAATTCATCCAGAGAATTTTTACGAAATTATTTCGAGAGTTTCTGTAGATATTCATCTAAGAATTTAGCATAGCATAGGCGATTGTACACATCGTGGGTGGCTATGCAATGCTCAGCTTCATATATTTTGAAAAATCTACACGTAGCGTCGCTAAAATAACGTTTGGAATTACCGTCTTTTTATACGTGTTAGAGTTGGTCGAGACAAGCATCACATTCTATACCTGGCCACGTCCTTACACTCGCTAGGAAAGGGTAGGAATGCTAGCTTAACGTCTACTTGAAGATACAGGGTACCCAAACTATCTCCATAGACGTTAAGGAAAAGGAATTTGTGTTAGTAGGGTGGGATTGTTCTGAGGAGCTCTATTCGACAACCTAGAGCGCAGATGACATTATTGATGGATGGTTTACAGATCTGTTAAATGAACTTAACTTGATATTCCTGATAAAAAGTATATTAGTATACAAAAACAAAAATATAAATAACATACACATCTGCATATCAATACTGAAGATATTAAGGGGGCCGAAGGATTGAGGCAGCCAATCAATGTTTGACAAACACAAGATTGAAGAGGAAAAAATAAATAAACAAATAAAAATGGAAATCGTTCGCTGTAAAAGTACAAACATTAAAAAAACATAAACATCACAAACATACATCAAGTTTCAATCCATGCTTCCACTTTAGGTATAAAAATAGCAAAATTGAAACTTGATGTGGTAGATCTTACGCCGTAACGCTTCCATTCCAAGGTGATCTACCAACGTTACGGAATCTGTAGATATTCTTCTAAGGATTTCTTCATAAATTTCTTACAATTTTTCTTAAGATATTTTTCAGAAATTCTTTTAGAAGCAACTATAAATATTGCTTCATGAACTCCTGCAAAGGTTCCCCCAGAATTATTTTCAAGCATTCCTTCATAAAATCTTCCATGAATTATTACCAAAACTGTTTTATCACTCCAGATATTTCTTCATAAAATCTTTCAAAGATCAGAAGTTCTTCATTAGTATCATAAAAATCTCCATGAATTCCATCAGATATTCAGTAAAGAATTTTCAAGAATTTCTCCAAGCATTCCTTAAGAAAGGCTTTCACGGGTTGTTTCAGAAATTCTCCTGGGATTCTTGTGATTTTTATCCGAGGATTCTTTCCGTAACTTTTTTGGATTTGCTTCATCGATTTGTTCTGAAACTTTTTAGGATATTTATTCAGAGGTATTTATTCATCAATTCTCCTAGCCTTACTTATATATTTTTTTCCAGGGTTTCCATTGAAAATTCACGATCTTAAAAATTCTGGCAGGAATTCCTGCAAAAATTTACACAGAGATTGCTTCAAAAATACCTTCTTGTATTGTTCTATGTATTTTCTCATGGATTCTTCTAAGAATTCCTCCAAGTACATGAATTTTTTTTTTCAGAATTTATATTTTTTTTTTACAGGAATCTCGTTATTGATTTCGCAAGATACCTGTCTATAAGTGTTAACGGATGTTTATCCATTTGTTTATCTAGATATTCCTTCAGAGATTCTTCCAAGAATTCTTTCGGAAATTTTTCCAGCAGCTTCTTCAGAAATTCTTTCAAGGATTCTTTCAAGAATTTGATACTGTTATGAACAATTTTTTATAGAAACTTTTGCAAGATTTGTTCCAGTGATTTCAGCATGAGTTTTTCTTGGAGCGTTTGCAGAAATTCATACAAAGATTACCTCAAGAATTCCTACGTGTATTCATCTTAAGATTTTCTCAGAAATTCCTTCAGAATTTCCTCTTCGGATTAATGGATTATTTCAAAAATTTATTCAGACATTTCTCCACAAATATTTCCTTGGGATTTATGCAAGAATTTATGATGATTTCTAATAATATCTTTCTGGTAACATTTACAGATGTTTCTTCATTTGTTTCTCTAGAAATTGCTTCAGAAATTCTTCCAAGGATTTTTGCGCAAATTCCTGCAGTGGCTTCTTCTGAGATTTCACGAGGGATTCTTGGAAAAATTTGAACATGAATTTTGCACGAACTCCTCCTGGGATTGCTTCATTGATTTCAGTAGCTATTCCAGTAGACATTTTTGATGGTATATCTCCAGGAATTTCTTTATGGATAACTACAAAAAAAATTGCAAGATTTGTTTCAGGGGTTCCATCATGAATTCCTGCCGAAATTCTTACACAGATTCTTTCAATTCCTCTGTATTTTCTCGGAAGATCATCCAGAATTCCCTTCAAAGGTACCAATAGGCATTTCTCCATGGTTTTTCTCAGAAATTTATTGAGATTTTTTTATAGGAATATTTCTTAGGAATTCCTTTAGACATTTCTGAAAAGTTCATTAGGTGCGATAGTTGTAGGATACAATTAAATATTACTTTTCATAGAATTATTTCTTCAAATTTTTGAGCTTTGCTTCGGTAATTATTTTCCTTTAGTATTTCTTTGAAATATTTATTTATAAACTTATTCGGTAATTTCTTTGGGAAATACCTCAGTTATTAATTGAGAAATTAAATTGGCCATGAAATCTCTTTTGAAAGTGATTCAGCCATTTCTTGGATTTATTTTTGGTAATATATTTTGAAAATTTCTCCAAAAACTCTTTCGGCACCTCTGAAGAAAATTTCATTGTCAATTACTTTCAAAATTTCACCATCAATTTCTTGGCATACAGTTTCATAAATTTCTCTAAGAATTTCGTTATCGATTTTTTTAGAAATTTGATTAGAAAATCCTTTAAATATTTTTCAATATTTTTCACGCCAATAATTTTGATGATTTTCCGGCATTTTTTTCTATTTCTCCAGCAGATCCTTTAATTAATTAGTTTATAAATTGCTGTGGAATTTCTTAGCAAGTTATTCGATGAATCCTTTGGAATTCGTTCAGCATTCTTATAAGAAATCTTTATGAAGGATCTTTCGACAATTTTTTTTGAAAACACTTTCAGCAATTTTTATGTCAATTCTTTTTGTTAATCCGTGATTTTTTGGTAATGTTCTTGGGACTTTTGAGGCAGGTTTTGCGAATATCTTCGAAAATTTCTTGATAATTCATTTGATTTTTTCAGGCAATTTTTCTTAACTCTTCCTTGTTTATTATTCAAGCAACTTATTTATATCACTAATGCACTGATCTTCTGTTAATTCCTTTCGCAGTCTTTTTTTTGTAATTTGTTTGACGATTCGTTTAAAAGTGATTTTTTAACAATTCTTAGAAAAAATCATTCGGAAATTGCTTCAGCAATTCCTTTGAGGACTCCTTTCGAAATTCCCTTAAGAATTTTTCAGGAACTGTCTTTTGAAAATAGTTTGATAATTTCTTTGGAAATTACTCAAGCAATTGTTTTGGGAATTTCTTTCAAAGTTTCTTCATCATATTCTTAGTGCGTTTTGGCAAAAAGTTGTAAGAAAATTATTTCGGTAATGCCTTTGGTAATTTATCAGGCAGTGTTTTGAAAATATCTACATCTATCTATAAGAAGATATTTCTTAGCAATTGAAAATTTCTGAATTTCCATAGAATTGTCTGAGAAATTTCACCAAAAATGCAGAAGGAATGTATAAAGAAAATTCAAAGAAATTGAGAAAGGATTCCTTAAACACTTACCTGGAAAACTTTCAAGTGAACGGCCGCAGGAATTTCGTCTTCGTGTAATTATGAATCACACTGGCATTTTCCTGGTTTTCCTGTTGACTTTACTCTGATTTTAATGAAAGGTGATAAAAATCAATTTGTTTCGGTACATTACCGGTAATAATTACCAATGTAAATATTTGCTCTTTAAATTGAGTTTCATCGAGGCAAATTTTTGAGTGTTTGTGTTTGGTGTTGAATTGAAGTTTGGACTCTGCTAATTGGCTCCAGTTGAACCACTTCCCTAATAAATGACGCATTGGCGCCTTAATTCCTATTCGCACGGGAAACTTCCCGAAAATCACCATTCCACGATACGTAAACAACATCGATCATTCATTTACGCAATCAGACTCTGATTTGTGAAAAATCAATAAAGCCCTTAAGAACAAAGAACAAACATACGTGTACTGTAGGTAAATAATGTAAATTTACACCGGAGAGCCCTAATTGTGTCATCACGTCGTGTCGTCGTCCCCGTGGCGATGCTAAAATAATGATTGTTCCTAACGTTGCTAATTTTCACGCCCTCGGGATCTGGTTAGACAATCCAGCTTGCAATTTGCCTTCTCGGCTCGTAATGGCTATTACGTGAGGGAAATCGGTTTTGCGATAGTGTAAAAACTCGTGTGCACCCAAAAAAGTGATTATTTTTTCAATTAGCGGCGACGATCTTTCATGCTGGATAATCCAGCTGGATTATAACATTTTATTTATCCATCGAAAATGTTTTATTAAAATCCAAATGGTTAGTGGCTTCCACTTCTAATTTGTATTCTGATGGAATGCTTATAGGGAAACTTACGTATTTTCGTCATGGGGGGTTTTTTGAAACCTGATGAACTCAGAGTTGGCCTCAAGTCCTTCCCAATCAAGCTGAGTTATATGCCCAAATTTCAGGCAATTTGGCCCACAAAAACCCCCCATGACGAAGAGAACAAACCTACCGATAATACCCTTCGTCACCCTAACTTTCGTACTAAACGGACAAACAATCCGTTTCCAAACTGTGCCGCATCATCTTCAAAAAAATCAACACACAATCTATTGCGTTACGCCCGGCATCCACTCACCAGCGTGAACCTTCTGCCAAACAGCCACTTTGATCTTCGGGCACGAATCGGTGCAGACACAGAAGACTAAACGGTCTGCTGTGAGCACCGTGATGCTGTGCCTGTAATCTGACATAGCAAACGCCATGTTCGCCTTAACATAGAAGATCACCAACACTCGCACATATAAGTTGCCTATAAGTCCAAAGCAACTATCTCATTGGTTCTTTGTGTGAGTGTAGCTAATCTGGCGATATTGGGCTGCCAACTACAGGCGGCCAGTTTAGCTCAACTAACAATAATAGACAGATTTGACAATCTGATGTTAGACTTGAGTAACATCAGACGTCATAACCCAAGTAACATTTTAGGTTTTGTTCGGCTCTACAAGAGATCTTCATGACCAATTTTATAAAACTCGCAATAAAACTGATTTATACATCAAAACCTCTTGATAACCTCTTTTAGAGCATCTTCCGGCTAAGTGGACCACTCTCGGAGAGGTTTTGCAAACCGCATTAAGAGTAGCAATAAAACCGTTTTAAAACCTAGTAGGAAAAAATCCCATTCTCGATTGTTGTTGTTTTTTTTTTCAACAAAAACTATGACAGCTTAAGATTCAGAGAAGCTTCTTCGATGGCACGTAAAGTTCAGGACGAAACATCATTCGTAAGTAGAAGCGGTCATTTCAAAGTAATATTTTAGTTTATATTGTGTTGGTAGGCTTATGCGCATTCAATTTTACCGTGAATATTGGGGTGACAGAATCATAAAATTAATGCGCTTCAAAAATAGTGAATATTATCATCTTGCAATGGAATAAATCAATTTGTTTATTTGGTAAAACTATCTCGCATCACAAGAAAACTCAGCAGGGAGATTTTATTTATGTGAGTATGTTGTGGAAATGGTGGTAGACTATCAATTCATTGCTAATTTGAGCAAAATAAATTATTTTCCATTCACGTTAGTTAATTTTTCAATATGGCGACAACAATAATCAGCGAAAATAAAACGAAAGCAAGTTTACTTTTATGATAACCGCAATAAACCTAGAAATGTCGTAGTTCTGCTTTTCCACCAACAGATGTCGTTACTAGAGGGTCTTGCCCGGGATTTCCCGGGACAAAAATCCCGGGAAATCCCGGGATCTATGAAATCCTGAATCCCGGGATATTTTTCCGCAATTCCCGGGATTTCCCGAAATGACAACAATTCGTTTTACTGAAACATCACTATAAACTCTATATTTTATTGATCAATGTTTCTATTTTTGCATACGATTCTACATTATATTGGAGTCCAGAAGCCATAACTTTCTACGGAAATGGTTAAAATGTAGATTCGGTGCATTGATTTTAAACTATTACGAGGTTTCTCTCATATGGCCATATTTCTTAAAGCATTTTAAGGAGCAGAATTCAATTTTGTATACGAAACATGCGGGAACTTTTGTACAAATCTCTTATTAAAAAATAAGTGTTAGACGAAGATCGATTCCATAGTACTTGAGATGTTTCTGGAGCAATCTCCTAACAGTAATAAATTGATATTTTCATGGTCTGAGAAATTGCTTGACGTTGACGTATTCCTAACATCATTTTGGTAAAATTTCTCTGATATACATTTTTGTTTCCATTGTAGAATTTTTGGAAGCTTGTAGGTACTTCTGGAAACATGGTAATCAATTCCTGACGAAAGTTATGTGGACTATACTGTGTAATACCTGGAATATTTTCGAATGGAATTACTTGAGACATTTTTTTCTGAACTCCAGGCAAAAATAATGGAGAAATTTAAAGCAGTAATTTTGAAGGAATTTTCAAAATAATTTTAGATTTCATTTCCATCAAAAAAGGTGTCCAGGTTTTCTGCAGTATTGATTTCTGAAATGTATGCCTACAAAAAAACAGAACGATATGTATTATATAACCGAGCCAAAAACACAGCCATCAGTAGAACTAGATCTTTTTAGAATGGAATTCTTTCAACATCCCAGACTCTGGGACCCAGAGCTTAAAATAACGTCTTGCAACCTCACTAATATCACAGTATAATTTTGCACATGGCTCAAAGCGGCTGCTGCACAACAATCCAACAAAATAAGATTTATTACTGTGAAATGTTGCTGAGAAGTTATAATTCAGTAGATTTTCAAATAAGAAGTCTAAATATTAATTAATGAGAAACTCAATATATCTAAATAGAATCAGAGTTTCTGAAAGGAATCATCAAAGTCGTTTTTAGAAAATAGAAAATGTATGTTTTAATATGTTCTAAGCAATACAACAAAAATTTGTAAGAAGGACTCGCCAAGAAAAACTCTCGACATTTTGCCAATTGTTCCTTAAAGTATTTCCCAAAAAAACTAGTAGAAATTCTGGCGTTTTTTTCTTGACTTTATAAGAAATTAATTCCAGTTCTTGGAACTTTTTCTTTAAAAACCAAAATGTTGACAAAAAGTTTCCATTAGAAATTTTCAAATCACTCTTCCAACCTTCACCACTCAAACTTTGTCACAAAAGTTGTTGAATTTGCTCCCAGAAAAAAAAACACAAAAAGAGACCTCATAGGTTCATATAATTTATTCATTTTTCTAGGAATGTAAATATCTTTAAAAATTAGAAATAGAAATCCAAAGAGTTGAACGAGTCGCAGAAATTCGATGAAAACTGTTTTAGAATTCATTTCATTACTTTTTTTATCGGTTTTAAGAAATTTTGATTTTTCCCGGGATCCCGGGATATCCCGGGATTTAAAAAATAAAAATTCCGAATCCCGGGATTTTTTTCAGTCCGGGAAACAAGACCCTCTAGTCGTTACTAATCGAACGGATCGCCATCTGTTGAGAGTTTTAACAGTTTTATTGTGGTAATAATGGTTACCAGAAGGTTTGCAAATCGGAAAGTTTTGTTTACTCTAATAATCTGTCTTTATGGATATCCGGAGGGAATAGTATCGACTGAGGGAATCTGGCAATGATATGTTGGCGGCGTAGCAGTCTTTCCACAAATCAAAAACTAATTTGTTTCTATGTCCGACGTTTCGATATATTTAACATCTTTTTCAAGGATTAGAAACTTTAGCTTTTTTGTCAGGTGGCTCTAGTTGCTGAGCAGTAGTCACAGAACATACAAACATCCGAACAAAAAACTTCCGACACAAAGCACTTAATTAACAAACACGTATTATAATATTATCTTTTTCGTCGCAAAAATAATTATTTTGCGACGAAAAAGATAATATTATAATACGTGTTTGTTAATTAAGTGCTTTGTGTCGGAAGTTTTTTGTTCGGATGTTTGTATGTTCTGTGACTACTGCTCAGCAACTAGAGCCACCTGACAAAAAAGCTAAAGTTTCTAATCCTTGAAAAAGATGTTAAATATATCGAAACGTCGGACATAGAAACAAATTAGTTTTTGATTTGTGGAAAGACTGCTACGCCGCCAACATATCATTTATGGATATCTTCAAGTATACTATAAAACATTTTATCAATGGTTTTCATAAAAGCAGTCATAAAACTGCGAGTTTTAGTTATTACTGTAATAAAACCCTAATAAAAATCAAATATAACTAATCAGCAATGAAATTGTTACTTGGGAATCGACAAGGTCGACGTCAGTTCGTTTGATCCCTATCAGAAACTGAGTCACAGTGAAGACTCGGATCACCTGGATACTATAGGAACAACAATTGACCTGCCAACGACCATTACATCATGACAGCCGTCATGATTCCACCTTAGCCGACTTATTCCAATGCTATCGGCGACTTACTCCCATTACAGTGGAGCTGCTAGACTAAACACCGCGGCACGTCGCGTCGTCAACCGACTGCGCGTGTACACCAACGACAATGAGCAGAACTGTACCAGGTCTCAGTTGGTCCAACATGTGGCCATGTGCACCCACGCTTCAGACAGATCAGATTTTCAAATAAAATACCGTATGGGTTTGCGAAAGAACGAACCAACGGACAGTTAGTTTTTACACGCGACATCCCATCCGAGCCGGGAGTCGCAACCGGAGGAGATTCCAATTTCCTCGGAAACAAACCGGGGTTTGTGGGTCGTTCTACCGCCTAGCCGGCGCAGCGAGGAGATCCAATTTCAGCCGAGCTGTTGTCTGCTGCCGGGAGCAAATGACACCTCGCCAATACATCGCTGGATGGTTGCAGTGGCGTCCATCGACTGCGAGTCATCTGACAGAACCTCGATTTTTTTTCGGACAAATTCGTCCCCATTAAAGTCGTTCGATCTGGGCAACGATGACCCATAAGGAGGGCAATGTGCAGCTCCAATTACCATCGATGGACGAACGATGAACGGTTCCAATTACGATGGGACACCGCTCGTAATTATGCAACGGCGGCAGCAGTTTAATGACTGACCACCACACAGCAGCGGTCAAATGCCGAATTGTTGAACCTCCTCCTCCAGTCAGTCTGGCTAGACGCTAGCGCAGCGTCATTCGAAACCAGCAACTGGGTGATGATCGGTCGATCGGATTGAGACTTCGATCGAATACAGCCAGGCTAGGCAGGCAGAACAGTCACCCCCGTTTGATAAATTATCGATACTGATGGATATTGTAGAACTGCTTGTTGTCGAAGGTTGTTTGTTTTGTAGGAAATGTCAACATAAACCATTCGGCAGAAGTGAATCCAAACAGCGCAAAGTCCACCGCTCAGGGTTGGATTGTTTTGCGAATTGTGTAGGTTAGTACCACGAGGCTCAGCAAAAATATTGTTCAGCTGAGAGACTTATAATTTCACGATTCAGGAAATTTATTAAAGCTACCCGGGTTGGACATCGCAAAAGTGATTGGAAAACAAGAACCCTGTATAAAAGAAGTGAAAATCTAATAATAATAAAATATATATTAAATTTCACCTGCAGAATTCTGGAGTCAATCGACAAAATCCAAATTCAAGATTGTCAGAGCAGTTTTCAACAATTTCCAGAGCGTATTTAAGAGAAGTCGTGAATGATATTTCTGACTGTATTTCTAGCAGAATTGCTTCAGAAGCAATGAAGACTTTTTATGGATATCTGAAGAAATTCACACCAAACCAAAAATCATAACTCAAATACGAAGCATCGTAAAAACAAAGATTTTTTCGAATATAAAAGCATATTTTCTCAGAAATCAAAAAAATATTATATTTGAAATAAGTTCTCCACAAAATTTTCCACTGTTGAGAAAATTCGTAATGGAAAGCCGGAAAAAATATGCCCGAACTCGTGGAAAATTTTCAAAAAAAAATTTTGAGAAGCTCATTTCAAATTTTTGGAATGCACTTTTTTGTTTTTGGGTTATGGCCACTTCATATCTTTTTTATTTCATTTTCTAAAAAAACCTTTGTTTCGATGCTTTGTTCTTGAGTTATGATTTTTCAAAGAAATAGCTTATATGGCACATTTGCACATTTTTCAACAAAATTGGCCATAACTAAAAAAAACGAAAAAAATGCATTCCTAAAATTTCAGCGATTTTATGATCTTTAATAACCTTTTCAGGGCCCATATAGCCGAGGCGGTAAACGCACGGGTATTCAGCATGACCATGCTGAGGGTGACGGGTTCGATTCCCGATCGGTCCAGGATCTTTTCGTAAAGGAAATTTCCTTGACTTCCTTGGGCATAGAGTATCTTCGTGCCTGCCACACGATATACGCATGCAAAATGGTCATTGGCAGAGGAAGCTCTCAGTTAAAAACTGTGGAAGTGCTCATAGATTACTAAGCTGAGAAGCAGGCTTTGTCCCAATGAGGACGTTACGCCAATAAGAAGAAGAAGAATAACCTTTTCAAAAATATTTTTTTCAAAAAAAAAATCACCGAGTTCGGGCATAGTTTTTCCAGATTTTCTTTACGTATTTTCTCAACTATGAAAAATTTTGTGGAAAACTTTTTCCAGTTCATATGTTTTTGGATTTCTGAAAAAAAAAATGCTTTCATTTGTTTCTACGATGCTTCGCTCTTGAGTTATGATGTTTCAAAGAATGTTATGTCAGGAGAAACTAAAAAGTTTCCACCTAAGCTTTCCGGGAAAATAAGCGATCCTGATTTTATCTCATTTTTTTTTGTTTAAATATCCATAAGTCCTACATGTGGAAAAAGTTTCATGAAAATCTGAGACTCTTCGGCTCAATTTGTACGAAAATTAAAAAAATCCCCAAGACCGAGAAACATGTACATAGGGTCTTGTACCATTTGGGCAGGTGTACCTATTTTGGGCACTTGCCGCTAAAACTAAGTCAATTTCAAACCGATTGATTTGAAATTTTGTATAGAGTTAGGCACGTACAGTATCTAACTCTGTACAAAAATTCAAATCAATCGGTTTGAAATTGACTTAGTTATAGCGGCAAGTGCCCAAAATAGGTACACCTGCCCAAATGGTACAATACCCTATCTCATGTACACGGCAACATTTTGTGAAAATTACACGAAACGTAAAAATAATGGACTCATAAATGTCTATGCCATTTTACTAAACTTTCCATTGAACAATTTCTTGTATGCAATTTTGAACGCATGTTAAGCGGAAATGATGGAAGTTCTTCATTTAAGAGGCCCTCAATGCGTTGCTACCCGTTATTGTTGTTGTGTAAAGCTATTCATAAATCTACTGCCAGCCACCCCAGAATCGAAAAAATCCATGTTTGTACTTGACCATTCAACAAGTAAAGCTGTTATTTTAAACCTCTCACTCTTTTTTAAATACGTAAGTGAACACAGACTTCCAAATGTTCCAAATAAACAAAGTTTTGCAAATATTTGAAATATTGCCCATTCACTAAAAGTGTTATATCTTAGCTTCCAGACAAGATATTTTAAATCTTTTTATAGAGAAAATGAAATAAAACAGTCATGGTTAAAAATAAAACTTTTTTTTATCAAAATTTGATGAAAAATTCTCAAAAATAGTCATTTTATCAGTACAAAACGGTTGTGCCGTCAATATAAACACAATATTTCAAAAACTAATACTATAATGACTATACCTATACATATGTAGAAATATACAAGAATATTGAAAAATAAACTGAGAAATTTAAAAAATATGACAAGAAAAAAAATGTTTTTTTTTGAGAATTTTTATGAGAAAGGGTCATTTATTAAAATCGCCCTGGCGAAACCTCTGAATGATTTTTTTCTTCGAAAATCGGTATCTTCTACAAAAATGCTTCAAATATGAATATCTTTCATTCAGGGAGCACCACGACTTTTCGACATTGGTTTTGTTTTGGGACGGCCTAATGAGGGCTTTGTGCAATCTGTTTTCTTATTCGAGAGGCAAGCGGCATTTAATACGGTCTGCAGGCCGAACATGGAACAGCATTGCATAATTTTCATTTCTGAAAGAAGTTTCCATGAGAGATGATATCAAAACTAAACAAACGATAAGTACCCTTTGTGACACGCAGTATTAGGTTTGATTAGTGAAACACTAGGGTCTTGTACCATTTGGGCAGGTGTACCTATTTTGGGCACTTGCCGCTAAAACTAAGTCAATTTCAAACCGATTGATTTGAAATTTTGTATAGAGTTAGGCACGTACAGTATCTAACTCTGTACAAAAATTCAAATCAATCGGTTTGAAATTGACTTAGTTATAGCGGCAAGTGCCCAAAATAGGTACACCTGCCCAAATGGTACAATACCCTATCATCAACTTTTACCTTCCTCAAATGCTCAAGCTGTTAACAGCGAACCTCAATATCGATTTTGCTCCGTTTATAGATTTTGTTGCATTCGGTGATTGGTAAAGTTAAGGGGCCATTAGACTGTTTGTCATAATGACAAATATTTGTCATTGTAGTCCGACAATCATCCGAGGTTGCCATGTTTTACGTTGTGTTGATCATTTGTTGGGCTTGTTTGGCCAAATATTTGTCATATCTAATGGAACCTTTAGACTTGACTTCATATTCGTTGTCATATGTCTAATCACTTAAGTTGCATCTTCAGTGTAGTTAAAAAACATGTTACAGCATAAAACCTGTAGCAAAAGGACCCCGCCACATTTGGTTCCATCACCTTCCTGTTAATATGAAGCATGTTTTCAACATTCCATACAATAAGTTCTTAGATTTGAACTTTACAGTGAAATCAAAAAAAAAAAATTATGGACTATTTTTGTTAAATCGAAAGTAATTTTCAGATTTTTTTACTGTGTAGCTTAAAATTGAGTTTTAGAGGAATGTCTGACAGAATTAAAAAAAAAATACTGAGAAAGTTTCATGCAGAGTCGTTTCTAGAGTATCTGTAAAAGAAATAAATGAAATTTTAAGGCAATCCCACTACGAAGAGATTTTTGGGAAGGTACAGAAAATTTATCGATTAATTTATGGTAGAGTTTTATTCTTTCGAAGAGTAATATTATGTAAAAGATTCCTGGATTATTTATACATGAGATGAATATTTTACATAACAATTCTCAGCAACAGCTGTGCAGTTTTTTTTTTTTTCAAGTTCATTACAACACATTTTTGTACTGTTTTCGGGATGCAAAACTGGGTAGCATTTTTGGAAAATTTGAAACATTCGCCAACCACTTCCTCACGGTCATTCGAGAAGTAGGGTAGCGAACCACTTGGGCAGCGGTCGGTATTATGGGTACTCTTCGCTATAACTCAGTCAATTCCAAACCAATTGACTTGAAATTGTGTACACGGCTAGATACTGTACGTATCTCAACGCATTCCAAAAATTGTGTCAATTGGTTGGCTGAGTTATAGCAGAAAAGTGCCCAAAATAGGACCCCTGCCGAGATGGCTCCACTTCCCTACAACGAATGTCACATTGGCATTTCTTCAATGCGACATGCGTTACTAATAGAGACCAAGTATGTCATTGCGTCTACATCTACACGGTTGTCGCGGGAAGAAGTTTTCGTTAGTGAAAAGAGGTGAAAAGGGATGGCATGCTACATGATCTGGATTCACCCTGGTAAGTGATGCGATCGATGTATTGCATGCAAACCCAAAAATTTCATTCCCACCTTTTGGTTTTCGCGCCGAAGTCCCAGCGCCAGATTCGGCGACAAGGAAATATGACAGCAGTCGCCGGACAGTTGGCAATCCTAATATTTGACAGCGATCGCCCGTTAGTTATAGAAGTGGATTGTTGTCATGTCTATTTGTTTTTCGCTGAAAATGCATGTATATTGAGTCATTGTTGGCAGATTTTTTGCTGTGTTTGTGTGAATTTCAGCGATTTACTGTATCGCGTAAGCCTTCACTGGAAGAAAACGTCATATTAGTCAGCGAAGCAACGAAAATTTTCAGTGAAAAATGCAATAACCTGTTCTTCAATTACACAAGTTTAGGAAATAAAACAAAAGTCGTGCACTTCTATCAACAATCAACATTTTTGATGTACAATTAGGCTGAGTGTACCAGTTATCGCCATAGTGGTTCCCTATTTGGCCACAGTGGTTATTAGAGAAAATTCAAAATTTTGCATTATTTAAAGAGTTTCAATGATAAGATACATTTAAATTCTTGCTGTTAAGACTTTCATAATAGGTCAAATCTTGAAAACTTCCTAAATTTCCACTATGGCCAAATAGGGAACCACTATGGCGATAACTGGTACACCTACCCTAAGTGTTGATTTCGAGACCGTGCTTCAACATGTTTTTAGTGGGACAGTTTCTGAGGTTGACGATGAACCTGGGCGTGTTAGTGGAATACCTCTGTAAGTAAAAAGAAAATCGAGCTCAAAAATGCTGTAAACTAGTGTATAAACAAAATTTTGAATTTAAACTTTGGTCGTACCATCAGCTAAAGGATCATTGTTCGAGGCTTACTTAACACATACGGTCAATCAGAAGAACTCCAAAAACAATAAACTGATACTTTTCCTGTTCGAGTATTGTAGTTTCACTCATAGATTTACAGTTTCAGCGAAATCTTAGAGTTTTTCTTAATTAATCCTGTTTTTTTCTCTTTTTTCCGGAGTGCCTTCTGTGATTTCTGCACCACCTGCTGAGAGTGTGTTCCGTGGAGTTCTTTTCGTGATTTCTTTCAGAGCGTTTTCCTGTCCTTTCCTTGTATTTAGTTGTTTGCCGTATTTCTTGCAGTGATCAACTTGAGTTTTTTTTTTTCAGATTTTATCGGGTTTATTCCCTGAGCTCTTCCTGGAATCCCTACCAGTAATTTTCCTGGGATTCTTGCTGCTCCTTATGGGATTTATTTAATAGTTTCTCCCGGAGCTCGTGCTGAATTTTTCAAGGAGTTTTTCTCGGAATGTCTCCTGAGATAGCTTACGAGATAGAAATTTCCGGATAAGTATCTGAAGGAACTCGGTGAAATTTTGCGAAAACCTCCAAAAATATTTATTGGAGAATTCTCAAGTTCTGGGAGTAATCCCAAGAGGAAATGGTAAGAAAATTTATTGAAAAACTATGAAAACCTCTGAGAGAAATCCCGGGAGGAACTTCGGACGACATCTTGCGAGGAAGTCCAAGAGAAATATCGTAAAAATCTCTGGAAGAAATCCCTAGAAGAACTTCTGCAGAAACCCTGTGGAAAATGTCTAAAAAACCATCTTGAAACTACTATAAGAAATTCATAGAAGAACTATGGAACGATTTTTGAAGGATCTCCGGGAGGAATCCAGTGAAAAACTTTGGACATAAAATCCGGGAACACATACTTTAGATCTCGCGAAAAACTTCTGAAATCCTGGGAGAAGCTGTGGTAGAGATCCCTGTAACAACTATCATAAATTCTGACAGAACATCGAAAAAATCTAAGAATGTACTATTTTTGGGAGTGGGTAAAAATCAATAGATATAGGTTGACGACTTAGGTTATTATCGGCAGGTTTGTTCTCTTCCTCATGGGGGGTTTCTGCCGGCCAAATTGCATAAAACTTGGTCATGTAATTCAGCTTGGATGGGTAAAATTGGATGCCACTGTGAGTTCAACAGGCTCCTTTTGGTTATTCACCCATGACGAAGAGAACAAAGCTGCCGAAAATTCATTATTTCAGAATACACAGAAAAATATATTTGACAATTTTAAAGAAAAACTCACGAGATAAAAATTGGGAAATAATTGAAAGAAGGAATTCTAGGAAGAATCATGGATATAAGTGGTTCAATCTCTGCTTCACAGTACCACCATCACAGAGAACAGACATCCAAGTTCTGTTTCAAAACTGTGTAAGGATTTCATTGGTAATATGGTCTGTAATAATTTTACATGACTGGACTCTTGAATGTTTTTACATGATTTTTTAGAGTGTATGGAAGTCATGGTAGGTGAGAATGTCAAAGCAATATTCTGCAATTAACCCAAAAGAATCTGTGCTACTCACAAACAATGCTCACCGCTTTTAGAGAAAACTTTGATACCGAGTTAACATCAATGGAAAAAAAAACCACTTTTTTTAAAATTTGTCTAGAAATTCTGTTATTGATTCCTGCATAGATTCATTAAAGAAATCTTGCAGTGGTTCCACGAAGCATTAGCCAATGAGAACTTCATTGCGAAATTCCATGAAATATTTGCTCAAGAATAGTGCAGTGAACTACTATTATATCAAGCAATTCAAACGATTTCTACTAGCTACTCCATATATTTCATCATTTTTGCGATTTTTCTAGGAGATACCTAATAATTTTTTATAGGTAATTTTGCAGATATTGCAAGAATTATTGCTGCAATGAAGAACAGAAGTTTGAACCTATTTGTTTCTTCAATAAAGATGAGCTTCTCGAAGTCACTTCTTGGCATTTTTCTGGAATTCCGAAAAGAAATTTCCGCTTGGAACTCATCAAGCCTAAAATTTGTCCCAATACATCATGATGTTTACAATAAAACCCAACATATTGATAATATATTTGAAAATGGTTGTTGAGAAAAAAATTCAGAAGATAGGATTTTTTGCCTGGGCCGAGCATTATGGTCATCCCTGACAAGTACGCTGAGCATGTACTAAGATAGCATGGTGAGCGTTAACTAATGCATAAAGCAGGTTCACATTAAATTTGCAAGGTTTGTTTCTTATCCTACGTAATTGGACGTGGTCGCGCCTCTGTCTTGGGTAATAATGCTTGCGCATTTACCTTTTTTTGACTTACGTTTTAAGGAGTTTTAAGTTTCTAAAAAGTCTAAAAAAAAATAAAAAAATAAAAACATTTTTAAATTATAAACATTGAACATTTTCCCCTGCAAAAAAAACCTGGAAAACTAAGGGAGCTTTATTTGATTTAATGAGTAGACTACCAGACGTAACATCTGAGGATTTTTTTTGTAATATATTTTAGAGCATATCTTATTCTTTTGCGAGTAGGTTCTTTATATGTCTACCGGAAAGCTCCACTCCAACCTAGTAGGTGTATCGATCAAATCCAACCATTTTCTCCATTTGCCTTTCCTTCACACAAACATATATTTCTCTTCTGGTCACTCACGAGTCACGACGATCGCTTATCGATCATAATGAGCCACGCTCCACATCAGCACTAGCACAAGAGAGTGATGCAGTAATGTTAAGTCGATAAGTAACGCTAAAGATTGTTCCGCGCTTTGTGGCTTCCTATAGTTACTTTTCCTGATTGGAACCTGTGCAACGAATACGCACCTGTTGAATCGAAGAGCGTTTGTAATATGTGAAGAATTGTGTCCTTTGTGCACTAACATTTCAAAAATAAAAACTCTAGATTGACAAAGGATTAAACCAGCGAAATGAACCCTACTGCCAACTTGTCCGCTAAACGATCATAGAGAACCAAGGCAGAACGCTTACAAAACCATTGCAAATAGCCAGCACAGAGCAACCAGCCTACTACTTCAACCCGCAGACAACAGCCGTCGCTGTCATCACTTATAACAAGATATATGCGATCGTGCCTACTCACAGTAGCGGTTAATACGTTTGCCACAAACATGAATTTTTGCTTGCGAACTATTTTGGTTGAAGTTTTGCTGAAAACCTGGGGTTTTCACATGTTTTTATATGAACCTCAAGTAATATAGTCGTAAAGCTTTGAAGCACTTTTAGAAAAAAAAAACTTTTTCACTAGTAAATATTGACAGAAACTCTTTAGCAAGATTTTCAAATATGTATGTATATGGAACAACAATTTCAACTTATTATTACTTTTTTGTAGATAGTCCAAAATCCACGCAAAGTGGATTCAGCCAATTAATTTGCTTCGCTGACAGCGTGAATATTTTCAGTAAACCGTTTCAGATGTATAGCCACAGCTGTAAAGGCGTAAGCCTTCAGCTAAGGGTGACGGGTTCGATTCCTGATCGGTCTGGGACCTTTTCGTAAATTTCTTAGACTTCCTTGGGCATAGAGTATCTTTGTGTCTGTCACACGATATACTCATGAAAATGGTCATTGGCAAAGGAAGCTCTTAGTTAATAACTGTAGAAGTGCTCATAGAACACTGAGTTGAGTATCAGGCTTCGTTCCAGTGGGATCGGTACGCCAAGAAGAAGAAGAAGTAAAAGTTAATCGTTTCTCTGATGTTTAGGTACCAATGAACACCAGATAAGCGTAAAACAGCAAGGAACACACTTTCTGGCATACACTGTGTGTATGATTCACAGTTCTTTCTTTCATTTTTTTTCCTATTTGAGTTGAGTTCCCTCCGTATGGCAGGCTTAACTACTACACCATGTTAGTTGAAAACTGACGGCATCGCAGTCTTCGCAGCGAACGCAACACCACCGCTAACTTGACTCATTAACCCGAGGCGCAGAGACTTCAAGCGCCAACCAATTGACGTCGGTGTTAGTGCGCCAAGATGCCCTCCTAGTATCACCAGCGCAGCACAGCCTCAGCAAAACGCGAAACTGTGTTCAACAGTAGACGTTCGATCGATGCAAGCCCGCGGACTGAAATATCAACATGTTCCACTCATCGAACATCCTCTGTACCTAACACTCTAGTGCGATGGTGCGTGAGTTGGTGTCAGTTATCGACAGCCACCGTCGCGTCGTCCGCGTTGCTGCCTGCCTACGAACCTTGGGTCGCGATGCGTGAGCGTCGCCACGCCAATCATGAACAGTTGAAAGGGGCTCGTCGATCGCGATCGCGTGGTGGTGACGACGGGTATGCCTCGAATGAGGTTAGGTCGCGCGGGGGGCTGTGTGGTGTAGTACCAGAACCGCTGATAGATTTGTACCGTTTTTCCTAGAAGCGCGCGCGCTACTGTTGGCGGTTAGCAGCATCAGCGCTGCTGCGCTGATAGAATGGGGATTTTTTTTTTCTTATTTTAAATGTTATGGAAATTGGTCATTCTATGAAATTAAAAAATCACCACCGCGTGATGTGTTCCGTAGATGGGTGACTGAGCTGTTGGATTTACGTCGACCGCACTTCGGGATTTACGTAGTTTTTAGAATCTTATCGCTAGTTGGACTAGCTTTCCTTAGTAACAAAAAATCTGTATCTATGCGTGGTAAATTTTAACGATCCAATTGAATAAATTAGCATGCAAATTGCTACAAGCCTGCCGCAGCGATGCTTATACATATTAGAGAACATGGTCACCAGCTGATTATCAAATGACGTAGAGCATCCAGTGACGGAATTCTGTATATTCCAATAATGGATGACACATCAAGCTTCCGTTGTGTTCTAAGGATTGTACTAGCAATGGTACTATTGAGATTTTTGAATAATTAATTAGCTTTGCTGTAAAGGCGAGGATATTCAGCATGACCATGTTTCGGTTTCCGGTCGGTTAAGGAACTTTTCATAGTGTGAATTTCTTGATTTCCTTAGGCATAAAGTATCTTCGTGCCTGCCACAACATATTATTTTACTTAACCGGTTAGACTAAGACCTGAGTGACATCTGCTGTACATAGGAGTCGTCTCCATTCTACTTGGTTCATGACTGTGTGTCTCCAGTTCCGCACTTTGCGAAGGGTCCGCAGATCGTCCTCCATTTGATCGCTGCGCATCTTCTTGTACCGTGCGGATGACTGTCGAGATCCATTTTAGTCGACATCCTGATGACGTGACCCGCCCACCGTAGCCTCCCGATTTTCGCGGTATGGACGATGATTGGTTCTCTCAGCAGCTGATGCAGCTTGTGGTTCATTCGCCTTCTCCAAGTTCCGTCTTCCATCTGCACTCCTCCGTAGATGGTACGCAGCACCTTTCGTTCCAAAACTCCGAGGGCGTGTTGGTCTTCTGCACGTAGAGTCCATGCCCATGCTTCGTGCTCATAGAGGATTGCCGATTTTGTAGATAGTTAAGGACAAGATATTTGGAGTACATAGCTTAAAATTTCTAGAGCACCTTTTTTTAGAACCGTTAAACGGATTTGGATGAAAATGCATCACGTTAATTGTTTAGTGGTTGTCAACAGCGTGATGCATTTTCGTCAAAATCCGTTCAACGGTTCTAAAAAACGGTGCTCTAGAAATTTTGAGCAATGTACTCCAAATACCTTGTCCTTAACTTCGTGTGACGGCGAACTTTATTCGATCGTAGAGTTTTGCGGAGTCCAAAGTAAACTCGATTTCCTGCCACAAGGCGAGATTCAAAGGGACTCGAGAGTGTCCCTGATACTCGAACTACGCACTTCACTCGATCCATCATCGCCTTGATCAATCGAATCAGTTTATCCGGGAATCCGTATTCGTGCATAATCTTCCATAGCCGGTCTCGATCTATTGTAACATACGCCGATTTAAAGATGAATAAGTGATGTGTGGGCACGTTGTATTCGCGGTATTTCTGCAACACCTGGCGGATGGCGAACATCTGGTTCGTTGTAGCGCGTTCACCCATTAATCCAGTCTGATATTGGCCTACGAACTCTCTTGCAATCGGTGAGACGGCGGCATAAAATTCTGGAGAGTATCTTGTAGGCAGCGCTCAGTAGTGTGATCGCGCGGTAGGTCCCGCAATCCAACTTATCGCCCTTTTTGTAGATGGGATACACGATACTTTCCATCCATTTCACTGTATTTGAATAAGTATGCCAAGTGTTGCTAGCAATTAAATAACACTAGTTTACAGCATTTTTGAACTCGGTAAACTGATGATTATTTTTGGTGTAGAATCATGCCCTGAGTTTGAAAACGCGAAAGAAAAAAAATACAGTAAAGTGGAAATTTTTTCGACTTTCCATACAAGGTTGATGATTTGAAATCGATTTTTGTTCTATTTTTAAGCAAAGTCGCTCACTTCAAACATATCATTCTCCGTAATGAATGCTCCGATTGAGCTGATTTTTTTACTGTAACTCGCCTACATATGATGTGTCAAATTAACGTCGAGAAAGAATTTTTAAATTGTTTTTTTTCTTATTGAAAAAAATACATTTCTTCAAAAAATTTTGGGAATTTTTCTAAAATTTAAGGAGATCGTCCCAAAAACTCGCCAATATCTTGTAATTCATCAATCTGACGCAAAACCTGTATTCAGATGTTCGAATGGTATTGTATTCAGCTTTTAATTTATGGAAAAAGATTTAAAATTGGTTGAACAAAACGCAATATATTTGAATTTTAGTAAATTACATATTTTGAAAAGTTGTAAAGCTCGATATTGAGCTAAAACTCAAAAACTGTTCTACTTAAAAAATTTTGAAGGTCAGTTTCGAAATCAGCACTAAATTGTGCTTCAAAAATTTTGGTCGTTGACAGAAGTTCACGACTTTCGTTTTATTTTGTTAACTAGTGTAATTTTTGTGTTGCAATGTGAAACAATGTGCTGTACTTGAGGTGCACAACAATGCCTATATCGCATATCAGAGATATTGAGCTGTATTTGAATCTACATCACCAGTGCTGATCACTACTGCAAGAATGCCATATTATTAAATCACGTTAACAATTTATGTGTTTTGAAATGACGCCAAACACGCAACTTGACTTATACATAATCTTAACTTAACATTCGAATTCGATATCTTATCGCAAAACCGTGTCGATCCATGGTTGACATTATGTAGTGTTGCCAGTTGCAGAGATAATTTTGTAGAACCAAATTTTACAAAGACAAGTAATCAAGGTAAATCTAGATGACTGTGTTACGTTACTTCAAACTACAATGAACTTGAACCCAATCCCAATTGTAGTGAATTACATATTCAGATTTTTATTTACAGTTCGGCAGTATTGCCAGCTTTTAAAAACTGTTATTCTTTGCAACATGAAATAGCGTTTGACGTCTCCTTGAATTATGCTTAAGAGTCTAATACTTTGCACGCATTTATATGTATATATTCAGAATTATATGACTCTATTTGAACAGTGTTGCCATCTAACAGAAGAATCATTTATATCAGGAGCAGTGAATCAAAATTCAACCATCGCGCAACAATAATGACAATGTCGCAACCTGTATTTGTTGCGACAAACAAGCCCATGCGACATAAGTTTGTCCCAACTTGAAAATAATGGGATCAACATCGTACACCACGAGTTTAGAGATTTTTAGGCCTTGCATTGTGATTTTCGAACGGTAACTTCGAGTCGGTAAACACTGCAACTCTGGTGAAGCTCTGTCATCAAATAGTTTCGACTTTGGGTTAGCAATAATTGATTATTCACGAGTTGAAAAGTATGCAACAAATTCAGCTCCCGTTTTGTCTGCAACAAAAAATTTCGAGATCATGTCATTATCTGTTACCAGTAGGGATAAAGAGTAATCGTTGCACCTTCTTTGTTGCTTGTTTTGTGCCTCTTTTGTCTGACAATTCTCTTCACTGATCAGGAGCTATCACCGGTTGACCTTGTAGTCCTTTCGAACTTTAATGAACATTAAATGTGTAAATTTAGAAAACTTTTCAAGCTTACAAGCAATGAATGAAATAGACGTTAATTTAAGTTTTGGGTGTAAAAAAGTGAACGTAAAGTTAATCCGGCGTAAAATAAACGGAGGTAAAATAAGGTCGAAGTGTAGAAAGTTGTGAAGGAAACTTGAACACAAATAGCTGAGTAGGTAGATGTAGTTCATTGAAACATTGAAACGTATTTTTTGTTTCACATTTTTTTTTCGTGAAGTGGGGTTTAGTGGGGCCCGAGGCCATGCCCCCTCGCCTCTAAATCCTGCCCTGTATATAGCTGTAAATTCAGAGGTTTTAAGGACGTTACAGGGGGATCCATGGAACTTTCAGCGGGGATTCAGGGACACTTCAAAGCATTTCAGAGGCGTTTCGTGAAGGTTCAGGAGGATTTGGGGGCTTCGGAGGGTTACTGTGGAGCTTCAGAGGGGACTAAAGGTCATTTTAATGGCTACAAGAGGCCCTTCAGGAGGCTTCAGGGGTGTTCATGGAATTTTAGGGCGAGTCTATCGGTTTTATGTGAGGAATAAAGGGTTTCAATAGAACTTTTTGAGGTTTCAGTAAGCTTTCGGGAGACTACATGGAAGTTACATGATAGCTTCTCAAAATCGCCTTGAAAACCTCTTGAAATACTTCCGAAACTCCTTGAGTTCTCGTAAAATAGCCACGAGATCCCCTGAAACACTTATAAAAAAAACCGTAAATCCCTCTGCAACCTTGTGGAACTCCCTGAAATGGCTCTGAAATCCCCTAGTTTTTACTTTCTGAAATCCGTCTCCTTATATCCCTAGAACCCCAGAAATTCCCCCACAAAACCCCCTGGACCGCTCTTGAAACTCCTTTGGAGCTCTCTGGAGTCCCTTTCTTGATTCTCACTGAAAAGCTTCTGAAATTTTATTTATTTATTTACTATTTATTCATACCTCTACTCAGGTAACGCAAGGGAAACTCCTCATTTCTTCCTGGGGTTTCAGGGGTCTTCATAGGGTCTCAGGGGTGTTCCGTGGGTTGTGGAAGCGTTCCAGGGGTTCTTCTAGAAATGTTACAGGCAATTCAGGGGGTTTCATGTGCTTTCCAAAAAGCTTCATGAGTTTCAGTGGTGTTTCAGGAGATTTAACGGGGTTTCAGTCGGTTGTTGGGACGTTCCAGGTGATTTCAGGGGCGTTCCAGGTGATTTCAGGGGCGTAATTCAGTGAGTTTCAGAAGGTGTCAGAGACGTTCCAGAGGTTTTAAGGACGTTTTGAGAATATCCCGGGATTTCGGGGACGTTGCGGGGGATTTCCAAACATATGATTTCAGGGAGTTCCAAGAGCAAGCTAGGCGGTTCCAGAGAGCTTCAAAGAGTGTCAGGGACGATTAAAGAGCATTCAGAGATTCCAGTAGATTGTCGGGGTATTCAGGGCTATTTTTGGGGCTTCAGGGGATTTCAATGTTTTCAGGAAGTTTCAAGTTTGTTTCGAAACCGTCCAAAATTACTTTCAATACCTTGAATCGTCTTGAAACCTCTCTGAAGCTCACTCTAAAACCGCCAGAAAACGTACTGAAACGTCTTGGTACGCCTTGAAACTTCGCTGAAACATTCTTCAAAATTCCTTGAAAGCTTCCTGAAATCTCCAGCAAGTGCTTTCAAACTCCCTGAAACCACCAGAAATCCCTTAAAACGGCGTGAAATTCCATGAACTTCATTCGAAAATTCCTGAAATGTTTCAAAACGCATGCGAACCCCTCAGGAACATCCCGGGGACCTCCTTGAGCACATTCTGCAACCTCCGCAAACCAGTGTTGCGAATACTCACTTGCAAGAGTGATACTCATTTGCTTCTATCTCAGTCCAGAAGCATGCTATCAGAAAATGATGTTAGAAGGGCTTTTAGATTGTTGTTTAATCTAAAAGTTTGCCGAATAAAGTAAAGGTCGCAGACGCATACCAAAGTTGTGAGAGAGCTGTGAGTACAAGGTGAGTAAAATTCGTGTAATTTATACTCACCTTGTACTCACAGCTCTCTCACGGTTTTGGTATGCGTCTGCGACCTTTACTCTATTCGGCAAACTTTTAGATTAAACTACAACCTAAAACCCCTTCAAACATTATTTTTTGATAGCATGCTTCTGGACTGAGATCGAAGCAGGTGAGTATAATTTTTTGCTAGTGAGTATTCGCAACACTGCCGCAAACACCTTCCAAATCAGCCTGAAACTCCCTGAATCCACCCGAAACGCTTTAAAATGGTGGCATCAAATTCAAGATGGCAGCTGTTTAATGGCACTTTAGGCTCTAATACCATGCAATATAGCTATATTTGGTATAGAGAAGAAGTCCAAAAATGGCGACGAGAATATCCAAGATGGCGATCTAAAATCCAAGATGGCGGCTCCAAATCCAAAATGGCGACTGTTTAATATAGTTTAAGGCTCTAAAACCATGCAATATGGGGTATATTTTGTATGCGAACGATGTCTGGAATCTAAAAATGGTGACCAGAACATCCAAGATGGCGGATTCAAATTCAAGATGGTGTCTGTTTATTGGAGTTTTAGGCCCTAAAAACATGTAATATGGGTATGATTGATATGAAGAATATGTACGGGGTCCAAAAATGGCGACCAGAATATCCAAGACAGTGATCCAAAATCCAAAATGGCGGCTCCAAATTCAAGATGGCGCACAGTGGGAAATATCCACCCAAAAAACGGATGTTTTGACGCCGCTGGTTTCGGTACGTGAAGTTGAACATTTCTGACGTAAAAAAAGCACGAGAAATCAATTCATTCACCGCACGGCACGGGAAGTGGTCCATTTTGCCCCATTTTGCCCATTTTTCATACAAAAAGAGAATCAAAATGTACTTTCAAACAACTAACACGACTGTAGATCATAAAAAATAGCTGCAGGTGTAATTACAGGGTAAGAGAAATCATAAACATATATAAAAGATCCTTTTAAATGCTTGTTTTGCCCCATATGTCCCAACAACTGCTGGTAACTGTGAATTTTACATGATTTTGAATGGATTTTTAATGTTACTGATTTGATTTGTAATGTCACTGGTTGCAAAACATGAAGTCCTTATAGTCCTTATAATAGTTCTTATATTAAAATACGGTTTATGAATAAGGTTTCGAATCATTCACGGGTGGGTATAAATAGCTATCCATTTACCCCAATTCGTCCTGATTTTTGTCATCTCATGAATAATTTGATGTCCCGTATTTACCTATGTCCGAATTTATCGACTTCTGGTACTAAAACCAATGTAATCAAAAGGACAGTTAAAACATATGACTTTGGTGGGGAATACAGGGTACAATAAGCATTAACCCTAATCTTAATTTGTGGCAAATATGCACACAACTGATTAAATGGGGCATCTTTAATATATATAATTTGGTGCTTTGAGACGCCCTTTTTAATCAGTTTAGCACATATTTTACATCTATATATATAAAAATGCAGTGGCATACGTGGGACCGCGCATAACTTGCAAACGGATGGTCCGATTTGGGTCATCTAAGTTTTATTCTGTTAGTTTTCACCCAAGGAAGGTTTATGAGGCTAAAAACATGGGAAAATTGCGAGTTTTTGAAAATCGGTTTTTCATACATTTTGAACGGGGACTTGAGCGCTTGGCTAGACTTGAAACGTCAAAATACGCAGTAGGCAAGACAAAGTTTGCCGGGGACAGCTAGTATTTCATAAAATGCTTATTATGCCCTTAATTCCATATCAAAAGCTGGAATTATAGAAAAAGTCATATATATGTCTTTTTGATAACATTGGTATCAGTACCAGTGCTAATAAGGGAAATTAATGTATTCTTTACTTGACAAAAAATAAGGGCAAATTGATTTATTCATTACATGACAAAAATCAGGGCAAATTGGGGGGAAATGAACAGCTATTTATGCCATACCGAGAATGATCTAGTATTAATCGATAAACCGTATTTGTATATATCAAAAATGATCCAGGGCTTCATGTTTTGCATCCAACGACATTACAAAACCATACAAAATATGTTATTATACAGCAGTTTTGGGGGCATGTAGGGTGAAATAGGGAAAATATTTTTCATCTATGCGCATGATAACTGTTAGCATCTAATTGCACCTAAAACTAATTTTAACGTCCCATAGCAGTATTTGTTTTTCATAAATACATTTTAAATCTCATTTTTTCATGAAAATAGGGCAAAATGGGGCAAATTGATCAACTCCCGAAGATGATTCTGGTGATAAAAGATCTAAAGCTAAACAAAAAGCCAAACAAATCGACTTCAAGTCAGTAACATTAAAAGACCATTCATAATTAGGAAAAAATATGAATATCCGACAGTTATTTGGGCATATGGGGTAAAATAAGCATTTGAAGGCATTTGTCATGTATTCTTATGATTCCTAATAACTTCCAATTACACCTGCAGCTATTTTCAATGATCTACAGTCGTATTAGTTATTTCAAAGTACATTTTGGTTCTCTTTTTGTATGAAAAAGGGCAAAATGGGGCAAAATGGACCACTTCCCGTGCCGTGCGGTGAATGAAATTAGCAGCAATGGATTTCTCGTAATTTTTACGTCAGAAATGGTCAACTTCTCGTACCGAAACCAGCGGCGTTAAAAGATCCGTTTTTTGGGTCGATTTTTCCCACTGTGTGGCGGTTGTTTAAAGAAGTTTTAGGCTTCAATATTATGCAATACATTTGGTATGGAGAAGATAACCGGAGTGCAAAGATGGCAACCAAAATACCCAAGATGTCGGTCCAAAATCGAAGCGGTTCAAAATTCAAAATGGCGGCTGTTTAATGAAGTTTTAGGGTCTAAAATCATGAAAATTGATATATTTGATATGTAGAAGATGTCCGATCCGGAATCTAAATAAAGTTACCGGACTATCCAAGATGGCGGTCTTAAATGCAAGATGGCTGCTCCAAATTCAAGATGGCGGCTGTTAAATCATGCAATATGGGTATATTTGGTATGAGGAAGATGTGCGGAGCGCAAAAATAACGACCAAAATACCCAAGATGGCGGCCTAAAATCGAATATGGCGGTTTAAAATTTCAAGATGGTGCCTGTTTAATGGAGTTTTGGGCTCTAAAATCATGAAAAATGGATATATTTGATATTTAGAAGATGTATGGTCCGGATTCCAAGAAAGTTTATCGGAATATCCAAGATGGTGGTCTAAAATTCAAGATGGCTGCTCCAAATTTAAGATGGCGGTTGCTTAACGGAGTTTTAGGCGTAAGATCCATGCAATATGGGTATTTTTGGTATGGGGAAGATGTCCGAAGTTCAAAATAAAACTAAATAAATAAAATCTAAGATGGCGGCTCCAAATGCAAGATGGTGGTTGTTTAATGGAGTTTGAAGGCTCTAGAACCATGCAATATGGGCATATTTCGTATGAGGAAGATGTCCGGAGTCCAAAAATTGTGACCAGAATATCCAACATGGCGGTCTAAACTCCAAAATGGCGGCTCCAGATTCCAGATAGCAGATGTTTGATGGAGTTTTAGGCTCTAAAACCATGCAATTAGGGTATATCTGGTATATGGAAGATATCTGGAGTGCATAAATGGTGACCAAAATATCCAAAATGGCGGCTCAAAATTCAAGATGGCGGCTGTTTAATGGAGTTTTGAGGTCTAAAATCATGAAATGTGGATATATTTAATATGTAGAAGATGTCCGGTCCGGAGTCCAAACCAAAAATGGCGACCGGAATATCCAAGATGGCGATCTAAATTCAAGATGGCGATTGCGGCGGATTGAAATTCAAGATGGCGGTTGTTCAATGGAGTTTTGGGCGCTAAAACCATGCAATAGGGTATGTCTGGCATGGAGAAGATGTCTGGAGTCCAAAAATGGTGACCAGAATATCCAAGATGGCGGACTTAAATTCAAAATGGTGGCTCAAAATTCAAGATAGCGTTTTTGAGGCTCAATCATCAAAGCCAGATAAACGATATGATTTCTGGTGCCATGAAATAGATTTTTACTAAACGTATGAAAGTGCGATATTCTTCAACATGTCACTTGAGTTTGTTGAAATGGATTTTCGAAGATGCGAGATAGACGCCATCACCGCTAGGTTGATTAATTAGGATTTTTCTTGTTGGTATTGTTGTGGGTACCCTAAAATGTGGGACTGGGGGTCACGGCAACTTTTGGTCCTAAACTTACTGTCACTTTTAAATGTGTAGGACACACTCTATTGAGGAACAGAAATTATGGGATTCTCCGAATGGCAGATTGGCGCCTCCATTTTAATTTCCTGGTCAAGATTCCTGACTAGAAAAACGGCGTCAACTCATAAAATCGAAATTAATACAACAGTTATGTTATTTATTTTATTGGACTACTGTACCACTGAAAATGGAATTTGAAAGCTTCTCGTCCGATAGTAGGTCGATGAGCATCCAACTCTTCCCGCTGCAAAGCTACCGTGTAGACAAAGAAGATCACTCACAACTCTCCCAGCTCCAGAAGATAACCGTCCGTCCGTCCCGATCGGAGTTGATTGAACTCGATAAAATCTTCCCACCGCGAAAGCGATCTAAAAACGGATTGCAATACTTCTCTCTGCTCCCTACTCGTTCTCCGTAACCGTACTTCGCGGCAGGCGATGCGATGTAGGTACAGTAATTATGTTCCACTTCGAGAGAGCGGGCAGCAAACCCGATCGAAGCAGCATAAAAAGCGAGTTCCCCGTCGGATCGGAGTTTCTGTAGTCTTGGTCTTGGTTGTGAGTTCCCTCTTTGTCCCAGACAGACGACGCCTTTCACCGCAGTCCGTTAGCATATGCACCGACTCTTCCCGTAGCAGCAGAAGCAGCTGTTTTCAGTTTATCCGCCGCGGTGGAGATCTCATTCCCCAACCACCAGAAAAGGCCAGTAAACTTTCCGACCCGAACTGGGAATGAAAACAGCTGTAGCCAGTACCTCTAGGAGGGTACTGTACGTACATCCCGCAAGTACGCCGTGTGCCTGCCAGCTGATTCGCGTTGGTTGACTGGTTGCCAGGGCGAATTTGCATTCGCGTTACGTCCTCTTCGTCGTCGTCGTCGCTGTTGCCGTTATAGTCTGCTGCGGCGGCGGCAGGTTTCCCCCTTGTTTGATGTACTGTCTGCCTGTCTGGAATGATGGTAGGATTCCCACAACGGAGGAAAAAAAGAACCATGATTGAATGGTAGGATTCCCGTTTTCTTTTCCCTGCTTGCAGTGCTTCAATTCGAGTCAGATCTCCGTGGGGTTTGACGCGATCTGAGCAGCAGCGTGCGCGGAGCAGTCCGGTCGGTCGGTTGGTTGTGAGTTCCCTTCGACCGACACCGTAGTCGTCCACGTGCTCGCAAGTATTGGTGTTAACGCTCTCAGCAAGATCTCTTTGGTGCGGCAGCATAAGCTGGGTTCCGCGGAAAAGGTCTGTTAGGTCTGGGGCTCGGCTGTAACAATAAAACTATTAATCGGACTGCGGCGAGCCAGTCAGTCACCGATCTAATGTGCCTCTGAGCGGAGTTTCGCGCGCGCCGTTCGGGCTCCATTCCGCAGCGTTTGCAGGCGGACCTCGTCACGCCAGGATTGCTAGCAGTTTCTGGCAGGACAAGAGGCGTGTGAATCAACCCAATAAGCGCACTGCAGTCTTCGTGTGACTCAAAAGCGAATTGCGGAAGTGTTCTCTGTGTGTTTGGATTTCGATTGGACTGAAAGACGAAGCAGCAGCAGCAGCAACGGCGAAGAAGCAAACCCGATATTTTATTTGCCTTTGTTCGTGTGGATAACTGCCGTCGTCGTCTGCCCCTGACTGCTTGCGCGCTTGCTACAGCAAGCGTTCCAATCAGTGGATAACCTCGGTGGAAGGTGGGGCACGGAGAGTTACCCGAAAAAGAGTTGTCTGCAAAGGAAAAAGTGTCGTTTTGTTTGTGAATTGATTCGTCGTGTCGTGCTGTTTTTAGTTTTCTACGTGGTGTCTAGTTTGCTGGAACGTACAACAGTTTAACTGCCATCGACGAACAACGAGGACGGGATCTCTGTGCTGTGCTGGACGTTCGTCGACGTGACGACGACGACAAAGACGAAGATGATGAACGGTTCGGACAGCTGTCAGCGGAAAAGAGTGGTCTAGATCTCGACTGCTGCTGCAACCGCCGCTAGTCGAGTACTTCAGTTCAACTCCGATCTTCGCTGAATCTCCGTGATCAGTCCCCATCGTATGTGCACTAGAGAGTGTAGTTGTGAGATCTGCATAACTGCCCCGAGTACTGAATAGAAAGTGATCCATCATTGGTGTCAGTTTGTACGGAGCTGGTAGTGTTTCTGGGGTGATCAGCTGATCCCGCCCACCCGCGCGCGCGCCCTTCCTTGAACCCTTCGCCGAAAGTTCGCTGCTCTCGAAGAAGTGAGCGTTCGTAGTGTGCGCGAACAGCCCCACGCTCGCAAAGCGAAAGTCCAAAGTTCAGTTTACGAAACGATTTCCGCGAGTCGACAACTCGACAGGCCCCAGTCCAGTAGTGCTGTACGCGTGGAACTCGAATCCGGTTGAAGAAGAAATCCGCCACCCCGCATGTGTTCGTAGCAAAATAAAAAAGTTTGGCCCATGTCAGCAATCAGTATTAGTTAGCGAATTGCGAAACCCAAATCGAGTGCAACGACGAAACCATGAAGAAGAACGTAGCGCTTATCTTCATGTACGATAACCATCTGTGATTTCGGCGGCCGCCGAAAAGGACAGGCTCTGAGCGATACCCGTCGTGTGCGCGCCCGTCATCTGCGCAGGTCGCGAGGCTTGGCCTCTTCATTTCTGAAGACCTTCGAGCCGTGTCCGAGAGTTTGTCTCCTACGAGCGAGTGTGCTTGTTCTGTGCGAGAGAGTGTGTGTGTGACCTGACCACCGATCGTGTTCGTGGAGGACGTTTCCAAAGGATTCCCAATTCATCAGGACCCCCCATCAACGACCCGAGAAACGCCACCACAATGGAGGAAGTTTATCTGTATCTCTACATGGAATGGTAATTATAATCTATCCATCAAAACAAAATAGACACATTTTCTTGAGCTTTATTGGTGGCGAACGGTTTGGGGTTGTTCAGAAACAACGTTACACTGTAGTAGTAGGAAGGTACAAAGCGGATCTAAACTTTACGTTACATCATATTTGAACGCACCCTTTCCCGCTAATTGATTCGCAGTTATTCAGCGAACTGGAACGCGCGCTCGAGAGGCGCTCGCGATTCTTTTGTTTGGATGCTAATTTATGAGCTGCTGCACCAGCAGCAGTAACGCCATAAGCGGCGGTTGAGCGATCGATCGTTGGATCGATCGTAAAGTTGCAAATGTGTTCGACTGGAAACCGGAAGGCTTCTGGCGTTGCCATGGGGGTTAATTGGTGGGTTTTTGCGTTTAAGGCCATTTCCGATACTGGAAAGGAACACGCCTTTTTCCCGTGGTCCAGTTGGCCACTGTTCGATGAAAACCTCTTATGGGGGGCTAAATCGCTCAAAATATTATTCGTCTATCGATCTCTGCCCTTAGCCCCCGAACATAATGTGGTATGTGATTATTTTCAAAACAAACAGATTTGGTTTGCTGGCACGGAGCGCACGAGTTGCTGCTGGCTGAACATTTTTACACGTTCACTCTGACGCGTGGCTTCTCGCGTACGTTCTTGCTAAAGTAGTAGCTTCAGCAGGTGTGGAACGAATCGGTGGTTTACAACCTTTTTATCGCAATCTTTAAAGTAAAAACTATTTGGTATCCAGGCTACTTCAAAGGAAAGATTCAATCAATGCTTTCATAAAAAGGGTGCTAAAAAACAGTTAAAGTTCGTTTCAGACGAGCCAATCATGAAAGATGCAGTAACAAACAATAACATGGAACGAACTCACCAGTTTTGATTGGCCTAGAACTTCCAGAATAGAATGTTACCATATGGCAATTGTGTACGTTATCGTGTTTTCATTATTCATATGAATTATCATAAGCGCCATCCACAAACTGCGTAACGGTGTAGGAAGAGGGTAGGAACGACCGAGCATTACGGTGCACATAAATAATCAAGAATTTTCATACAAAAACCGGAAAAGGGGAAGAAAGTGGTGAAAATGTTAAATTGAGCATTATGACATCAGCGTTATGGAAGAAATCTCCCACGAAATTTTCTAAAGAAGAGGAATTTCTAAATAACTAAAAAAAGATGGAGGAATTTTTCATTTACATTGCCGGAGGATATTCTTACGAAAATTTTGTTAGAATGCTTTGAAAAATTACAAGAGAACTCCGAAAAAAATGTAAACTTGGCTTTTTTCAGAACTTGTTCCGAAAATTAGCTTAGGCATTTCTTTTGAATTATCTCTGGGGACTCTTCAGGAAATTCCTTTAAAAAATGTCTCAAGGAAGACATTCTGCAATTTATTCTTGTAGGAATGCAGGATGAGCACATTCATTTCCTTAGCGGGTCCTACAGAAATTTCCCCAAGGCCTCCTGCAAAAATCCTCCAAGAAAATCTGTAGGAATTCTTTTGAAGATTGTTTTTTTATTTGCATCAAAGAATTTTAAAGGAATTCTTCCAGAATCCCTTTGCTTTCAAAATTTCTTAAAGAATACTTTACGTATTTCCTCCTAGTATTGTGGATTTAGCACCAAATTGGTGTCGGAAGTAACTTGATTGACTTCCGCTGCCTTTCCTATGCGTTAAACATAACGTTGGAAGTAGTGCGCTGAATCAGATTTACCATACAGCGCACTACTTCCGACGTTATATTTAACGCATTGGAAAGGCAGCGGAGGTCAATGAAGTTACTTCCGACACCAATTTAGTGCTAAACCCACAATACTTCAATGCTAACGTGTGAAAGCCTAGATGCTTTTTGTAAACAAACTTGTTGCGATCGCGCACTGCTAATCAGAAAGAACACAAATTCCATTAGAAAAATTCCCAAAGATCCATTCATGGTTCCAAGTATAATGTTGGAAATTCATCAACGGTATTTTCCATGAGGAACTCCTGCAAGATTCCTTCTTGGAGAAATCTCTAAAGCAATCGTTGGAGAAATTCATTATGGCTTATCTGAAGGATTATTTGAAGGAGTTCATGACATAATCCTTAACGGACTTTATGAAGGAATCCGTGGAGGTATTCCTGAAATAATGCTTCACTTTGGGAAGTGCCTGAAGGAATCTTTGTAACGTAGCTTGAAAAATATACTTGAAGGAAAAGATTAAATACTTACTATTTCTTAAAGAATTCTTAAACGAATTGCGAAGGAGGACTTGGAAAAATCGCTAACGGAATCTTTGCACGATACAGCAATTATTGAAGGAATTTCCGAAGTAATCCCTGCAGGTTTAACTAAAAAAAATTCTTGGAAAGACTTTCAGAAAACTGTTTGAGGCATTACAAAAATAACGCATACAGAAATTCAAAAACAGAATCTTGGAAAGACTTCCTGTGGGAAATTGTTGAAGGGATCATGCGGGGTAGCCCCAAAAGAATGGTTTGCGGAAATTTTTAAGAAACTCTTTTGGAATTATTGGGAACATTACTGGGTAAAATCTTTCAGAAACGTGTGGAAGAGTTGCCAAAGCAAATTGTAAAGAAGTACTTCTTAGATGAATCGTAAAAGATATCCAAGAAAGAGTTCTTGGGGTTCCTCACTTGGAGCAAATGCTTGATAAAATAGTTAGAAAAATTTCATGGAAGTTTCGTAAAGGAAATCCGGATGAAATTGATGTTACCGAAGAAATAGAACATTTTCATTAACTAAAGCAATCATTGAAGGAAATACAGTAGAAGTACAGGGGATAGACAAAATGATCGGGACAGGTAAAATTTTCACTTTTCAAAAAATGTTCAACTAGCTGTAACTTTTCGAAAAGTTCATCGAATATTCTCAAATTTTTATTGCAAGTTCATCAACAAGTTGTGTATCAGTGGTCCAAATTTGGAAAAGATCGGGCAATTCTTCACAAAGTTATGAAGATTTTTGAACAGTGAGTCAAAATTCAACCATCGCGCAACAATAGCGACAATGTCGCAACCTGAATTTGTTGCGACATTCTACCCAATGCGACATAGGTTTGTCCCAACTTAAACAGAATAGGACAATGATCGTGCACCACGAGTTTAGAGATTTTTAAGGCTTGCATAGTGATTTTCTAGTGGTAACTTCGAGTCGGAAAACACTGCTACGCTGCAGAAGATGTATCATCAAAAACGTTCGATTTTGGGTTGGTAATAATTGATTATTCACGAATTGAAAAGTACGCGACAACATCAGCTTCCGCTTTGTCTGCAACAAAAATTTTGGAGATCATGTTATTATCTGTTAAGAGTAATCGCCACGTCTTCTTTGTTGCTTGTTCTCTGCCTCTATTGTCTGACAATTCTCTTCACTGTTCTTGAAAAAGGTAAAATTATGCGACAGCCAACTTTGAGCTGTTATATCTCCGGATTCAATGAACCGAATGCAATGAAATTTTGACTATTTATGATCAGTGTACGCAGAATATGGCACTGCAAGCGAAAAATAGGCAACAAAGAAGGCACGACAACTACGCTTTGTTTTTTCGTTAGCAGATAATGACAATATCGCTCTTGTGTTTGTTCACAACAAAAACGGTAGAAATATTTGTCTCGTTCTATTCACATCGTGATTTTCGGATTGTTTGACAACTGAAACTCGACTCTGAGGATGGCAAGAGTCTTAATTCGTTCAAATGCTCATGAGTTCTATGATGTGGGTCGGAAATTTCAACAGAAAAGCCGAAACATAGGCACACGCACGGCAAGCGTTGTTTGTTTTATTACTCTCATCGCTTGACATGCGTTTGTTACGGAGTGCCATTGTTACTAACATGCACCGCTTAGGGCAAAGCGTTTGTTTTTCGGCGTGATCCGTTTTCCATACCCTGTTTATGACTTTTAAAATAAGCTATGATAAATCATTGACTTTTTCAAAAATCTTCATAACTTTGTGGAGAATGGCCCGATATTTTCCAAATTTGAACCGCTGATACACATCTAGTTGATGAACTTACAGTAAAAGTTCGAGAATATTTGATGCACTTTTAGAAAAGTTACAGCTAGTTGAACATTTTTTGGAATATGTAAATTTTACCTGTCCCGATCATTTTGTCTATCCCCTGTACAGTACAGTATAGTGAATGAATTTGTGTGAGGGTTATCAAAATAATTCTTACAATTTTTTATTTGAATTTTTGAAGTATTCATTGAAGGAATTCTTGAATCCTTGAGAGGCTAAGTGGAGGAGTTTTGAAACAGTTTCTAGCAAAAACATTCAAAGCATCCTCTAGAAGAAATACTTTATATTCTGTGGAGGAATTTGTGTAACAAACTTCGAAAGCATCGGAATAATTATGGAAATACATAAGGAAATTCTTGCATGAAAGAATTCTCGAAGGATTTTTTGTACATAATTATTTGAAAAATATCTGTGAAAATCATACGGAATACTTGGAGAAAGGCGGAAATTATTTAAGGAAATTCTAATAGGATGTTGTTGTATAAATTCTGAGGGAATCTTTGGAGAAATCGCAACAGGACTTCTTTGATGAACTACACGGACAGAAATGTCATCTGATTAATATGACTTTTTTGATAGTTCGCCCAAGCTTCGATGATATGCTCGGTATAGTTACTTCAAATGTGTATTTCACAACCATTTGTTGATTACAGCAAGCATGTTTTTCGTTTGAATCAATAAATTTGAATACCAACCATAAAAAGTTATACCAAGCATATGTCATTATTTTAGCTGTTGTCTACTCATCCACAAGGATTCATCATCGGCGTCAATTGAAAGTAACGACAACGATGTTCTCCAAGGAAAAAGTTGTGCTAATTGTGTAATCGTTTCTCTAATATGGAATTTTAGTGCAATATTTTATGTTATTATGTTCGTTGGGATACGCCTACATTGTAGGAACGATAGGTGAGATAAAGTTAAAGTACCAGAAATCGTTTGTTTACATTGAATTTCAATTTTTCATTCCCAAAATGAATTCAAGTTATGTTTCAATTTGTTTTGAAAGAAATGACTTGTTCAATCCTCTGATGTACATATTTCGATAAGAAAAAGTGAGAAAAGTGGAATTTGCAACGGAGAATGGGCATTTTTGACGAAGTCACAAGATTCTCGCATTTTCCTGCTGCCTTCTGTTGAAGTGAGCGTAAGCTTTTGTTAAATAGATTTATTAGAATACTAGCTGTCCTTGCCTGTCTTGCCGTCTTGTGGTTTGACAACTGTTGAGCTCAGAATAGCACCGCACTCTAGATTGATTTCATTTCGATCATGTTGATTTCCTTCCCAGCTCATGAAAAATCAGTACTTTATCAATTTTCCTACTTTTCTAATTTATTTTCGTTACTTTTTGTACATATAAACACAGCCATCACGAATACGAACCGAACCGTTCAAGAGTCATGCTAATCGGTTCAGCCGTTCTTGAGTTTTGTTGCCTCAAAGGAACTTCAAACTCATTTTTATATATATAGATATTGCACATACATTCTAGCATTATTGAAACGTTTATAAAAAAAAATAAGATTTTCATGATTATTTTAAATGAAATAACTGCGATTTCTATGCATGGTTAAAGTACCTTAAATTAAGGGTAAAGTTAAACAAAACATGTTTGAATCTATCAATCTATCATGGAAATAAGTGAACTGTCAAATCATCAACCATAAATATCGTTATTGTAGGCATATTATAGTTATATCAACCATACTTTTTGTTCTAAAGAGATCATCAATTCTGTTTGCTTCAAGCTTCCATTATTCTTCAACCTATTATAGTATGCGCAATACAATCTCAAAATAGGATTATATAAAAGTTAGTGCACAAATATGCTTGATTGGGACCGCAATATAATTAACTTGGCTTTATTTTTTTCTCCGTGTACTAAATAAATCTTTGGAAAAAATCTTGGAGGATGCTTGGGAGGACTTTCTAAAGGCATGTTTCAAGAAATTCTTCAGAATTTCGAATAAAGTCTTGGTCGAGTAATTACTAAATAAATTAAACAAGCAGTGCTTTACCCGATAGCTGATACTTTCGCAGGAGTTTCTAACAAGATCCTTGAAGACTATCTGAAAAAATCTTATGATAATTTTCAAGAGATTTTTTTGGAAGAAATATATGACCCTCCTAAGTTGTTAGGTTTTTCGCACCACGATGGCGTAGTGCACGTTCAGCGTGCCTGTCTGGGTCATATTGACCCCACCATCCTATTAAGGTTAAAAAATCTATTGACAAATTCCCGTAGGAATTCTTGAAGAAATTCCTAAAAAAAAATAATGGATAGGATATAAAATCTTAGGAGGGATTCCTGAACGATTCCTTGGAGAAACTTCTGACGAAATTATTTTATTTTTTAAAGATAGGATATCTGTTACCTTACTATTTAATTATATAGGCTCCCCTACTCAAAACAAACGAATGAAGTGCTTTTCGTTTTTTTAGAAGTGAGCGCGAATGATAACAAAAACTACTGGATCAATCGTTACCGTAATCGCTTTGTTTTTGAATATGATGAATTTGGGATCGATTACTAAGGTGATGCTACCAGGAATCCTCAGAGATTATTTAATAGATTTTCTTGAAATTTTTAGAAGAGTTCTTAGGGGAATGCTACCAAAAATTCTTCTATTGAAGGAATCTTTGGTGAAACTCCTAGAGTAGATTTTTTCAGAGGAATTTCAGCAGCATTTTTCGAAAGAATTCCCGTATATTTTCTGAGAGGAACTTCAGTAGGAATCCTTAGAGGAATTCTTGAATTATTTTGCAAGGATTCTTTGGAAATTATGTCTCTTTGAAAAACCTTAGAGAAACTCCTAGAAGAATCCTTGCAGTAATTGTTTAAAAATTTCTTGAGAAATCTTTGAAATCTTTAAAGGAACGCCAAGATGAGTAATAAATGAGAAAATGTCAATATAAAGCCTTCGCAAAATCTCCGAAATAGTAATGTTAGGGAATAATTGAGTAATCCTTGAATAATCTTTGGAGAAATGCTTGACTTCCGTGGAAAAACCATTAAAGGAATATTTGGAGGATCTCCTGAAACAAACCATGGAGGAATATTTGAAGAGATTCTAGAAGGACTACTCTTCCGCTGGCGGGATTCCGATGTAAGTTTTTTGGAGGAATATCTGTTTCCGAAGAAATTATTGCAGATTTTTTTAAAGTTGTACTTACTGGAATTTAAAAATTCTTTGGACGATCTTCTAGATGAATCGTCAGAGATATTATTGATAGAATCCTCGGTGGACTTCCTAAACAAATGTTTCGAGAAGTATTTGATGAAGCCTTTGAAAGAATGTATTAAAGTTCTGTAAAGTACTTTTGAAAGCATCCTCGGCGGAGACTACACTAGTACTGTAAGAATTCCTGCTTAGAGAAATACTGAATGACATCCTTGAAGATTCTTGAAGACAAAATCTTCAGGACGTTCTGTTGTTCTTGACCCGCTGTGGTAAAGAGCTATAGGCTCTCTTTACGCTTTATGCATTATCACAGTGCCCTTCTCAGGGCGCTGTTCGAACCCATTGTGGCACGCTTATGCGTTATTACAGTGTCCTTTTCAGGACGCTATGTGAACCCATTGTGGTACGCTTTTGCGAGTATGACGATCCTATTCCCTTACCTGTCCTTTCCCATGTCCTATCCTTTTTCCTTCCCTTCTCCGTCAGGTAAATGATGAATAGGCTCGTGTTCATGGCGATGGCACAAATTTCCCGAATGGAGGAGAACGTGCCTCTAGAGCCGACCTACTGATACCTGATACTGTAAGAATTCCTGCTTAGAGAAATACTGAATGACATCCTTGAAGATTCTTGAAGACAAAATATTCTTCTAGAAAGATTTTTTAAAGTAAACGGTAAAGCCATTTTTGAAGGAATTCCTAAAGGATTACTTGGAGGAATATCTAAATAAATTCCTAGCTACACCACTGGGTAATTCGCAACAATGATGAGATCACTAAATATTGCTGTTGGAGGGGGAAATGTTTGCATTATTTTTGTAATGGGTAAACTCTTGGGAAAACCCTCAGTGGGGATTTACTCGCCTAGTCCAATTAACCACTGGGTGAATTACACATTACAATCTATTACAATGCCCTCTCCACTCATCAAACAGACCAACATCCGTCTGGGCAATGTTTATCGCATGTCTCATCGCGCAGCCCACTTGAATCCCACCACCAAGTAGCCGCAGCTCTATTCACGCAGCAAATTGCTCCAGAAGTATCGAGTTGTTACTAAATCTAGCTATGTGACTATGATAGACAGTTATTAATAATTACAGGGAGCCGTACACTAATAGCAATGGGGGTGAGAGCTGACTAAACTAAACCAGCCCCCTTCATCATCATCATCATCGTGGTCATCGTCATTCGGTCCCTACAATCGAGAGATCGTAATCTAAAGAGTCCATCGTTGGAGTGGACCTGAACAGACCTATGCTGCTATATTTAGATCGATTACAAAACTGCGCGTGCGTGTGTGGTCCCCGCAAGTGGCAGCCCGCAGTAAACTTAAAACAATAACCGATTGACACTTGACGGGGCTGCGGCGATGCACGAATCGGGCACATCACCCAAGTCGGAATTTCGTGGAACTGTCCATCCTTATGGTTCGTTGCGTCGCGTCCCCTAACGGAATGATTCACGCACGGGGACTCAGCTCAGGGGATTTCGCGCTACGGTGGCAGTGCTGGTGATCACTGACAGATCACGTGGTGTGTATATGAGGGAACCCTCTCACCTCGGCGCGCACGAAACAGCAGCCTTGTCGGTCGTTTGAGTCAACTGCTTCCAGCAGCAGCAGCAGCTCAAGCCAGCTCATGGATTATCCAGAACAAACACAGCAAGCGAGCGAGCGAGTGTGCGCGAGCGGGGGGCTTTTTGCAAGTCGCGCGCGCACACGTGCCATACTTTCAACTTCATCGGTACCGTGAAGCGAGCGCGATTTGAACAGTGAGCAGTAAGACAACATGGAAGTAAAACTCTGAAATCCAATTGTTATGGACTTCAAACTTTCTGAGAGTCATTTGGACAAAGCGGCAAACGCGCGCAAGACCATACTGGAGAGTGTCTGGATTCAATTCCAGATCTGCCACATGACAGAAGCAGGCTGTGTCCCACTTGGATGACATTGTCATCGGAAATTGTACTTGGTGAAAAGTGATGTCAACTAGCCCAATTTACCGGTGGAAACCTCCAACTGACAAACCTTCATCGTTGTCGTCGTCGTCGTCACCGTCGTTGGCGCTATAGCCGTCCTTTATCGGCCAACTAGAGGACTTCAACGTGTACCTCCACTATTCAACGACGACGTTCGGTACGATTGACAGCTACATTGGCAAAGGATTGAAAAGTGAGCGAGCGAGGGAGACCAGTACCTCAATAATGGTCGCGAAAAGTTATGAAACGTTGAATAGCTGGGATCGAACCGATCGCTACCTGAAGGGTGCGAAAAAATTAACCATCGGGGAGTCACTATGAGACAACGTTTTCTGTGCGGGATCTTACCCACCAAGGTTCTGGACCTTGAGCGGCGGAGAAACTCAGTACTGCAATGGCAGTGACAGTCGGCGGTGAAGGTAGGCACTACACCTACAATGTAGGTAATTGTACACTTCAGTATTGTATGAACGCCGCACCGCGTACATGCGGGTTTCTTGCGAATAAATAGGTAAATATCTAGGTCGCTGGATTTCTTCCGTTGCGAAATTGTTACAACGTTCTCCTGGTGGAGGTTTGCCGAAAGAACTGATTACGATTGTCTAACCAATTTTTCTATTTCACAACGAAATGAAACTAGGTAGTGTTGAATTGAATCACAAAAAAATCAAGTTTGCTGTTGGTGAAAGGTAAAGCTTGTTTTGCAAGATCTGTCAGGAAATAGGGTAAATATTCGTCATAGGCGCTAATTTCCGTCCGTTTTTTCGATTAGGGTAAACTCCCTTGGTTTTTCAGGTTTTTCCATGGTGAAATTTTAAAAGTTTATAAGTAAAAAATTTGCGCTAATTTTATAAAACTTCTTTATTCCTCAAAAAGTATACAGATATATCCTCAAAACTTAAGAAAAATTTCAAGACAAAACGCGCAAGACTTATTATCAGAGATATTCCACCAAATCGCTGAATTTTTCCAAGAATAAAAAAAAACTCTTTCGAATATAATACGAATATCGATAAAAATATATTTCTAAATTTCCCCAGTTTTGAGTTAATTGCAAGTAATTGCTTGGACGCGTTACGTACAAAAGGCTCAATTACGAAAGGCTGAAATAACAAAAGGCTTAAACACGAAAGGCTGTAATTACAAAAGGCTGAATGCATCAAAAGGGTGAAATAACATAAGGCTGAAATAGTGATTCGACTAGTTTTTAAACGCACAAGCCTAGAGGCTAACCACAACACTAACAACTCAGACTAACATATCTCTCCAACTGGGAATAAGTACATACCTTCATTGATTTTACGATCTAATTGAAAATTTGCTTGTTGGTCGATTACCTAGCCGTGGGACTCGCACTGATTTTGCTTGAGCTTGACGATTGACCGTCCTACCGTCCCTAGTTCATGGTTGACCAAACTAAGCCATTTTTGGAATCGGAAAGTTTTACGACTGGCCATAATACTATGGATTATTGAACGCCCACAATACTAAGACAGTATTTTTCAAATAAATAGCATATATGTACATATTTCAAAAAAGGGAAAACCTCTGATGATATTGGTTTAGTTGCCGTAATGACAAAAATCACCAAAACAACATGGCTCAAAAGAATAGCTCATGTTTAAAGAAGGATAAATTAACGATATGAATATTGTCAGTCCCTGTTTGTGTTCGTTGGTATGCACCATTAGCCTTTTCACTATAAGCTCAGTTTTGGAACTAGGGCCCATGCTAAGGGTTACGCGTACGATTCGCGTTCGGACCAAGAACTTTTCATTATGAAAATGTTCTTGACTCCCTATGGCATTGAGTATCTTCGTATCTGTTACAGGATATGCCAAAGCTGAGAAGCAGGCTCGATCCCAGTTCGGGCGTTACTCCAAGAAAAGGAAGAAGTTCTACATCTTATATATGAATTTTCGTATTTTCACCCTTTTCAATTTTCAGCCTTTTGTATTTTCAGCCTTATGTTACACTTTCTTGATTTCAGCCTTTCGTTTTCAGCCTTTTGTGCATTCAGCCTTTTGAAATTCAGCCTAATGATACAATCCCGCTTGGACATTACCACCTATAATGACATCCAAATACTCTAAAAAACTAAGAAAAGCATTCAGTTCAGCATATTGATTGAACTAGTAATTCCACAGACTATATGACCGTTAAAATTCATATACAGTTTTGAGTATGAACTAGCATGTTTGTATTCTGTGCTGGTGGTGTAGTATATAGTGTTGTCCTTCAAATCCATTCGGAATTCTTCTTTAAAATTCGTTTAAAGTTTTCGCAGTTTTTTTTTTCTTAAAATTATCAAAGATTTTTTCTTCTCGGACTTTCTCCGGATTTCCAAAGTATATCCAGACATTTCACGTATTTGCTGCCAAAAATAGTTCCTTCCGAGATTCTTCACGTTTTCAGATTCTCGAGTTTTTTCACGGGATATCTGCTAGAGTATGTACCCTCTTGACTTTTTTGCGGAGTTTTTCACTGGATTCCTACCGGAGAACTTTCCAAATTTTTTTCCAAAGCTCTATTATGAATTTCTCTCAGTGGCTTCGGGAAAGTATTCGATCAATTTCTCTCAGGATTTCTTCCAGATACAGGTTTCAAGTAATTCTCGTGGATTTCCTTGCGGGATTTCGCACGTAGTTTCTCCCGGGATTTTTTGGAGTTTTTCAGTTTTTCCTTAAATTTCCTTTGTAGTTTCTCCTGGGATTAATCCCAGTTTTTTTCGAGTTGTCCCAGTTTTTTCTCAGGATATCTTTTAAAGATCCTCTCAAGATTTCTCCAACAATGCTTTGAGGAGTTTTTTTTGCAATATTTGACAGGGATACCTTCAGATCTACCTCCAGAATTTATTACAAGGAATCATGTAAGTTATCCCAGGAGACATTCCGAGAAAAATTCCTTCCAAAACATCCTGCAAGAAGTCCCAAAACGGAGTATCCAGAATTTCGGGATAATTTCTGGTAGAGATTCCGGGAAGAGCTTTGTGATTAATCCCGAGAAAATGTTTAAAAAAAATTACAGGTGGATCACTGCAAGAAAATAGATGATAAACTATGGAAAGCCTTGAAAAACATCAAAAAAAAAATCACTGGATGAACTCCAAGGAAAATACCAGTACTAGCTCGTGCAGACATTCCAGAACTCTCAAAAAAAATCTTAGAAGAGCGTCCAGGATAAATTCTGAAAAACTCTGGGAGACATCCCAGGATCAACACTGGAAGGAATCTTCTTGAAGCAGTCCCGGGAGAAACTCCGAGAGAAATCTCAGGTGAAACTTCAAAAGAAGTCCCGCGAGAACCTTTGAAAAATATACCAACAGAAACTACTGTAGAAATCTTAAAAAAATACTCTAGGGGAAGGCTATCGGAAATTTCTTAAAGAAATGAAAGGAGAAACATCGGCAGAAATCCCGGACGGATTTCCTGCAAAAAAATAGTGAAAAAGTTCCTTTGAGCCCTTGGCGGAGCTTAAGTAGAAATCCCGAAACTAACTTCTTCATGATGAATCCCGGAAGAAAATCTAACATAAATTCCACGACAACAACACAACTATACGGTATCTGGAAGAAACTTCAGTGGAGGAAATCTCGGAATAAATCCTGGTAGAAATTCACGGGAACTCTGGGAATACTGGGAAAACCTCTAGAGAAATTTTGAATGATCCCCGTAAACAATCCAAAAGAAATCGATCGCAATTTCGGAATCTTGGAAATTCTCGAGTAAGAATCCCGGAAGGAAATGTTCAAATCATGGAAACATACTGGTAGAAATTCGAAAGAATCTCCAGAAGGAATTCAAAAAGGGATATCAAGGCAAATGACGTGAAAATATACGGAAGCAATCTTGTAAAAAAAAACCCTGGGAGGAGTTTCAAGAGGTATTTCCAAAGAAATTTCAGAAAGAATCTCTGACAGAATTTCTGGAAAAGATGTAACCGATTTTCGAAATGGATACACTAACACAACATAATCCATTTTTTTCACTCATACCCAGGATGTAGTAAACTCTGTGGACTCTATTTTTGAGTAGATCTACAAGTAATAAAGTTCGCTACTTTTTATTCATACGACCCAAAATTTCCCTGAGTATGCACGATATTCCCTGAGTATTCCGGGGTTTTCCCTGTTAAATAAAATTCCCTGAGGATTCCTGGTATTCCAGGTAGTAGACACTCTGTCACTCTGACACTCAAAAGTGAGGTTTTGTGACCTACGATCATTTGCTTCTAAGCTCCTCAATTCTTAAATGTGTGTTAAGCATCTCAAATATAGTGTTTTGGAAGTTTTTTAGAATGCAGATTCTGTCATTTTTTTTGCAAACGTAGAATAGTTTCATTTTTTTAGATTTCGCTGTAATAAAATTTGAAGCTGTTTCCGAGCCACAATACGAATTTTGGGCTGTTGATCCTCTGCCTCACATTTGCCGGTGATAGCAAGCTTTACCTAAAATTGAAAGGTTAGATTTTTCGTAAACAAAAACACTTCCAAACAATAACAGTAAGCTTTCGTTACATCCCAAAGAGGAACAATGATAAATAACGGGTCTATAGCCAGACACGCGCTTGAGAGATAGAAATGAAACTAATCTAGCCTATTCGGGCTCAAGTGTGTGCTCAAGTCAATAGATTCACTTATCTTTGCGATAACTGTGGTAATGGTGATTCACATTTTCCACAACGTTTTAAGAACCGTGCTTTTCTAAATTATGTTATGTAATCGATGATGTTATGAATCTTAATTCTTTCTGCATTTGTGATTCTGATAATATGGGGAAGAGGCAGCTACTAGACGAGCTAGGTAGTCTAGTGGCAACCGCTTCTGATTCATTTGCACAAGGTCCTGGCTTCAATTGCTGGCCCGTCCCTTTCCTACTACTTTCTTATCTTTCTATCTTCTTTCTATATACTCTCTTCTCTACATATATATCTCACATGTGTTCTGGTTTATAGCCATCGCTAGAACGAGAAACGGCTTGAAAAAAAATCCGTTTCCTTACCTGTCAAAGCTCAGTGGAAATCAATCACATAACGCCTACAAGTTATGCAACCAAGCGAACTTTGCCAGCTGCACAGTAATCTTCACACAATCTACCTCTTTACGCCTGGCATCCACGCACCAATGCGTGAACCCCAAAATAAACATTTCCAAACAACACTCCGATTTCCGCATGAACTTGTGCTGATGCAGTGAATTCCGCGGTCTATTGGCAACAAGCGATTGTAATCATCATTTTCCTCTCCATTCCCACATTGATCTGCAACTTGACGTAGCAGGCGCTATTATCGCCTAAAATAGAAGATCATCAATACTCACACACTGAAGATACCTGTTCGTTCCAAGCAGCTATCTCATTGGTTTCTTGTGTGAGTGTAGCTGGCGATACTAGAGTAGCAACTACGGGCGGTCCATAAATTTTCACGTAGCGTCTATTCCAGTAGAGCTAGATTAGCTACACTTACACAATGAACCTAAAATGAGATAACTGCGTGAGGATAGCAGGTATCGTCAGTGTGTTTATGTTGGTGATATTTATTTTTAAGCGCAAATGGCACCTACTACGCCAGATTGCAGTCTGCGCAATTTCATACTAGGATGCTGTGGGTTGCTTGCATAACAAAACACGTCAATAACTTCCAATCGGCATTTGAGAATCATCACAACGAACCAAGCACTGCATCTACTTATGTTTGTGTTGGTGAAATCGGCGAAACTTCAGGCTCCCGCAAACTGATTGGTTGGCAGCGACTCTGGCGATGGTTTCACCCGCAACGCGTTGTTTATAGTCATCGCTAGAACCAGAAACGGGTTAAAAGAGCGCAGCCACAATCTACCATGTAACGCCTACAAGTTATGCAACCAGCGAAATGTGTCGCATCTTCAGAGTAATAAATGCACAAGCTATCCGATACGCCCGGCATCCACGCACCAACAAGAACCATCTGCCGCACAATCATTCGCCAAAAACACGCTGTTATTGTCGTTCGAACGCGACGATAACTAGACCGTGATCCTTTATCGTCGCGTTCGATGAGCTACAAAATCGACAATATCGGAGTGTTTTTGGTGAATGATTGTGCTGCAGATGGTTCTTGTTTATGCGTGGATGCCGGACGTATCGGATAGCTTGTGCGTTTATTACTCTGAAGATGCGACACATTTCGCTGGTTGCATAACATGCAGGCGTTATATGGTAGATTGACGCTGTGCTCTTTTAATCCGTTTCTGGTTCTAGCGATGACTATAAACATATGAATATACATGTTTGTAGATGAAAAGAAGAGTAAGAAAGCCGATAGAAAGATGCAAAGTAAGAGAGAAGGAACGAGCCAGAGATTGAACCCAGGACCTTCTGCATGTGAATCAGAAGCGGTAGCCATATTAGACCATCAAGCCGGTCTTTGAAAATTGCATTTCTTAGAACTCACACGATTCTGAATTTGCAATTTCAAGGAAATCCGTTATCGGATGACTCATCACCACCGCCAAGCCGTCATACGCCTGTGGTTCCCGCTACAAACGGCTTCACGGACGGTCCCTCGATAAACTCGCCAAGGTGGAGTCAAGACCATTTTGCGCCGCTGCCGTTACATAGCCGCGCGCTTATTATTGATACTGGTGATAAGCATTGTGGAACTTGCGAACGATAAAATGCACCCAATGATTTTCCTGCATTGTCACCACTCTCTAGCTTCATAGATTGATCACTAGGCAGGTAAGCAGCTTAGAGAGACAATCTTCTAGTTGAGCCCCATTGCTAGGCTATACGCCATCAAGGTTCCCGGCAATTAGCGCGCGCCAATCCAGCTAGCGCAGCGATGGAGCCCGCGTTGTCACTGACTGAGTCAGCAAAGTGCACCCCCTCGGATTGACGCATTACCTACTCTGAACACTGAGAAGTAGGGTTCCACCACGTCGGGGCTCCGTGTATCCACGGACGGATTTGCAGAACTTTGCTGCTGCTGCTAGCTGGCCTGGCATTCATCTTTATCCGGGTGCTGCACGAAAGCTGACCGACCGATCGGCCAAGATGGTGTGAAACAGAAACTCTCGAATTGCACGCAGGGGGTGTCGAGGTGAAATGCTCCCCCGGAACAAGTTCATTTGCGATTGAACGTTTTACGCGCAATGTCAGCGGTTACGCATGCGTGTCTTGGGTGATGCATACATCACGGCGTATTGTGTGAAGTTTCTATCTACAGCTTGGTGGATATAATCTACATTTGTAGGGTTCCAACAGGGAAACAACCAAATGTAGATGGTGCCACTACATTTGTAGTAGGAAGGTCTGAGCTTCCAAGTTCCGAAAAAGCAGGAAAACGCACAGATCGTTTCACCCCAATCCCCCCACATCTGAATCATTTAGCAGCGCAGTGGCGCGTGGCGGCGATCGAACGCCTTCACACGCATACTAAAGACTCTGACCTGACAAACGGTGCGGTGAGGCGATTACCATCTAGCACACGGGTTCCCAACTGGTGGTCCGCGGCCCCCTGGGGGGCCGTTAAGCCAGTCCAAGGTGGCCGCGATGTTACCAAAAAATTGTAAAATTCTAATTCTATTTTGTGCAAATTTTCAAATTTTTAATTTTGTATAACGCCACCCCCAAAAGCTACAATTTTAGGAACAAATTTTCAGTATAAAATGCCTTCAGAAGAAAAAATTTTCGGCTGTGCCGCTATTTTCCAGCTATTACTCAAATTAAATGTACATGACATCATTGTTTACGAAATGTAAGTGTCGAATAAAAAAAACGTATCATTGACCGTCGAAACCCCCTCCCACAGTAAATTTCAGGCTACGAAACTTGGTTTCATTCATTTAATTCAATTTTTTTTTCTAAAAAAAATCATTGGGCCGCAGATGTTTCGAAAATTCTTAAAGGGGGTCGCCACCTCAAAAAGGTTGGGAACCCCTGATCTAGCACCACTGCGCCGTCACGCAGAAGACTGCTGCAAACAATCAATGGTAGGGTAAGGCGGTCTGTTAAGGTGATTGGCGAAGACATCATCGTTTCGGGGAAGCCTTTCACAATCTACCCAATCGTAGCCGTGATTGACGCGGCGAATCTTTTGTGTCAGCTCAGCTTTCGCGATAACGGTGCGCACCTGCTGCTGGACAATCGGAGGTGATAACTTCGATCAGGAAACGGGTTGGCCAGTTGGTTACGAAAATTCGTCAACTATGAATAATGCGTCCGTCTGGCTTGGCGTGATATTCCAGCATGAACGTTGGTTGATTCATTACGACAACTTCTTCAATCTAATTGGACGTGCTTTTATTGCCGCCGCCCTTAGCCCACAGATACGTGGACTAAGTCATTCTCCAGCAAACGAGCACGTAATCAAGTCATGAGCGAGCGCTGCGCGTTGATGACGATGTATTTCGATACCAACCAACATGACCTATAGTTCTGTTGTAGTGCAGTCGGAACAAGCTTCCCGAGAATACGATAGCGCCTGGCACTTCGCAGAACTGCTGTATCACAGAGTAGATATTGACTTGTACACAACAGCGTCCGCTAAGTCAGATAAGATGACTCAGCTCAGCTGTTCCCGTACTTGCGTACGTTCCGTGGAAAAGTTCACCAATGTGGCCCCCGGTCATCTACGACGGCTACGACGATGCCGGTCGCGGTGGTGTCCAGGTCACGGAACAGCACCTCGCTCCATCGAATCGAAATCAAGGGCAGCAATCACCGCGTTGATAACGCGCGTTGATCGACCGCACCCCGTCATTCGAAAGTTCCAGTACCGCAAGTGTACTGGGTGGTAATTTCCATGTCGCGATTGAGCTTCAGTTGTGTGTATTGTATAGTTGTTTGACGACAAGTATCCGTCGCTCGCAACGCCGACGACGTTTTTACAATGACAACTAGCGTAAACAAGCTCGATAAAGCCGCGTGGTTGTTGTCTCGTACAAAGCCAGATCAAACAACCAACAGTGTATTTCCTCTCCAACCGAACTTAGAAATGACTACCGCCAATAATACCGGTCGACGAGAAATAGATCCATATCGAGCAACAATTTTTACGATACGATATGTGAAGCACATCGCCTTCCCGAAAAAAAAAAATCATCACCATCATCCGTCGTCCAAGGTGAGGAGCGCGATAACCCTTTACAAGGTGAACCAAACCAGTTCGAAGAGGACGGCGACGCAACGGTATGAATTCGAATGTCAGTAGTTTTGAAGAGAGGGTGTCAATTCATCGATATTCGTAGATTTATTGCTCCATTATCGTACAACTAAACGGATATGATATGTGGCGGGACCGATCTAGCTGATTGTCGAATGTTTCGAATTTTTTAGACCGTTATCACATTTGTTGATATGGTTATCTGTGGGAATAATTCAGATAATTCATGCGGCTGGCAGTTCACCAAACAAACTGCTTTTGTCAATGAGTTTCAACTTGGGAAGAAATCTACTTCGTCATATGCTCTAATTCCCGTCATATCAGACTTGAAATAGCCAAAAACTACAGATATTCAAACTTACCTTTGCCAATGGCCCAATAAGATGTAGACTATCAAAAACCAGCCCCTATAAATAGCACTGGAAATAGAATAATTACGCGAAATTTCACGGTTCAATTTCGCTCCACTTGCGAGTTGAGCATTTTTCTCGTTTTACGTATGACAAAGGCAAGCGCACCAAAAGCAACAGCTAGCCGAATTGTTCTTCATCACTGTTCAATTTTCACTTCGCCAGAAGCACTTGTTGAGCCAACTTTCAATTTACACCTCACAAAAGCTCTGAGACACTTCAAAATTTGATTTCACTGCTGCAGATTGCAGCAAAGGCTGTTCAATTTATTAAATAAATCACTTTTTCCCGTTGGTAAAATGTAAACAACAAGCTGTCTTCGCCTGGATGCTAGTAAATGTGTGCGTGGATTTTCTGCATACAAAACATCGCATTTTAGAACAACAGGGAAAGGTTTCTTCATTGCACTGTGATGGTATTTTATGATCTGGTGATCAGAAATATTATTTGAAAATTTTCGGTCATTATTCTAAAGCTACATCCATCTCAATTTAAAAACTGCCTGCTCAATCGTGCTTTGAAAACATCATTTTATTAGTATTACGAAGAATTAGACTGACTTTTCGAATAAACAATTTTTACGGTCAAATCATAATGTTAGACCATCCTATGTACCACAGTGTCACGTGGTATTCATGTTGTGCCCGAAACAGACGTGGACTTGACGGAAACAGAATTCGAGGGACAATAACGGGTCGTTCTTTGGGAATTCCTGCTGGATTTTGTTCAGAAGTTCCTTCAGGAATTTCTCTTGAAGTCTTTCGAATACCTTTCTCTGAGAGTTCACTCGGGAATTCCTTGAGAAATACCTTCCGGAATCCCTTCTGGAGTTTCTTTGGTAATTCCTCCAGGAGTTCCTACAATCACTTCATAAGTTCCTGCAGAAACTTTTTTTTTTAATTCTCCCAGAAATAGTTTTAGAAATCCCGTCAACTATGATCCCGGCAGTTCCTGCAGACATTCCTCCAGGAGTTCCTTTGGGAATTCCTGCTGGATTTTCTCCAGAAGTTCTTTCTGGAATTGCCGAAGAAGTTTTTTGAAAACATTCTCTGGGAATTCATACAGAAATTCCTCGAAAAGTTCCTTCTGGGATGTCTTCTGGAGTTTCTTCAGTAATTTATCCAGGAGTTCCCTTGGAAATTTCACTAAGAGTTCCCTTAGAAAATCGAGGGCAATGCTTTTAGAGGGGTTTTTTTCTGAATTTTATCATGTGTTGAAAATAGAACTGTTCCCCTGGAAGAGAGTAATCTTGGTTGAACTTTTGAAAAGCCTTCAGTGAAATTTATGCAAGAATGTTTAAATTCCTGAAGAAATTTCCAGTGAAATTGTTGAAGAAACTTCAAGGGAAACTGCAGGAGCAAATCGTTGAAAGAACTTCAAGTAAAATTCCTAAAAGGAAAAAAGTTTTGCAGAAAATTCTGAAGGAATACCTGGGGGATCTTTTTTGAATGAATTCCCGAAAAAGTTTCCTGAGCAACTCATTTTGAAAGAATTTCTAAATAAATATTTGAAAGAGTTCCTTCAAAAACTTCGTTTAGAATTTGCGGAAGAAGCGAATAAATTTCATGAAAAACTTTTAAAAACATCTTGGTGGGTTTTTTTTAGAACTTTGAAAACTTCCCGAAAAATTTCTGCAACAATTTTTGAAGAAACTCTCGACGAAATTTCTAAAGGAACTGCAGGACCAAATCGTTAAAAGAACTTCAAGTGAAATCCTCACAGGGAAAAAATCTTGCAGGAAATTCCTTTAGGAATACGTGAGGGATCTTTTGGAGCGCTTTTTAACGAATGCCTGAAAAAGTTTCCACAGCAATTAATTTTGGGATAGTTTAGATAGATTTCTAAATATGTATTTGAAAGAGTTCCTGCGAAAACTTCGTGTGGAATTTATGGAAGAAAGACGAGTTGTTTTTGTAAGCTCCCAGAGAAATTCCTTAAAGTATTTTTGAGAGGACTCCTGGGACAATTTCTAGAGGAACTCTTGAAGAAATTGTTAAAGGAACTGCAAGGGCAAATTGCTGCAGTAGTAGAAATCCGTGAAGGGAAAATTCTTGCAGGAAATTCTGAAAGAATTCTCAAAGGAAAACCATTAGGAACACCTGAGGGATGTTTTGGAGTATTTTGTAAACGGATTCCTGAAAAAGCTTCCATAGCAATTCATTTTGAAACGATTTCTAAAGAAATATTTTGAAGAATTCTCCTATAAACTTTGTGTGGACATTGTGCACGAAGAAGAAAAACCTGAGAAATTTTGGAAAAAGAATTCATCATGTATTTCTCAAATGTAATTTCCTCCTATATCAGAGTAATCTTAGATGAACATTTGAAAAACACCTAGAGAAATTCCTGCAATAGGTTTTGGAGGAACAACTTTAATGCTTGTAGAGTAATGCGGGGCAAAAGTTCGCACCTAACAGACTTCACAAAATAAATATTGAACGAAAAGAAAATAATATCGTTTTTCTTCGTTAAACGGGTTCCTATCATGTTGCCTTCAAAACGTAGTACTAGATTTTTTCGCGTTCCTTTTGTAGTTTTAGTAATACAATTTTTAAAACAAGTACTCCAATGCGAACTTTTGCCCCATAGTGGGGGCAAAAGTTCGCATTATGCGGGGCAAAAGTTCGCACCTTGTACAGGGTAGTTTATTGGTGTGATGTTCATTTATTTAATGTTAATTCATGTTCATCTTTTCACTCTAGCCATGAAATCTGCTTCTTTCTGTTCTTAGAATTACGACCCAACTGGAATACGACCTGGTGTTCAGCTTTTGTATAGAGTGTGTTTTATGAATACTTCCACAACTATTAACTAAGAGCTGTCCTTTGCAGCATTACTGAAGTTGTCAAAATACATTGTGGGGTAATCATAGAGATACGTGTTGCACAAAATGGATGAAAAAAAAATCTAATATGCAGTAAAACTGTTGAACGGGACTGTTATCGAATCTTATCCCCGTCAGTATGGTGATGGATTATAACTGTGAATTTACAAACTAAGCTATAAAAGACCCCGGTAAAATAGATGAACATAAGACCTTCAGAAACATACGAAAAGACACGGTGAGGATGACGAAGAAAATGTTTTAAATTTATTTTGTTGGTCATTTTACATACATTGATGTAAATGCGTGAACATAATGTTTGCTTTACAATCAATCTTCTTACAAAACTAAGTTCAGACCCTCTGTCGCAACGATTTCATGGTGCATACTACTCATATTATGCATATATAGTAGTTTCTATACGAAATTATCATTGCTTCAAAGATTCTGTAATTATATTGATGTACTAGACTCAGAAATCTAGTGCGAACTTTTGCCCCACAGCTACTGCGAACTTTTGCCCCACTGTCGAGGTTTTAACAATGTCCCTTTCTGCAAGAAGCACTAGTAGTTTAATGTTTATTCGAGTGCACCTCGCGAACTACTATGGAATAACGATTCTCCGACATAAAGAGGTCATGAGATTCTTCTTCTTTCTGTTACTACAAATTCTTAATCCAAAAGGTCCAAAAATTCTATCAAAACCCCTAGAAACACATTTTTTCGCATAACTCTGCCAAACCATAACGAAATCGTTCCAAATTTTATTGACGAGTAGCTGGCCTGATTATGTGTCGAACCTATACAGATTTGTTTGGGTTCTTAACTCGTGCTCAGAAAAATACCCACTGCGAACTTTTGCCCCGTGCGAACTTTTGCCCCGCATTACTCTAATGCATCTCTGATGCACTGTAACCATTAACATTAACATTCATGTAATGGTTGCAAGTGCATCAGAGATGCATTACAAGCATTAAAGCGGCCAGGCCTACTGTGCAGCGTTGTTCATCCAAAAACTATTGCAGGAATTTCTCTAGGTGTTTTTAAAATGTTCATCCAAGATTACTCTGATCTAGGAGGAAAATACATTAGAGAAATACATGATGAATTCTTTTTCCAAAATTTCTCAGGTATTTTTTTTTTCTTCGTCCACAAGTTTATGGGAGAATTCTTCTAAATATTTCTTTAGAAATCGTTTCAAAATGAATGAAAATAATTGACAAGACAAATGATAGGATTAGTCGATCCTATCATTTTTCAGGATTCTTTCAATGAATGACTGTGTATGTGTAGACTAGACTAGACTAGACTAGACTAAACTAGACTAGAACCCCTGAAAAAGAAATGCAGAGAATTTCTTGAACATATTTTTAAAGAAACTGGAGGAGAAAATCGTTAAAAGAACTTCAAGTGAAATTCCTGCAGGAAATTCTGAAGGAATTCCCAAAGGAAATCCGTTATGAATACCTGATGAATCTAGACTAGAGTTTTTTTTGTTTTGTAAATGAATTGGAGATAAAGTTGCCCCAGCAATTAATTTTGGGAGAATTTCAAAACATTTGATATAATTTCTTTAGAAATTTTGTGGACGATGAGAAGGAATTCATTGAAAAAAATATGGATTTTTAGTTTTGATAAACAGTTTTTTTTTTAATTTTTGAAAAACTTCCAGAAAAAAATCTTCAAAAATTTTTGGAGAAAATTCTGGAAAAATTTCTAGTGAAACTCTTGAAGAAATTTTTAAATGAAATGCAGGAGCAAATTGTTGGAAGAACCCTACTGGGAACAAAATATTGCAGGAAATTCTGAAGCAATTCCTATAGGAAATACTTTAAGAATACCTGAGGGATCTCTTGGAGTATTTGGATGTATTGGAATTCGTTTATTCCTGAAAAAGTTTCCGAAGCAACTCATCTTGAAAAAAATACTAAAGAAATAATTGGAAGAGTTCCTGCAGAAACTTTGTGAGGAATTTGTGGAGGAAGAGAATAAATTACTTGAGAAAATTTTATAACATTATCTTGACCAGTTCCTAGTAAACTTATTTAGAAAATCACTAATCAAATTTTCAAATCAAATTTGACTTTGGAACACCTCTAGAATTTCCTGACGGAATTCCATCAGAAATTCCCGGATAAATTCTTCGAGAAAATCATTGTCAAACTTCTGGAGAAACATTTCGAAGAACGGAAACTCTTCCAAGAACTCCCTGAAGAGCTCCCGGAATAAATCTAGATATTTCTGAAGAAACTGCCGGGCAACTCCTTCAGAGCAGTTCTGGAAAAAACTTCTTCCAGAAACTCTTGAGATTCTTGAAGGTTCTTCCTTGATGAATCTTTTAAGGGTTCCCTTAACATACCTCTGAAATAATCTTTGAACAATTTATATTCAAATCACTGGAAGCCATCTTAGGATTAATTTCATGGGGGTACACCTGATGGAACTGCCTAAAAGCATGACAAGAACCTTGAAGAACTTTACGAGAGAATTCTTGGATGATTTTCTGAAGGAGTGTCTAATTATGAATCCAGAGTGATTTTTTGTTTGTTCGTTTGTTTGGTTTGTTCCAGAATCCGGAAAAAATGTCTATCAAAATCCTAGAATAATTTAGAGTTCTAAGAATTCTAAGAATTCTAAGAACTCTAAGAATTCTTAGGACTATAAGAGCTAAAAGAACTACAAGAACTATAAGTACTGTAAGAACTATAAGAACTATAACAGCTAATAGAACTCTAAGAACTCTTAGTACTTTAGGTTAGAGTTCCTAAGTTCCTAAACTCTAAGAACTCAAAGAACTCTAAGAATTCTAGGAACTCTAAGAACTCTTAAGTACTCTAAGAACTCTAAGAACTTTAGGAACTCCAAGAACTCTAAGTACTCTAAGAACTCTCGAAAATTCTAAGAAACTCTAATCACTCTAAGTACTCTAAGAACTCTAGGAACTCTAAAAACTCTAAGATCTCGTGGAAAATTTTCTGATTTTTTCTAATTAATAATGACATCCGAGAAGATCCAGGAAGTGTTTGTTCCAGAATCATGAAAAATTGTCTATCAAAATCCTAAAATAACTAAGAACTCTAAGAATTCTAAAATTTCTAAGAACTCTTAGAATTCTAAGGACTATAAGGGCTAAAAGAACTACAAGAACTATAAGATCTATAAGTGCTAATAGAACCCTATGTACTCTAAGAACTCTAGCAACTCTAAGAACTCTAAGAATTGTTAGAACTCTAAGAATTCTAAGAACTCTAAATACTATCAAAACTTTAGGGACTCTTAAGTACTCTAAGAACTCTAAGTACTCTAAGAACTCTTGGATAATTTTCTGATTTTTTCTAAACAATGATGACATCCGTGAAGATCCAGGAAGTGTTTGTTCCAGAACCATGAAAAATTGTCTATCAAAATCGTAAAATAACATAGAACTCTAAGAATTCTAAAAACTCTAAGAATTCTAAGGGCTATAAGGGCTAAAAGAACTCTAAGAATTCTGAGGACTATAAGAGCTAATAGAACTCTAAGTACTCTAAGAACTCTAAGAATTCTTAGAACTCTAAGAACTTTAGGAAGTCTTAAGTACTCTAAGAACTCTAAAAATTCTAAGAACTTTAGGAACTCCTAAGTACTCTAAGAACTCTATGTACTCTAAGAACTCTAAGTACTCTAAGAACTCTAAGTACTTTACGAACTCTAAGAACTCTGATCGATTCATAGGGCGCCAATATTTCTCGCAATGATTTCTTCGACGTGACCTTACAGTCCAACCGAGGCAGAGACTGCTCCTCAGCAGGTATTGCAAACTTTAACAATAGGAATCCTTCCCTTCCTAGAAACAGCTCCAATAGAGTCGCCGTGATGAGTACCATGTAATTATCCCTTCAACACCTGGCAAATGATGTCTTTGCTGGTGAAAGTCTCATTCGCCAACGTGGTGTACTGCAAATTGCCATCACTATCCATTAGCAGGAGGTACAAATGTTTGTTTGTGTTTAGATAATTACACCTCTCTCAACTCTGGCTGGCAATCACACATTTGGTCAACACACCGTCAGCACGTCTGCACCGATCCATCTCTGTTGAACAACATGACAACAGTCGACAACTGAAAGGCGTACGAAGAGACATTCACCACGACTGACTGGGACTGCGGTAAGCTTAGTTTCCTGTGCGATACAAAGCACAAAATCCCCGTAGACTTTTTGCAAACAACTGCAAAAGTGAAAATCATCCAAGTGGGACGATGTCTTCTAGGGCCGAGGCAAACATCTTCATTCAAGAACATCTTCGCCTAAAGTTCATGTCCGAGACGTTCGTGTTCACAGGTGTTCAACTGTTGGTGGGAGCAGTGCTCCCGATTCTCAGGATCCTTAATCCCATTCGCGAAGTTGCCCAGTCATTGCTGCCGCAGCAGCCAAACAGCTGTTTCCATAGCCCAGTAGCAGTGAGCGGTGGCACCACCCGCCTACTATTTGCCATTCAGTCAGAGCCGCAGCAGATTGATTTACAACTGGATCACAACGGCAACGATGATAGCACACAAATGCTTGCTGGTCGTTCAGAGAAATGTAGTCCACCAAGAGCGGTGTTTTGTCAAACTATACTTACTTGCCTAGCTACAGAGAAGAGAAGGGCATCTCAGAACAAACCGAACACACGAAAAGTGATTAATTTTAGGCGTGAAAAATCGACTCGATTTATTTTGTTTCTGCCCATTTTGTTTCCATCGTGTATAAACGTCAAAACAACTGCGTGGATCAAAGTGTATTGATTATTTCAGGTATAATCAAAATTAATGAACAGATGACGTCATATTGATGATAAATTATCTTATTCTTCAAAATTTTGTTTCATTGAGAGCATATCAATTGTTGTTTCGACCACTATTGCAATAATATGGTACACGTACCAAAGATGTTTTTTGCAATTGCAGGCTGTTATAAAGCATCATAATGGTGTTTTGCCAATTTTTCTTAATTATCATAACGATTTTATACATATTCCCATCACTATTGTATCGCGTACCCTATTTACGGTTTTAAAAGATAAGCAACTTTGACTGTGTCCCCGAAATACATTCTAGTTAAACACATTTTTTTTGGGAATCAGTTTTTGAGTTGATGTACCTGCCACCGAAATACTTTGCTTATTCGTGTCAACACGGTTGAAATTTTGCGTGTAAAAAGTGTGGCTTCAACCGCTAGGTGTCGCGACCAACAGCATGAAATATTTATCAATTTCTGACTCGGGAGATGACCTTCTCTTCTCTGCTAGCTACCAACTGCATTTACCTTAGGTACCTGTGAAGCCTCGCGTTGCGTCAGCCAATAGGCGGAAAAACATGTTTTCCGCTGCGCTTTTCCAAAGCCTGTAGGTAAACATTTCGTTGTGCGCGATTCCACGCCGCCACGACTTTTGTTTTGCTGCACTCGTATTGTCGCAAACGACAAGTGTTGCGCCCGCGAAAATTTAAGCTACCGAATCCAAACAAAACGAAAACCCGCAAAAGAAAAACAATAACAAAAAGTGCCAAGTTCAGTGGGGCGGCGCCACGCCACCACGCACGCATCGTGGCCATGATCGCACCAAGCCGCGCGCAAACAAAACAGTGGTGCCAACATTTCGCGAGCGGCGTGGTGACACACGACGGTGAGCGCCTGGTGTGGTGCGAGACGCGCCCACAGGAAGGAAGCACAATGGCCCGGGCGTTATCAGTAGCTATCGCCACCACGATGGAGGAGAATGGTACGAACAAGCGTGCCTCGGCGACGATATCGATGTCGATGATGATACGTCTGAGTTTGAGTTTGAGTCTGAGCATGCTGCGGTGTCAACATGTGTTTTGAAAGGAGAACAAATCGATTGATAGGAGAAAAAATGGCCACAGGAAGAAACCAACCACTGATTCACACCCGTCTGCACAGATGGTATCTGGGTAAGTGAGATCACCAATTTTTCGGACAAACCGTGCGAAAATTTCCCAATTATTCAATTAGCAAGTTGTTGTTCACTTGGTTGAACCACGCAGACGCAGTTGTTGTCAAGGGGAGGAAGAGTGCCTATCATCGTGATGGCGGCGTCCAGTGAGTAATGTTTTGCTTTGGTTTAGTTTACATTAGTTACATACTAGATCTAGAGCGACAAGCCCTTCCTGTCAGATAGTTGAGCGGAGAACAGGATGTTGTTGAGTAACACTGCGAAATGTGACGTAAACACAGTTTGTTTGGGTAACGGTTGAAATAAACTTATTGTCAACCTGACGCTTTCTTTTTCTTCTTGACGTAACATCCCAACTGGGATAAAGACTGTTCGTCAGATTAGTGTTTTATGAGTTATTAACTGAGAGCTTCTTCTGCTAATGACCATGTCGCATGTGCAGATTCGAACCCGTCAGCCTCAGGCCACAACTAACTACAGTAATAGACTTCCGAACCAGTCTTATCTTGGTAAAAAATGTGAACCAGTGTGGTGGTCATCCAATCTCATGATAATCCGAATTTTAATAATTCTAATACCAATCTACTTGTAGAGAAAATATTGTGTGCAACGGGATCTCTAACAAAATGAGAAAAAATGTGTTTGTTAGGCTTTTAAAACAGACCATGATATCATGACTCATTTAGTCGTAACGCAAACTTAGCGTTATCGTAACGTTTTAGATAATTTTTGATTTAAAATGGCAAACTAGATTATGAAATTATGAAGCATGATTTCTGGGACTATGAAATTAGTTCATAAGAACAAAAAAATTACTGACAGGTTTGCATCGTATAAAGTTTTGATTCATGTTTTCAGAAATCAGAGTCATGATTTCAATGCTCAGTCCTAGGGTTGCATGACTTTGCGTCATGATACAATGACTAAGCGTCACGATATTTTATTTCTGAAAACGAAAATAGCTTCGCGTAATGCTCTTCGCAATCATGACTTCTGGCCACGAACAAACGTCTTAATCTCATGGTAACCATCCTCTAGGTTATGCTATTATAACTTATTGTAATGATTCATGTAGCGGTTTATGATCATTTTTTTTCCTCCGCTGTTGGGGAAATTAAGCCACTGCGTCCAATAGGCTGAACTTTTGTGGCATAAATTTTTTTTATGATCATGAATCCGACAACGATTTCTTCTCGGAAAGAAAGAGAGCACCCTTTGAAAAATAGATAGCATAGTTTCTGCTCCAAGCTGTGGAAATTAGAAATACTTTGAGATAGTCACATCCAACACCATTTGTTTACGGAATTGATGTTCGAATCCTTGATTTATGAATGACAGAAGTGAATTTGTTTTCCTCCTCCTTCAAATGTTTCAAGATATATTAGCGTATACTTTCAAAATTTATTTTCTAAATTTATTGGAAGGTAATAAAACGATTTTTTTAATTATCCCTGAAAATATTTTGAAAAAGTCTGGTGAAATGCCATTTTAAATACAAGGATTCGCTCGTTGGGTCACCAGCAAACATCAATATCAATATCAATATCACCCCCCCCCCCCCCCCCTTTGACGAGCCAACGAGCAAAGTGACAAAAGAAGAAAATGAGATTTGTTCCGGCCTAAAAAGAGGGAAATATTACCTGTTTTGCTTTGTGATTTTTTGTTGTAAAATCCTAGAATTGCCTGCATAACATTGAACTACCGGAATTTTATATTTACAGGGGATAGACAAAATGATCGGGACAGGCAAAATTTTCATTTTTCAAAAAGTGTTCAACTAGCTGTAATTTTTCGAAAAGTGCATCAAATATTCTCAATTGTTTACTGTAAGTTCATCAACTAGATGTGTATCAGTGGCCCAAAATAAGAAAAGATCGGGCCATTCTCCACAAAGTTATAAAGATTCTTGAAAAAGGTAAAATTATCCGAGAGCCACCTTTGAGCTGTTATATCTCCGGATTCAATGAACCAATTGAAATGAAATTTTGACCATTTATGACTTATATAATGAGCTATGAAAACCCATTGACTCAACTCAGTATTTTTAACACGGAAGAAAATTATAACGATTAGATTATTTTTCTAATAAAACACCAAATTTTCCAAAATTTCAACATCGTTTCAAAATTTATGATGCAAATTATAGTTCATTTAATTTCCCTCTAATTGACTTATATATAAATGTGTTTTGAAGGAAAGTAACAACATAGCCACCTATAAATTGAAAAAGTTATAGAATGCATATTAAAAATGGACCAATTTACTAAAAAAAACGTGAAAAATTTAAAATTGCTATAATTTTGTCTCTTGTTAAAAATTTCAAGTTGAGTCAAATGTTTTCCAGAGTTCATTATATAAGTCATAAATGGTCAAAATTTCATTTCAATCGGTTCATTGAATCCGGAGATATAACAGCTCAAAGTTGGCCTTATATTGGATAATTTTACCTTTTTTAAGAATCTTTATAACTTCGTGGAGAATGGCCCGATCTTTTTCAAATTTGAACCACTGATGGACAACTAGTTGATGCACTCACAGTAAAAATTCGAGAATATTTGATGAACTTTTCGAAAAGTTACAGCTAGTTGAACATTTTTTGAATAGTGAAAATTTTGCTTGTCCCGATCATTTTGTCTATCCCCTGTATTAATTTTTTTCCCAAATTTTTTTGGAAAAGCTTTTTTTTAAACCACCATGGGCACTCACAATTTTGTCTGAATCCCTTCGGGATATTCACCTCTACAGAATCTTGGATTGAGCGCAGATATTCTTCCAAAAATTTTCATCTAAAATTGACTGGAAAAAGTTCTCCAAGGAAGCCTTCAGGAGTTTTCAATAGATCATTTAGTCCGGAATTTAGTGAACTTCACTACTTGTAGAGTCTACTCAGTAGTAAAGTCATCTCTTCTTACAATCATGAGCTTTTACTACATGCGTATAGTTCAGAATTGTCAAAACAAACCTTTTCCGCGAAATGCTGAGGATTCTTACTAGAAGCTTCCGGCTCTGCGCAGAAGTTGCAGATGGCACCGAATGAACTCCAGAAATTCCGCCAGGTATTTTTTTATGGAATTCTTCCAGATATACTTCTTGGAATGCTTTCCAGGATTACTCACAAGATTTCTTCCGCATTTTATCACATATTTTTTCTTAGCATTACTCTTTAACTTCTTAGGGCCGATTTCTTCACCTCGGCTTAACTCGTAAGCCAGGCTTACCCATATAGTTAGACATGGCTTAACGCATAAGCCAGGGTGAAGAAATCGGCCTTTAGAGTTTTTCTGGGTTCCTACCGGTATTTTTCTTAAATTCCTAAAATTCTTTCTGGGATTTCTTCTTGATAATCGTGCCGGGTTCTTGAGCCCTTCTCTGACGGATTCCGCATGCACTTTTTCACAGTCATGTCGTAGGATTTTTATCAGTATTCCTTTCTGAGATATTGCTTCTAGATTCTCTAGCGAGATTTCTCTCAGATTTCCTTCTGCATTTTCGCCAAGAATTTTTCGTGAGACTTTTCCCAGGGTTTATCCCGCGATTTCTGCAAGAGTTTGTCCCAGGATATTGCTTAGATATTGTCGTAAGAGTTTCTTCCGGGATTCGTTTTGAATTATACAAGATCTGATCCAGTCTAGAGCTGAAATTCTCTAGAATAAAGTAAAAATTATGTTAATGATTTTAGTTTGTTTCTTCCACGTATTCCTTCGAAATTACTCCATGGATTTCTTGCAGAGGTTTTTGAAGGATTTCTCCCAAAGCTTCTACAGGAGTTATTTCTAGAGACGAACCAGCCAAGGGCTAAAAGTCTCTTAAATGAAGACAAAACAATCAATCAATCAGTTATTCCTGGGATTTCCACTGAAGTTCTTCCCAGAATGTCTTCCATAGGGTTTCCCACTAATGCTCCCAGAGTTCCTCAGGACATTGCTCTTGGTGTTCATCCGGAAATTTCTTCAAGAAACCATCATTAGCTTTCGTCTTTCGTCTCCGGGAATTTCTACAGGAGCTTCTTCCGGGATATTTCCTGAAGTTTTTTGTGGGATCTCTCTTGAAGTTTCACCTGAGCTGAGTTTTCTCTCGGAGTTACTCTCGAAACTTATCTTAGAAGATTCCTTCTGGAGTTGCTCCTGGGATGTCTCTCAGAATTTGCCAAGTCTTATTCTGGGGTTTCTCCCGAGATCTCTTTCAGATTCAGCTTCATAGTACCTATTGGGTTTTCTACAGGAGTTATTGTTTATATCTCATATAAGGTTCTTCTCACGATTTCTTTCAAAGATTTTCCCGGGGTTTTCCTTATTGTTGTTTTCGTGACTTTTTTTCTGTGATTCTCCGAGTATTTTTCCCGGGATAACTTCCAGTGTTCTTCCCAGAACCCCTACCGAGAACTGTCTCGGCCTTCGTTTCAGTGTTCCTTCTGAGATTGCTCAAATAGCTACTCCGAGAATGCTTTCCGGGATTTTCCAGGGTTTGAGATAGCCTGCGGTGTTGGTGTAAACTCGGGTGGATCTATTAGGCCAATTTCAACAAGAAATCTGACATCCTTTGAGATAAACTATGATTTTTTCCAGGATTTCTTCCAGAGTTTTTACTCTCAGAGTCTGTAGCGGAATTTCTCCCAGAGTTCCTCATGCTGCGTTTTCTCCAAGACATTTTCGTGTGACTTTCCCCAGGTTTTCGCTGGCATTATTGCAGGAGTTTCTTTCAAAATGTTTCTCAGATGTTTTCGTGGGGTTTCTCTTACAGTTTCTCTCAGGTTCCGTTTTGAATTATTTTTCACTATTCCTCCCGACTTTCCTACCGGAATTTGTAGCAAAGATTTTCAAGCAATTTCTTTCAGAGTATCTACAGGAGCTGTTCCTGGGATTTCTACTAAAATTCATCCGAGAAATTTATCCGGAGGTTTTCTTACTATTCTTCCCAGAGTTCCTCAGGGAACTTCTACCGGTGTTCGTCCTGTTATATCTTCAAGAATTTCAGGAATTCATATAGGAGTTTTTCCCGGAATATATCCAAAAGATTTACGTTGTATCTCTCTTGAAGTTTCAACCGAGCTGAGATTTTTAATCAGAGTTTCTCTTGGAACTTATCGTAGAAGATTCTTTCTGGTGCTGTTCCCGGGATGTCTCTCAGAGTTTTTCTCGACTTATCCTGCCTTTTCTGCCGAGATTTCTTGCGAGGCTTCATTCTGATTTCCTTTTGAGTTTTTCACAGGAACTATTGTTTATGCTTCTCATAAAGTTCTTCTCGGGATTTCTTTCAGAGGTCTTTCCAGGATTGTCCTCTTAATCAAGATTTCTCCTGAGATTTTTTTTCCAAGAAAACTCCCAGTGTTCTTTCCAGAATCTCTACCGGGGTTCCTTTGTGTGTTTCTTTTAGGTTACTCAAATAGCCGAGATTTTCCAGAATTTGAGATAGTCTGCAAAATTTCTTGTTAACAATTCCCGGATAAAATCGGAAAGAATCTTGGCGGAATCTCGCGAGAAACATCGATAATAACTGTTGGAGCGTTGTTTTTGTTTGAAAGACATCAAGAGAAAAACTGAAAAAATCCCGGAAAAACTTCTGCGCGTAATATCGGGTGAAAAATGTACATATTAGGGCAATTCCAAAAGAAACTCTGTAAACCTTTGAGGAAAGTTTTCTAAAAGCAACAGGGGAGTGAAAGAACTCCAATTGACATCCCGAAAGATTCCGTGCTGGGGCAGAAATATTTATTTATTTATTTCGTCAATCAGCGTAGACTAGTACACATATTTGTACACATTTCTCTTATCTTCTAATGTTCTTATATATTTTGAAAAGAAAAAAAGTTTATGTGTAAAATTAAAATTTAGATTGAATACCCTGGTTATGTGTTGCGATTTCGAATGGTATTAAAATATTTTCTTAGATTTTGCCGAGACATTGTAAAGTCGATTGTTTCACAATGCTGATTGTAAATATCCATCATTCGATTCAAAGGCCCAAATTTGGCATAATTAGTTCTGTGATGGTTTGTATGAAATAAGTTTCGATTTCTTAGTTGCCTTGAAGGAATGTAAAAGTTTAATTTCGATAAGATTTCAGATGCATCAATCCTTTGCGAAACGATATCATTTACGAAAGCAACCATTGCTACTTCACGTCGCTCTTTCAAAGTTTGTATGTCTATAAGCATGCAGCGTGCTTTGTATGATGGTAGAGGAAATGAAGTCCAACCTAATTTACGAAGAGCGAATAGAAGAAATTGTTTTGTACAGTACAGTACCTAAAGTACATTCTACAGAAGTCTCGCAATAATCGCAAGAGAAACTGTTGGAACGCTATCTCGGAATGCCCACTAAGAGAAACCCCTGAAGGAACTTTGGGAGAATTTTGTTAGGGTCTACGGAAGGAATTCTCGGTACAATCTACGAACAAAACCAGACAAACCTCTGAAGTCAATCCAGAGAGGTACTCCTGCAGAAACCTTGTGAAAATCCCCTGCAGAAATTGAAGGAGGAATTCTGGTACAAATCCCAGGGAACAACTCTCATAAATCCTGGAAGGAACAACATCGCAAGTTCCACAGAATCGTTACTTGTACTGTGGCTTAGCTGGTTAAAGCGCCGGACTAGCGCTACGGAGTCATGGGTTCAAATCCTACCAAAACACGTGATAACTTTTTCACAAATTTATCTCTCAATTTGTCAATTAAACGCACTTTGCCTTCAAATGCTTCAAGTTTTTACATCCATTAAATGAAATAGTCTGGAAATGTAACCCGTAGATTGCTTACTCGCCGTGAACACTGAGTTGCATTTTAAGACCGATTCTCAGATCATGCCTTTTCTTGAGATTTGTACTTTAGAAACTGCGAAATAAAAATATTATTTAGGAAGTGCACGCTATGAACCTTAAGAAGCTGCTAAAACCATCATTCTCCTTATATTAAGAGCAAACTAAATCTTTGTTCAGTGAACTGCTCGAATTTGGCCGCAAGTGTTCCAACCTACTTCGAGTAATTCGGGTGGAAAAAATCAACCTAGCTCTAGCAGCTATTTCATAGCTCTAAAAAAAGTTGGATAAAAAACAGATAATTTCTAACGTGAGTTTTGTAAACATTAATCGAAATTTGATGAAAAATGATTACATTAGCAAAAATAATTAATTCTAGTGGAGGCTCGTCAGTCTTGACTTAATGCTCAACGTTTCGACACGGGGTAAATGTCTTCCTCAGGGTGAAACGGTGGTTAATATTAGTGAAAATTATGATAGATGGAAAGTTGTACCAACTCCAAGTAAGTTCAATATTTTCTTTGAAATTCAAGGAACCTCAGTGTTGCCAACTTGTGAAGAACGGGCTTTAAGTTAAAATTCACAATCTTCTATTGAAAAAAAGTGTTGCAAATCTCATATTGCTGAGAAACTCAAAGAGAATGGAAAGTTTTACTTCTTCTGTAGATCAGGGATGATAATTGTCTAAATTACAACTACAAAGATGATAATCATCCACAAACGAGTAAAAAAAATGATGCAACTGCTCGAAAAAAGTTGCAATCAGTTTGAGGTCAACAAAAAAATGAACACCAAAAGAAAAACGGAACATCTGATTCACATCGGATCGCGCACCACCGACTGAATATGATCGTGCACGTTTCCAACCGGTGTGCGGTGAGATCACCCATTTTTTCGGCAATCCGTGCGAAAAAACTCAAACTCGCTATCAGTTAATTAGCAACTCTTCTTCCGATTTACATATGATTCTGATCGCAGCTTCTTGGAGGGAGGTGTTGTTTACGTGCGTAGCACCCGTCGTAGTGACTAATTAACAGACCAATGGGGCTCAGTTTGTTTTTCCAATTTCAATCCCAGTTGTTGTAAATAAGACAAACAAGAAGGGGGCTGGGCCCTTCTAAGCGATGAGATGGACTTAGACGGACACATGGACTGAACTTCATAACAGGATGTTGTGGCGCTTGCTCGCTCGCGGTTTGAGACAAGTGAGTAAACAAATCTCATACGATGCGCGATGATGGCGAGCGAGTGGACTATAGTGGAGTGAGCAACAACGCGAGTTGGAAAATTCGCAACATCATTGATGATACAAAAGATATGGCGTCTCAGGACTCGCGGACGGAGTCCAGGCGAATCCAGATTGAACCGCTCGAAATCCTTGACCTCGTGACTACGGCGATCGGCGTACGTCAAAGCTGTCGGTTTTTGCACGGATTTCCTGGGGCTTTGTGCGGGGATTAACCCCCGGTTTGCGTAATTCTACGCAACGCAGTTGGAACTTGGAAAGCAAAACATCCGATCAAAACAAAAGAGCGAAGTTCATGATGGCAGAGGCGACCGATTTCTGCGGTTTTGTTGAGCTCTGATAAGAGACGCTGAGCTCTTGATAGTGTTGAACGCCACGCCTCTCACACGAAGAGATAACCGCCGAATTTTTCGCATATCCGGTGTTTTGGGCTTAGGGGTGTTTTAGACGTAGGGGTGGGCTTTGAAATTGAGTTACGCGATGTTATTCTAAACGTCAAACAAAAGGGAACGCAACTCTTTCAATTGCTTCAATCGATCGCTTATTAGCGTGATAATCACATTGACAATCACAATGAAAGGCTACTTTCACTGTCAAACCACTACTCGTGTCCGCATTTAAAGCACACAAGAACACTTTCGTCCTGTACGTTTAGCGCCCGACAAAAGTGGGCAATAAAATGTAATCGACTTGACAACGTTTCACCATTTGACTTTGACTGCGGCGAGCTTGCCTCAACAACTACTCTGATCGCGAATGGTGATTCCGGTTGATTTGTTTGCAAACATCACCACTGCTTCGGAAAAGATCCCCTCATTTTTTGTGATTTCCGAGAATATCCAGATTCCGAAACTGACCTTGCCCCAGTCGGGTTCTACCTACTCGGATGAATCACCAACCGGTGTGAAGCAGCGCAACGTTGATTACCCGCTGTCAGGTTGAACGCGGGAAAAACGCAATCCAAGCAATCAAGCCGGATTTAATTCCACCCCTAATCGCCCTAAGGCGCGGTGCTAGGCTACATCAGGGTTGCTGCCGTTGCACGCAGGGGTGGGATGCGTGCATCCCCCGTTTTCTCCATTTTCCACCGATGCAACGTGATTCGGAAATCGTTATGCGCGCGATTCAGCACCGCTAACGTCAGTGAAAGAGGAGATCGAATCGAATGGAAATTACTGCCCGACTGTGTGTATTGTTTGCCGACCCTTCTCCCTGCCGTAGCTCCGCAACACACGCGTCATGGCGGCGACTCGACCGTCCGTTGCTATGAAACAACGGAACGAACGAACATTCGTTCGAATCGAACGCAACTGTGACGTTTCAAAACAAACGATTGTTTGCGTGTGTGGTGATAGCGATAGGGCGGGCGAAGGCGCAAGCAAACATCTGTTTGTTTATCGGTGTGCGGCGGCGACGGACGACGGTTGCTTCGATTCGGGTGACGTCGCCGTTCGTCGATCGTGCCGAGCGGCCGAACCGGCGGCAGTTCGGATCGGTCGCGCCAATATATAAAACGAGCGCGCCGAAGCCAACCCGAATCAAGTTGAGTTTTAGCCGTTGAAGCTAGCAGTTGTCGTTCTCGTTTATAGGAAGAATATAAATTTCTTCTGCTCGCGCTCTCGTTTAGCCAAAAACTTCCGCGCTGCTAGAAATTGTTTGAATAAATACCAACCGAAGCAGGAGGAGAGTTCGATTTGTGACAACAAAGGAAAAGTGGGAATTGGAAGATAATAAGTTTTTGGGAGCTGATACAGCGTGAAGTGAGGAGAAATTCGGTGAAATTCGATCGATCGGAGGCAGCTTTTCTTCTGGTTTTTGGGGAAGAGAAGAGTGTTTATTTGGAGATCGACATCGAACGAAAATGATTGAAAAACTCTAACAGTTTGTGTTGCAACGTGAAGAGGAGGAAGATTCACTTCGATCGCTCTAGTCAAGCAAACATTTCCTAGTGATTGTGCTTTAAGCTCGTTGCGGAAGTCTGACTTCCCTGGGGGAGAACCGTATTGTGATACTACAAGTGCCAATAGTTGCACCGATAGAACCGTGTTAGAACCAAAGATTTTGAATCTGTGGCGCCTCGCCTACTACGTTTGACGTGTACCTGTGATAATCGCTCGCCCGCCAAAATTAACAAGCTCAAGAAAATGGTCGGCAGTAACGGAACCCTAATGACCATGCGTCTTGTCCGCAGCAAACTGAGAAAGCGCGAAGAATCGTCCGTGAGTCCAGTGACGGCGACCAACAACGTGGAAGCTGCACCACCGTCGTCGAACCACAACAACACCCATCATAACCATCATCATAGCAGCAGCACCAACAACCATCATCACAACAATCACCATAGCAGTAGTAATAACAACAGCAGTCAGCTGGAGAATGGCTACTCCGTGCCGACTCCGGTGGCGTTCCGGCAAAGCCCGTCCAGTGTGTGGGTGTTTCCTCCGCTACCGCCGCAGCCTAACCTGTACCACTACAACGCCAATAGTCAAGTAAGTACCACCTCTTATTTCAAAACTCCAAAATCCCCAAAAAAAACTCCCTAAATTCCCACCAAAGCAAATCGGGGACCCCTCGAACAACGGAACGGATGAGAACCAGACGGCCAAAGAGAAGACGCGGTCAACATTACGGTTCACTGCACCCGTCCGTGTTCTGTCCGTCGTTGAACTCTTCTCCGACCGTCCGAACGTTTGTTGTTCTTCCAGAGGCGGTCGGTTGGTCGGTTGGAAGAGATGGCAGCAGGCGGCGACGACGAAGACAAGACGGCGATGGGTTGTTGAACGAACGGATTCCAGTTTTTCACCTTTTGTTCGTCCCTTTGCACCCGTCGCCGTCTTCATCGAAGCAACCGTTGTGGTAGTAACTCTGCTCCGGTTGCTTCGTTCGCTTGAATCCAATCAATTTTTCAGAAGAAGTTTTCTTCGGTTTTGTGGAGGGAACAAAGAACTCCTAGACGGAAATCGATTCAGTTGCTAAGGGGTCGTTGGAAGCTTTAATATTATAAGACATTGAGGCATTCGAGCAGTTTTAAATTGAGGATTCGACCTCTTGTAAGGCGTCGAATTGCCATACTAAACATCTTCCTAATTTAAAGTTTAGAAATCAGAAATGAAACATCAATTTAATATGAAAATTCCTGTAAAAACTGCTCGATTTTCTTATCAAACTCAAAGTTGCTTGGTTTCATTAAAAAGTTGTTTGAAAATTGATATTGTGTCGTACATTTCCTTCAAAAATTACACCCTCGTTTCGCACGTTTATTCTTCGAGTACATTTCATATTGTTTGTCAAGTCGTTCTTTATTCTTTTTTTTTCAAATTTTCAAAACAACTGGCCAGGAAACTGCTTGAAAAACAATAAAACCAACGTATTTGTTGGTTTTAAAGCAAGTAGTGCCGTCATTTTTGGAGCTCTGCTTTCTGATTAACAAAGCGATCGCTATTCTACAAGATTTTCGATGCCTTGCTCGTTTACTAAAACTAAAACTACTCGAAATCATGGGAAAACTTCGCAAATTTTGATATTCATCGCAGAATTTGACAGATTTGACCAAACTAGGTAAATTTTAGTCAAATCTTACGAAATGACACATCGCAAAGTCTTCCAGCAGCACCTACTGCTCGAATACATATAAAAAACTGCTCGAATTTTCATTTTCTCTTCAATTTACATCCGAATAGATTGCAATCGCCAAATAAATGAAATTAGGACAAGAAAAAGTGAAGCATACCACCTCGAGCGGATAGTTTTTAGCACCAAGCATCGGAACAGCATGTGTGTTGTTGTATTTTTGGGTAGCAAACTTTGCTCTGCCCGCTTGGCAACCGCCAGAGCAAGCGTGGTCGATTTTTTCACTGCTTCTTCTCTTGCGTTTCTACAGAGAAAAGATTTGGGTCGATGTACGAACGGCGACGAAGCAAGCGGGCAGCATAGGGTTGTCTAGTGTAGAGCGCCAAGGGGCACGCGGGTTAAGGTGCTACCGTGTATTTTTAAATGGCAGCGCGGCACCCGTGCCGTGAGGCCCTGTACTTTTAGCGCACCCTTGCGGCGTTGGCGGCGACGGCCGTTATAATTATGCAAAGTGTGACAGACGAGGATTTTCCTCGTAAAAGAGAGCGCTAATAGGATGCTCGAGGCGCAGGAATAAATTAGCATGCGACATTAGGCGAAGAATGCTAACGCTTCAGGAAGCGCCGCCTGCTGCGGTGCGACCGACCACTAACGCAAACCTATTAATTCCAGTCACTCGAAGCCGTTCTTATTCAATCAAGACGACGGCAAACATTCTTTGTCTCGCTGAGCCATTCAGATCAGAACAATGGATCGAAGTGGTGAGACGCGCCTCCAAAGTGGAGTGTAGTCATCAGGAAACATCAAGAATCCATCAAAGGCGATTGCAAACTGTCAAAAAACCGCGACTCGTTTCGGCGATGAGCTAATAAAGCAGCAACTCCGTGCGCACTCGTTTCGCGAGTGAGTGAGTATGCCACGAGGTCGTCTGCTGGGGACGACAGCGCGGCGGCTCATTATCACTTCAATGGGTGTAAATTGATCAGGGTTTTGCCGGTTTCTTCCTCCGGCTTCGCCATCGCCATCATCTGTTGCCAATCGAGTTTCGAACAAACCAAACAGACGGACAGCCGTCCGTCCAATGTGTATTGCACAACGAAACGAGGCAGATGAAAGCTTCTCGCTCATCCGTTGCACAAGAACGAAGTCATGTGACAGCTGTTTGGAAAGGACGCAGCCAAACATGCAAGGTTCAGCTGGTTGCTTGGATCTGGTTGGATTCCTATTGGAGCGACACGATGCGATGCAGCGGAAGGCACGCTCGCAGTTCGTCCAATCGTGATAGAATGCATCTTCCGACTGGATGACTGACGAAGACGATTCAGAAATCCCTGAATCACCTCTTATGAGAAGTGACGTTGCGCTAGACACACTTGAACTGCTGCAGATGGAAGCAAGTCAAGTATGATCTAATGCCACGCGCTTAGCTTTTCAGACAGTAACCTTAGCGGGTGGCGTGCTTACCGCATGCTTCCGCAAGAGCTCGTTTCCAATTAGAAATGGAAACGCTTTTGCAATCTAAGTGATTCGTTTCCATTTCAACATGGCCTACAGAATCACCCGAGTAGGTTGAACAATCTACTTGACTTATTTTATTGTCAACTTGTTATCGCAAGTTTGACAGCAGTGATGCCAGTTTCTCTCCCTGTCTATCCTTCCACTTCAAACCCCGACTTTCCACAACCGAATCGTTACTAATTGATCTCCTTTCTCCATCTCCTCCCCCAGGACGCGTTAGTACACAACGAGAAGACCGGCTTCAAGGGACTGAAGCGACAGCTATCCGGGCGCTTCAAGCGGCTGGTGTCGCGAAAATCGCACGAACCCGCCCCGGCGATACCGCCCGAGCTGAAGCCCCAGCTGAAGACCATCTACGTTTATTAATAGTAACAGCAGCAGCACAAAAACAAAAAACAAAACAAAGCAAACAACAGCGCAAGAAACGTTAACTAAGGCTACAATAACACTTATCTTTAAGAGGACGGATAACTGTAAACAGTACTAACTATAATAGAGATCAGTTTATTTTTTTTTCGATTTAAAGAAGTAGGAGCGTACTGCTAATTGTGAGATTAGTGTTCGAGGTTTTAATCCTGGAGAATTTTTTGACTTTTCTTTTACGTTTGGAACGATTGTGAGAGTCGAGTTTTATGATAGTGAGAATAAGTGAAGGATTTTTCTTAACTGAGCGATAGGGACCAATTTTCTTTCCAGGATGTCAAATTTCCTATGAGCAAGATTTCAAATTTTTGTACCACGAAGAATGAGAAAAAAACGAAGGTTGATATTAAAATCAGATTTTTTATGAGACGAAAGTTTTCCGCTTGTACTCTTCACAGTTTTCGGAGGCTTCAACGCCAACCAACCACACACGATTGATATTGATCCGCCATTCCAGTTTGTCGATTTTTCGTTAGGAGTGACTAGCCCGTCTAGTGCACTACAATGTCCAGGAGAACCGCGAAGCTTAACGATACAGAAGTAATTATTATTATTAGTAAACCTAGAAGAAGACTGACACACACATGAAATCCATTTTTTTTTGTTTTGTTAGGCATGCGAAGGGACAACGTAAAATATACATAAAACATTCATACACACACACAAATGAGAGGAGAGCCAATCGCGCTCAGCCGCTCTGAAGGCCCCCTTCTTTCAGAGACTGGATTCGAGCGTCTGTGTAAAAACAAGTTTCAATGTAGTTCTGCTAGATTTCTGTATTTTTTTCCTATAACAACCAGAACAGAAAGTATTTTCATGTTTTCTTACCCTCTAATTTTACGTAGCAAAATATGTTTTCATTAGAACAAGAAGCTTCAACTTAACTAAATTAGATAAAACAAACGAATCAAAACAAAAGAAAGCAATATAAACAAATTTACTAGTGTAATCGTAGCATGAACGGCAGAACGAACACAGCCTCACGGCACCCCCCAACGCTAGGCGATAGATATTTATTATTTTGTCGTGTAGTCAATCAGCTCCACTCCCATTTTGTGTTTAGGGCAGCTCAAAATACTTAGAAACAACCTTATTAAAACTGCATTCAAAGCCGAAACGATGATGATGATGATAATGATGATTCTTAAATTGCGCACCCTTCCACCTTAAAAACAAAATCAGGACAAACCACGCGCGCATTGAACAAAAAACGATCACGTTGTGTACTATAGTAGCTAAACTCAATCGAGAAAAAATATTCCAGTGTTGCTAGTAGAGATGCATGCAAAACCGCACGCAACGGATACACAGGAAAACCCAAAAAAAAAACATCTGAAATTTGAAAACCGTAGGCTATAGGTGATTGTAGTAGGCGTCGAAAAAAGGAAAAAAGAGGAAGAAAACTCGGAGAGCAGGAAAGTTCACTCACATTGAGTGCCGCCAAAACTGAAAACTGAATCCCCACATAAACACAAACACACACAAACGCACACCACAAGAACACAAGCAGAGACAGAACGGGAGGTGAAGAAAGCCACCACCACCGACGCCGAGTGGTGCGAGGTCGCAGTTATCCAGGGACGGTGGACCGACACAATAGAGTCCCCCGAGCCCTTTGGGTCAGGTGACCACCCCCTCCCACGGAAAGGTGGTGGATTGCTGACAGCCTCGTGTAAGCTATACGCGCGATAGCCGTAGAAGCCAGAGGAACAGAGATAGAGAAGTCGGTGTAGTTTGACCGACCCGTGGTGTGACAGATATATAAACTGCAACATGCAACAAGAACAACAACAACAGGGCAGAATACAGTTGTACGGAAATTGTAATTTAAATAAATGCGATAATTTAAAAAAGAAACAAATCATTGTTGGGAGTTTAAGTGACGTGATGTATCACCAATCCTTTGGAAAACATGTATGGTAGTTATTCAAATCGTTTCGATATTAAAAATTAATTTGAGGCATTGGTGTTACAAGTAACCAGGACTTCAGCAATTGTGCAATCATAATCCAGAAATGCCGCTGCTACGAGATCCAAATGAATCATCTGTTCATCGACTTCAATGTGGCTTACCACACAGACCGAATTAGTGATGGATAGTGTACAAAACTACGTAGGAGATTAGTGTGAACAATCCAATGGATTCAAATATTTAGGACTGTTTGCTGTTGGGAAGAACCATATCGGTCTACAGGGGATACTCAAAATAACTGGGATAGGTGAAATTTTCACTTTTCAAAAAGTGTTCAACTCGCTGTAATTTTTCGAAAAGGGCATCAAATATTCTCAAATTTGTACTGCAAGTTCATCAACTAGTTGTGTATCAGTGGTCAAAATTTGGAAAAGATCGAGCCATTCTACACGAAGTTGTAAAGGTTCTAAAAAAAGGTATAATTATCCGATAGCCAACTTTGAGCTGTTATATCTCCAGATTCAATGAACCGAATGCAATGAAATTTGGATCATTTATGACTTATATAATGAGCTATCAAAAACTTTTGATTAAACTTAAAATTCTTTACACGAATGAAAATTATTACGATTGGATTATTTTTATGATATACCACCAATTTACCCAAAATTTCATCATCGTTTTAAAATTCGATATAGTAATTATAGTTCATTTAAATTCCCTCTAATTGACTTCAATATGAATATGTTTTGAAAGGAAGTAACAAAATAACCGGCATTGAATTGAAAAAGTAAGGGGATGCATATGAAAAATAGATAAATTTACTAAAAAAACATAGAATAAATAAAACCGCCACAACTTTTTTTCTTATGTATAATTTCAAATTAAGTAAACTGTTTTTCAAAGTTCATTATATAAGTCATAAATGATCAAAATTTTATTGCATTCGGTTCATTGAATCCGGAGATATAACAGCTCAAAGTTGGCTATCGGATAATTATACCTTTTTCTAGAACCTTCATAACTTCGTGTAGAATGGCTCGATCTTTTCTAAATTTTGACTACTGATACACAACTAGTTGATGAACTTGCAGTAAAAATTTGAGAATATTTGATGCCCTTTTCGAAAAGTTACAGCGAGTTGAACATTTCTTGAAAAGTGAAAATTTTACCTATCTCAGTTATTTTGAGTATCCCCTGTATGTCTTGTCTAGCCTTAATCGCTCCAGAAACCGTTTTTCTTCGATCGCAGTATGCAGTTTCGCAGACATTACAAATCAAATAGCAGTCGCTATAAGCAGTCTGCAGGAATCGGTTTTTGACCGATTTCTTTTGAACACGTAACTGAGCTTCCCGGGGACTACAACAAGGGAACTACTTGTTGTTCAACATGGCCTATGAAAGATACACACCCAGCTTTGCAACTGGGTAAATGAGTAGACGAACCCAAATTCGCAATCGTAGCAATCCATGTTTAGAAGGAGCGGATTCGGCGATAGCGATTCGGTACGGTAGCACAGTTAAAACACACAGGGCCAACCTCAAATCGAGCGGCTGGTCGGCCGGAAGAACTGAAGGACGAGGAAGTTCGCAGTCAATACCTATCTGGAAGGGGAAGACCTCTGGGACGCCCCATCTGGACGAAACGCTTCCCACTGTGGAGGCTCGGAAGGACAGAATCATGCGACGTATCATTCTGTTTCGCGACCCAGTGAATTACGTTCACGTTGAGGAGGTGAAAATGACCGCCGCAGTATGAAGGAAGCTCTCGAACACCTTCCAGGATACTGAACTAACCCGCCAATGGGGCTTGCTGCACAAGCTAATTACGACGAATATGGCTAATTGTGGATCGCTGGAGGCCTTCGTGAATCGGATTATTTCGACTGCGCATCAGCTCATCGGGATGGGTTTCTCCTCAGGACGACAAATTAATCGGTATGTTGGTCTTGACTGCATAACCGCAGAAGTATCGCTCGATGGCGAAGGGTCTGGAAAATTCTGGAATACAGATAACAGTTGACTAAGTTGCTGCAGGAGACCGGTTTCGTAGAGCCTACTACGGAGCCTGCTTTTATTTTTCGACATGACTCGCTTTGGTGCTTTCTGTGTGACACGCTGATGAGGATGAAGAGTGGTTCTTGCAGGGGTTCTTCGACTTCGGCTCGGTGAAGCACCTCACGAAAAACGAAACGCTTCTGGAGAATGTGTGGCCGGCGGACGGCGGCATCTACGCGGCCAACACAGGAATCATGAGGATTGTCACGGAAGAATAGGCAAAACTATGGCCAACGTGCTAACTGGTGACGAACGACGAGCTTATTCCGGAGCTGGCAGTAAATCTACTGTCGGTAGGTATTTAAGATAGTCGATAGTGCTGTGACCTTAGCATTACTTTTACCAAGACAGATTGCATGGCCATCAATCCGACTGGCAAAATCATTGCCACAGGGCAACGGACGAATGGTTTGTTCCAGCTGGAACAAAAGCCAACTAAGGCCCTGGTATGCCCATTCCGAGAAACGGCGGATCTGTGGCATAAGCGCGAAACTTGCTAAAGCTGCTAAACGGCATGGTGGAAGGAGTGAGACTCCCAAGAACCGTGATCGGAAACTGCAAGACCTGTGCAATGGGGAAGCAAACTCGGCTTCCGTTTGGTCACGACGGCGGATCACGTTCATGCAAAATACTTGAACTTGTGCATTCAAACATTGCTGGTCCGATGGATGAGATCTCCACTTGGAGGAAGTCGGTACTACCTGACCGACATCAAAACGAGATAGATTTCTGTCTACTGCACTCCAAGGCGAAAGCTTTTCATTACTTGCTGAAAAGTTTGAAGACTTCCACAACATGACTAAGCGGCAGACCGGCTAATGGTTGAAGGTGTTGTGGACGGACAGGAGCTGGGAGTAAAAGAACTGAAATTTTGAGAACTACCTGAAGGAGTTAGGTACCCGTCACCAAACCACGGTGGAGTACACGCCGGAACAAATTGGACTCGTGGAACAAGTCAGCCGGACTGTGACAGAACGAGCAAGTTCCATGTTGTATGAAACCAAGACAAATTGCTAAATCGTTATGGGCTGAGGTTTTAGCAACAGCCATCTATTTGATCAATCGATCGCCAACGAAATGACACCGGAAGAACCATGGACAGGGCGCAAGCCAAATCTGTCGCATATTCGAACATTTGGAACCAGCGTGGTGTCCCATATTACAAAAACAAAAACGGAAGATATGGGTTCAGAAGGCGGACATGTGCATTTTCACCTGCTACGGACGTAGAGATGAAGGCATACCACCTGTTCAGCATGAAGCGCAAGGAAGTCTTCAAGAGCCGGGGTGTATCATTATCAGGTCGACAAAGGTATTCATCGGGACAGCTGATACAACCAACGACCAGAGGCGTAGTTTGTGAGATTGTAATTCAGCAAAAACGTGTTGAACGAGCCATTTCCAAGAGTGCCTGATGACGATTATGCAGCTGAACCCGATGACCAAACTTTAAGCGATGAATCGTCGCAAGATGCCAACAACGTGGACGACGACTCTGCACTCCCACCGCACCAATAATCGATTCCTGAATCCTATGGCGTTGGGGCACAGCTGTCGGGGACGCTTTCTCTTAAGAAAGTATAAAGACTTTCATATTGTGAACAAAAGCTTGCCGTCTTCGAAATTTTCAAACTCCCAACGATGATCGCCCGATACGACCCATACCGGAAATCCCGTTGCACCCCCTCATGCTCAAATCAAAGGTCTGTTAGCTAGCGGTGTTACGCAACAGCGGTTGATGCTCTGCCAAATGGAATGCGTGTCCCAAGGCAAGTCCATTTATGATTCTGTCAGCGCCATTACTGGTGATGATTTTCCACAGACAATTTTGAGACGATGCTGACCAGTGGAAACGGGCCATGATCGACGAGTACAACGCTCCCATGTCAAACGAATTGCCAAAAGGTTGCAAATCGATTATATGCTAGTGGGTGTTGGTATCGAATCAAGGTTGATGCGAACGCGAATGTTGACCGACATAAGGGCTTGACATAAAAGGATATTCGCATAGGAAGGGAGTTGATGATCAGGACACCTATTCCCCAGTGGCCTGGTACAGTGCGAGAAATAAGTATAAAGACAGAGCCGTTTTCCATACAAAATAATCATGATTAGGGATCAAAATCTCTTTTTCTAGCGATTCAATTGTTATGGAATTTTGTCTGCAACCTTAAAATAACTAGAATTTAAACTAGAAATATAAATCATCATCCATGAAAACGTTTATATCGACTTTTCAGATTCAAATAAATATAAAGACACATTTTTATGTGGAAATAAGTGTCTTTATATTTATTTGAATCTGAAAAGTCGATATAACCGTTTTCATGGATGATGATTTATATTTCTAGCCAAAATTCTAGTTACTTTAATTTAAGGGTTAAGGGTTAAGGGCGCACGACAATAAAAACTGATTTAAAAAATAAATTAATAATTAATAATAAAAGTGAAGGTCAATTATTTTGGAGCGTTTTTAGGTATGTTGTTTTAAAACAACATTGCGCTTTTAAGGGTTAAGGTTGCAGACAAAATTCCATAATAATTTAATCGCTAGAAAAAGAGATTTTGATCCCTAAACATGATTATTTTGTATGGAAAACGGCTCTGTCTTTATACTTATTTCTCACACTGTATAGCATTGTGCGATATCTTTTCGAGCTGGCTGTAAGATGGGACCTTCAGGTGGATCAAAAAATGCTGTTACAACTGTGAATATTACGCAATCCGTTTTCGACATTCTTAGCAAACTGCGGTAGATTCACTTGGCATGATACGCGACTGGCTCCGCCAAAGCTCCACTCCTCAATGAGGCAGCAACACACTCACTGTCTCGTCATGATGATTGCTGTCACCGATGCTTACTAGGGGAAGGACACGCAAGGGGAATATCACTAATCATTATTCACACCCCACAACAACTTTTGGAAATCGGATTCTATCGGCCGTAACATAGGCGCCAACTTGTGACGTAGTTGGGGAGGTGAAGCTCTCCAAAATTGGACAACATTCAACTTTTTTCAGCTCAATGCACTAGTTTTCACGTAAATATGCCTAAACTAGGTGAACTGCGTCGAAATTTTCCGAATTTGATTGATTTTGAGAGGCCTCGCCCCCCCAACTACGTCACAAGTTGGCGCGTATGGGCCGTAATATACTAAAACACCGCGATTAACCTAAAGAAAAGAACAACGTTTAATCCACGTGTTAGAATGTTTTGTTTGTTATGATCTGTGAGTTATAATGTGTCACAGAACGATGACAGTAGCGTCGCTAGGGGTGCACTCATAGGGTCGTACACAGGGGTAGGAAATTGGTAGGTAACTCCAACAACAACATTCCTGCAGTGCGAATTAGAGGAGAACATTTACATAAAGAGTCCAAGGTTTGCTGCCTCAACAAAGCCCTGTACGGCTTGAAGAAATCCAGCCGTGTCTGGAATTCGAAGCTGAATGCTGCTTTACAGAAGTTTAAGCTAGACCCGACGCTGCAGTTCACGTCAAAGATGCCCCTTTGTTCAGCAACTGCAAGCGCAGGAAAACGAAATAATACGTAAGCTTAGTCAGGATTTTGAAATGATGGACATTGAATCAGCAATAGGTTACCGGGTGGTAACGAGAACCAACGCAGAAGTTTCTCTGAACCATGAGGCGTATTTTGAAACTATTCTTGACCGGTTTCAAATTATCGAGTGCAACCCGATTACCTTCCCGATGAACACAAATGAGTCCGTCAACGGCTGAAGGGGATGAGCGCATGCAGGATCAGGATGCCCCTTACAGAGAGATGCTGTGAGCTGTCTATCTGTGGATATCTGCTACGCGGATTTTCTTATGCAGACTGGCCATGTTGTTGTTGTTGTTGGTTATTGTTGAGTGTTGTATGATATTGTTGGTTGTTGTAGGGTGTTGCTGGGTATTGTTGGGTGTTGTATGGTATTGTATAGGTGCAAGGTAGGTTTAATAAACAATGCATATTTAGAACGTAATAGCCAAAATAAGTGCACACAATCCATCACTGATTAACATAGTAGTTATCATTTTTTTCTTTTTATTCATAACCATGAGTCCCAAGTACCACAACACCGCAACATTGCAACACCACAACACTGCAACACCAGAACAGGAAACGTTGTGTTGCAACAACATTGAAAATCCAAGATGGCCGCCATGCAACATTGGCGATCTGAACAACCGATCTTCTTACAACAATCTTGGGAGGAATTAGTCAACATCGAATTGTTGCTAACGGCTGACAACTTGAATCGTGAAGTTCCTATCAGTTGACATAGACTCTTATACGGTGGCAGATTCAGTGGTTCACTCCATGATAAGTTGGACTACAATTTGCACCGTTTAATCTACTCCGAATGAAGCGAGGAATGAATCATCTTCCTTATATTTCTCTTTAGACTCGGTCCTAGGCACAACTGCATCAAATTTCAATCATCGCGCAACAATAATATCGCAAACTACATTTGTTGCGACAATCCAACAAATGCGACATAGGTTTGTCCCAACTTCAACAGAATAGGACAAAGATCCAACCCCACCCGATTAGTGATTTATAAGCATTGCATTGCAATTTTCGAGGGGTAACTTCGAGTCGGTAAATATTACATCACTATTGAAGAGCCGAACAGTTTTGATTTTTGGTTCATAATTATTGATTTTTCACCTGTTGAAAAGTACGCAACAAATTTAGCTTTTGTTTTGTCATCAACAAACATTTTCGAGATCATGAGCTGTGTTGGTAAATACACCAATTGCCTTTGATGAGTGATTTTAATAAGTTGCACTGTCAGTTTTTTTTTGTGCGCGATTTATTCAAGTGTTGCGTGCTTGATTATTATTGCACGGAACATCCAGATCATCCATTCCGAATTTAATATGCTGAAAAGCAGGAAAATCAACATCAAAGATTTGGATGCTTCTCGGATGTTATCTACCAAGAATTCTTTCTGGTATTTCGACCAGGAACTAGACCATCAGGAATCCTTTTCGATGATTTGCCTAGGTATTTCTCTTAGGTATTTCTCCGCTAAGAGTTCCTTCTGGGGATTCCGGAGATTCCCTCTGGAAATGCCAGCAGGAAGTTCATCAGAAGATTCCGCCAAGAATTACCTCTAGAGATTCCACCAGGAGTTTCCCTCAGGAGTTTTTGTCAGGATTTCCTTATTTGGATACTGCCGGAGGTGTTCCCTCTGGAGATTCTCCCAAGGTTTCTCTTGGTGATTCCATAGAAATTCCTTGTAAAGATTCCTCCAGGAATTTCTTATGAAGATTCCACCGGGGGTTCCCTTTGGTGATTCCGTAAAAGTTCCTTTTAGGGATTCCTTTTAGAGTTCCTTGTGGGGAGTTCCCAGTTCCCTCTAAAAATTCCTCCGAGTTTTCTCTCTGGCGATTGTTCAATTAATTACTCTGGGGATTCCTCCGGGCGTTTGTTTCGAGGATTCCCCAGGAGATCGGTTTGGGATTTCTACAAGATTTCCCTCTGGGGATTACTCCTAGATTAACTTCTGGAAAATCTCACAGAAATTCCTTCTTGGGATTACTTCATAAGTTCCCTCAGAGGATTCTTTCAGGAGTTCATTCCAGGTATTCCTCCTGAAGTTCTTCATAGGACTTCCACTAGAAGTTTTTCCTGTGGATGCTATCGACTGGTAATTTTGTACTTGGGGGGTTTTCGGCCTTGCAGTCTCCGGTGCAATCAAAACGATATATATTTTCGATGCCCGACGTTTCGATGGACTATGCCATCTTTCTCAAGGGTTCTATTTAAACAAATTGGACGTAGTACATATTAAAGACAAACAGAAAAATTACAAAGGTGAACACAACTTACAGAAATATCGTTCTTCGTCTGGTGGTATGAATTGCACATGAATTTTAGTCAAATTTTGGACGGACTTCATCAATTTCCTACAATTTTACAGACAATGATAGAAATAAACAATTTTACATAACATTTAAGACATTACTAACTATTTTTGTCAGGAAAAACTGGGAAGTTTTGTATGGCGGGTCACTACTCTGATCGTCACTATGTTATTCTAATTTTAAACCGTCAATTTGATTCCAGTCAGAAATTTATTTGAATGTTGCGTACAAGTTCTGTGGGTTTTAGTTTCCTATTGGGTGTCATTGTCGTTAGTGTTAGTGATGTCAGTTATTTGCCTATCTACGTGGTTTGTTTTGGTTCTTGTCTTTAGTGTGTGTAATATTCCTGCATATATCATACTTAAGCTGTCGCAGTCGCTTCGTTTGTTTACCGTCCTGTCTGTGTTAATAATGTGGCACACTTCTAGAACGGGGAGAGCAGAGAAACGTCGATGGCAGTCGAGTATCTCCGTTCTGTCCAAATCGAAACGATGTTTGTTGTCGGCCGAATGCAGCAAGAGAGCTGTTCTCTCTTTTAGTCGGCCGAGTTCATAGCTGTTGTAGTTGTCGTCGTTGTTGTTGTTTTCGATGTCATTCATTAGTCTGTCTAATTTGGTCATGTCGCTTCTGTGGTGTCCTATTCGTTTCTTCAGCGTGGTGGTGGTTAGTCCAACGTAGCTTGCATCACAATCTCCGCAGGGTATCTTGTAGATGACGTTGTTACGTTGGTCTTTTGGTATTGGATCCTTGGTCTGGGTAAACAAACTCTTGATGGTGTGTTCGTTCCTCATCGCCGTCATGATATTTGGGAAGTCAGTTTTGAATGTTTTTGTCAGTCTATTTGTTAGGTTTGGAACGAACACCATAGGTTTGTACATGACTTCCCTAATATCATGAAGGCGATGAGGAACGAACACACCATCAAGAGTTTGTTTACCCAGACCAAGGATCCAATACCAAAAGACCAACGTAACAACGTCATCTACAAGATACCCTGCGGAGATTGTGATGCAAGCTACGTTGGACTAACCACCACCACGCTGAAGAAACAAATAGGACACCACAGAAGCGACATGACCAAATTAGACAGACTAATGAATGACATCGAAAACAACAACAACGACGACAACTACAACAGCTATGAACTCGGCCGACTAAAAGAGAGAACAGCTCTCTTGCTGCATTCGGCCGACAACAAACATCGTTTCGATTTGGACAGAACGGAGATACTCGACTGCCATCGACGTTTCTCTGCTCTCCCCGTTCTAGAAGTGTGCCACATTATTAACACAGACAGGACGGTAAACAAACGAAGCGACTGCGACAGCTTAAGTATGATATATGCAGGAATATTACACACACTAAAGACAAGAACCAAAACAAACCACGTAGATAGGCAAATAACTGACATCACTAACACTAACGACAATGACACCCAATAGGAAACTAAAACCCACAGAACTTGTACGCAACATTCAAACAAATTTCTGACTGGAATCAAATTGACGGTTTAAAATTAGAATAACATAGTGACGATCAGAGTAGTGACCCGCCATACAAAACTTCCCAGTTTTTCCTGACAAAAATAGTTAGTAATGTCTTAAATGTTATGTAAAATTGTTTATTTCTATCATTGTTTGTAAAATTGTAGGAAATTGATGAAGTCCGTCCAAAATTTGACTAAAATTCATGTGCAATTCATACCACCAGACGAAGAACGATATTTCTGTAAGTTGTGTTCACCTTTGTAATTTTTCTGTTTGTCTTTAATATGTACTACGTCCAATTTGTTTAAATAGAACCCTTGAGAAAGATGGCATAGTCCATCGAAACGTCGGGCATCGAAAATATATATCGTTTTGATTGCACCGGAGACTGCAAGGCCGAAAACCCCCCAAGTATAGAAGTTTTTCCTTGCGTTTCCTGCAGCAGTTCGCTCCGGAGAATTCCTCCGTGTGGTCTATCCTTCTACTTTTCAGTCGGTAAAATCAGCGAAAACTATTTTACCTCTACATCCGACGGTTTCGGTTGCTTTATTCAAGGTTCAAGGTTGAATAAAGCAACCGAAACCGTCGGATGTAGAGGTAAAATAGTTTTCGCTGATTTTACCGACTGAAAAGGCCGAAATCCCTAAAACTATAAGAATTTCCGTTGGAATCCTGGAGATTGTAGTGTCCGGAGGGACACTTTCGAGCACACCAGCCGAATCCTGCAGCTGAACGCACGCTCACGAGGAGGAGCAAGACCTTCTCGCACAAAATGCTTTACAAGACTGACGTTTCATTTCATGTTGATCGTTTGCTTTGTTTTTCCGGTTTAACCGCAACTGATGCTATATGCCCTATTGATCTTTTTCTCTCTATTTCTCTCAACCCCTACAGAGATATCTTCATAAAGATGTCCTGAAAGTTGTCCTTGCTCCAAGTGATCTTACAATAATTGTAATACAAGGAAACAGCTGAGATATTAACGAAAGACAGGGAAACCAAAGAGAGCCTCTCTTCTGCAAATTGGACCTTTAGACATGTTTGGCCTGAATTGATTGTAATTTTTCATATAGGACATTTTCCAAGCAAATCCCCTCCCGGGATGAGTGGTGGACATCTGGTTATCTGGAGGGGTGTGACCAGATATTATTGTCTCAGAAACACCGACGGCGTCGACTAGGATTCAACCAAGACCGTATGGGATGAAAGGCACTCCAGACTCTACTACACCTCCGATGCCACTTGCAGAATTCCACCATAAGACAAATTTTAATCAAATTTAATATTATTTTCATGAATCGGTGATTTTGATTCAACCAGGAAGAAGATAGAGGAGTCAAGGAACGTCAAAGCCGCGATAGAGCGAGCTAAAAAACGAGGAGCCAAAGCAGTAGCCCGTCAGCGCTATTCGACTATGTACCGCCTTAACCCGCTGCGCTGGTTCGACACGTTTTAATACGACACTTTTTAATTCGTATCCCGCTTATTCGACACATGTCGAATTAAAAAGTGTTCAAATGTCACAGTGATGTACACTGTAAATGCAAAACAGTTTTGTATTGCGCTTATACTCGCACCCGCAGCACCTCCTCTTGCAGTCGCTAATTCCGGAGGTTCTGAGTTGATGCTATTCCACACCCAAACCGCTTGGAGACCAACTGGAATAAACTGAGGATGGCAACAATCGTAGAAAGAACGAGTTTTTCATTCGCACTACCGCAATATCTGTTAAAGTTGTATTTCATAACAAATCCGGAAATCAAAACAAAAATAGAGTTGCCAAATTTCATGGCATGGTGGTGTAGGGTGACTAGTTTGTCGAATTAAAAGTTTACCCCGGTTATTCGGCAATAGTCGGTGTCGTATTAACGGGGTAATACGGTAGAAGAAAGTTGAAATGCTCATGTGGATGGGACAAGAAAGCGTGGGCGGACATCTAGCCGACGAAGGCGAGAAGCCCCATCACCGGCGACATCCGTCTCCTCTACGATGTTTCACGTTGCCTTAGTGAAGATGAATGCTACGATGCCCGTGAAAGACATGTCTGGACAGGACTCCAGGCCCTCACATTTCAGGGGCCCCCACAAAAACCATTTTTGCTTGCTAAACAATAAAGAAATTTTTCATTTTGTTGTTCAAAAACAAAGAAAAACCTAGGGGCAAGACAGATTCAGCGAGAGTAACTCAGTTGAATTCTTCTGGATAGCTCTGGATCCCTCTAGTTTTCCCGAAGTTTTGCCTGATACCAGTGAAAAATCGAGCAGACTTGCCCGATTTCCCGCTTCATGGAGACGTTTCTGAATGGATGCGAACAAAAAGAGTTGCTCCGGATTTCACAGTGTCTTGCCCCTAGGGAAAAACTTGTTTGTTCATCGCATGTGTACCTCCAAGGTGCCTCCACGTGTGCTCCCCCCCCACAATTCTTATTCCCTAGTTATTGACCAACCCGGCAGATCAGTTGAAACGCTGGTTCGAGCACTGTGGAAACCTTTTTCATGTGTCGGCTTCGCCATCTGAATCTCAGCATGATCCGCGATGCTGATCCCGTATTATCTGCATAACTGCTGTATCAATTATTCTGCAACATATGAAAAACCGCAACATTTCCGATCGATTGGATGCAAGGTGTCTTAGTGAAGGTACCCAAAAGGGGTGACCTGACTGTATGCGATAATTGGTGGGGTATCGTGTTACTGTGTGTCGTTCTCAAAGTTCGCTGCAAAGTGATCCTTAACCGGATACAGGAGAAGATTGACGGATTGACCTCAACTCTTTGACGGCCGCAAGCAGAATTCCGTGCCGGACGATATTGTCACGCTCCGTAGCATCCTGGAGCAAATCAATGAATTAAAAGAGTCTCTCTACCTGGTGCTCATTGTTTATGAATAAACTTTCGACCGTCTCAATCACGAAAACATGTGGGAAGCCCTCAGGCGTAAGGGAGTCCCTGAGAAAATCATCGGCCTCATTGATGCACAGTACAGGGCATTTTCATGCAAAGTACTGCACAATGGTGTCCCATCCGGATCGTTGCTGGAGTGAGGCAAGGATGTATACTATCACCGCTACTGTTCCTAATCGTATTAATCGACGAGATCCTGGTAGGTGCGATTGAGCGTGAATCAAATCGTGCATTACTGCGGCAGCCCATTTACCATGGAGCACCTAAATGACTTCGAACTGGCTGATGACGTTGCTCTCCTAGCTTAACGGCGCTCTGATGTGCAGAGCAAGCACCGACGAACCGACGTGACAGTATTTAGTGTTTCAAAAGTGTCCCCCCTAAATTTAACGGTCGACCAGCGCAGCGAGCGAATGCTTCTGTCAAATCAGCGCAGACGCGAACCTTTTCCTATATGAACACACGGGGGTTTGGAGTCAAGCTATCAAATCAACGTGAATTGATATAGTGGTGGCGGTAGTGTTTGGCTATTTTTCATCATGGCGTCGAGGACAACAAATTTGAATTTGTTTGTTCTAGCTGTCACGTCGGTTCGTCGGTGGAGCAAGCTCGTTGGTCTTGCCAATCGCTCCTCAGCGGCAGCTCTTATCATCAACATCAACAAGACCAAATCGTTTAATGTAACAACGGTCGTCGTCGCTGCGTCCTTAAAGTTTCGAACGCTTTCTATTGAAAATCATTGTAAACATGTTCTAACATGATCAGCGTCTGCCGCGCTTCATCAACACATTCCCATAGCATTCAAGCCTACTTAGCATTGATTGGAAACCGCCTCGACTACAGTTCCATTTATTTCATTACTTTAGATTCTCTGCCTCGACTATCAGAGATCTTTTCATTTTTCGTTTCAGATGCTCTGTCTCGACTACAGAGATCTTGCAATTTCTAGGATACTGTCTCGACTACAGTTCCTTTGCATTTCAGATTACCAATATACTTACCGAATTGGTGAGCCGTAGTTCTACTACCAGCTGCGCCATTGTCGAAATTCCAGGACCTGCAAACAGCTACGCAGCGTGCAATCAAAGTGTTTTTTTTTTTTATAGAATGAGAAAATCTGCAACAGATACCCAAGAGTAGGGTTACCAGACGTACTCTTTTAAGAGTACATGTACTCTTTTACAGCAAAAAATTCGGCGTACTATTCTTTTTGGTAAAATGGGCCCAATTGTACTCTTTTTTTGAAAAATTACTTTTCTTTGAATTTTTTTTGAAAATTTTCTGATAAAATATACATATCAATAAAAATAACCTTACAAGTAGTAAAAAAATCAGTGTGCTACAAATTACCGATAAGTCTAATCTGCAGAAGAAAGGCCATCTTTATTTTCCCTTTCTTCCATCGAAATCACACCAAATTATTCAGATTATGATTTGCTCCTTGCTGAAAAATGTTGTTAAAATTGTCGTTTATTAATTTGCTTTGCAAAAATGGCTTCACTTTGACGTGCAATAATCGGAAGAGTAAATAATAACGAAAGTATTTTGTTTCTGTAATATGTTAGCTTTTGAAAGCAGGCTCAATTTTTTAAACTGTCTTGAACGAAGCAGTGAGTTACATTTTCCATTGAGTTCTTTAAAGAAGTTTGTAATCTGTAAACGAGATTCTAGCCCTTCCGAAGAGAGAACTCATATTTTGCGAGTTTTTCGGGATTGAGATTCGATCCTAGGTCTTCGGCGAAAGCGTCACGTGTTTTAACCATTACACTAGGTTCGTTTCACAAAAAAAAAGATAAAAAAAGTCTTAATACGAAACCTATTGCACGAAATTACAGTTCTCGCTCATTCTTAACGAAAGGAATTTGAAAACAAATTATTAACACACAAGTATTTAGATTGGTTAATAGTTGGCATGAATACTGAAAAAATGTGATATTGGAACTGCTGTAATAACTATCCAGTGATGTATTAAGTAGACATAACTTTAGTTTTTCACTTCGTTAGAAAATTTACCTACCTTTAGGTGTCAAGTATGATTAACATAATTTAAACATCAAAAACTTCAAGAGTGTCAAATTAATCGAAAAAAAAGATCAATATTTTCACGATGACTGTACTCTTTTGTACTCTTTTATCAGAATTCTTGAATGTACTCTTTTCATGTGTGAACAATATGGTAACCCTACCCAAGAGGTGGTTCCTCGGGTGATGTGGGGATCGACCCACTAAAAACTCATTCTCTCTCTTCCTTACCTTCGCGGTACGCCCGTTAGGGATGACTTCGAGAAGGGGGGGGGACCGTACATGAGTACACTCTAATAGTAAGCGATCCACCAGCTACCGCCTTAAGTTGTTCACTCTCCCCTGGAGGCTCGGGTCCTGGCTAGTACTTAGACTACCCGTTGAACTCAAGCTCCTGGATGGGGAGGGGGGGCCAACTCAACTAGCTGTTGTTCGGCTCGCCATTTACTCTGTAGTTCAAGTACGATTCGAGAAACCGTGGAAGTAACGGAGTCCCACTTGTCCGCCCCCATACACATCCTTTCAACAATGTTGTCAGGCGTGATATCTCTACCGCATACCTTCTGCATACTCGACCATTGCTCCACGAAACGTGGACATTCAAAGAGCACATGCTCCGCGGTCTCGTCGCAGTCTGCACACTCCGGACATGCGGGGGAGCCTGCGTGTCCGAATCTGTGCAGATACCACCTAAAGCACCCATGGCCTGACAGAAATTGAGTCAAGTGAAAATTCACCTCGCCATGGGGCCTGCTCGTCCACTTGGACACGCTCGGTATGAGCCTGTGTGTCCATCTACCCTTGCTGGAGGAATCCCATTCGCTCTGCCACTTCAGCATAGACGAGGTTCTGGCGATACGCCTCGCGCCTCTTATGCCGCGTCGCTCGAAGCATTCTTCATCCTCTGCCACCACTAAAGCTATGGGCATCATGCCCGCTAGCACACATACCGCGTCCTTTGAGACCGTGCGGTATGCGCTCACCACCCTAAGGCACATCAGCCTGTGGGTACTCTCAAGTCGCTTCACGTTTCGGTTAACCACTAGCGCCTTCGACCATGCAGCGGCGCCATACCGTAGTATGGAGACCGCTACTGCCGCGAGCAGCTTACGCTTACTCGAGACTATTGCCGAGCTGTTTGACATTATCTTTGACAATGCCATTATCGCCATGCTTGCCCTTTTGCAGGCATATTCTACGTGGCTTCCGAATTTCAGCTTATCGTCGATCATGACCCCCAATTGCTTCAGTGAGCGCTAAGAGTTGATCGTGCATCCACCTGTGGTGACCACTGCCTGCTGTTCAGACTTGCGGTTGTTTACCACCACCACCTCCGTTTTGTGGTGCGCGAGTGCCAAATGTCTCGACCTCATCCAATCCTCCACTATGCCAATTGCGTGAGTTGCTGTCAGTTCCACTTCCTCTATCGACTCGCCGTATACCACGAGGGTAATATCATCGGCGAAGCCGACCAGCTTTACGCCCGGTGGAAGTTTGAGCCTCAATACGCCATCATACGCCGCGTTCCATAGTACCGGGCCCAAGATGGACCCCTGCGGTACCCCTGCGGTGATTTTGTAGCTCCTCTCGCCTTCCTCGGTGTCATAGATTAGCACACTATTCTGAAAGTAGCTCTCCAATATCCGGCATAGGCTAACCGGGACTCCTGGTGGTGTATTGCGCACTCAATGGCGGTCCAGCTGACGCTGTTGAACGCATTCTTAACGTCCAGCGTGACGACCGCGCAATAGCGGATTCCTGTTCGCTTCTTTTGGAGCGCTATTTCGGTCGTTTTGGTTACAGCCCTAATAGCGTCCACCGTCGATCGACCCTTCCGGAAGCCGAACTGGTTATCCGAGAGACCAGAGTGATCGGGTTTCTCGGTATAGACCATCAGCCTCGACAGAATGATCCGTTCCAACAGTTTTCCGGCGGTGTCCAGCAGGCAGATAGGTCTGTATGCCGACGGGTCGCCAGGTGGCTTCCCGGGTTTGGGCAGTAGAACCAATCTTTGCCTTTTCCACCTCTCCGGAAATTCGCCTCTGTCTAGGCACATCTGCATAGCCATTCTGAACATGTCAGGCTTAGCCTCGATGGCCGTCTTGATGACTAATGTCGGGATACCGTCCGGATCCGGAGCCTTGTTCAACTTAAGCGACTTCGCTATTGCAATGAGTTCGTCGTTCGTCACCGAGGCTACCTTGCTATGGCCGGTTTGGCTATAGGGAACGGAGGCCCATGGTCTTGTATCGTGGCGCGGGAACAGCGTTTCCACGGTCTTCTGCAGCATCTCTGGGGAGCGTTCTGGGGGTGCTGACGCGCCCTTCGTTTCGGCCATGACTACTCTGTAGGCATCACCCCATGGGGTCGTGTTGGCTGCCTGGCAGAGATTTTCGAAGCACGCCCGCTTACGAGTCTTAATCTCTTTATTCAGTGCCAGTTCAGCCGCCCTGTAGGCCTCGCTTCGTTCAATTCTATCCTCATCGGTACGAGCCCTTTGCATCCTCCTTCTAGCTCTTAAACAGGATGCGCGGAGTTCTGCGATTTCTGGACACCACCAGTACACCGGTTTGCGTCCATTTCTGGGTAGGGATCGCCTTGGCATAGCGGCGTCACATGCACGGCTTAGGGTTCCAACAAGATCATCGCTGGATAGATCGTCGGTATTACTCTCCATAAACAATCGCTCCACAAATGCCGGCTTATCGAATCGCGAGGTCAGCCATCCCCGATGACGGTCGATGACCTTCGGCTGTGGCCGTCTTCCTCCGTGTTCCACTCTGTATTGAATCGCCAGATGGTCACTATGCGTGTATCCATCGTCGAACCTCCAGTCCGAGCTAGGGTTTAGACCCGGGCTCCAGAAGGTTACATCAATGATGGACTCTGCACCATTCCTACTGAAGGTTTTTTTGTCGCCTACGTTCGCGACATCCACGTTTAGTCTAGCCATAGCTTCGAGTAAGGCTCAACCTCTCGCGTTAGTCAAGCGGCTATCCACTCAATCGCCCAGGCGTTGAAGTCTCCACCGATGACCACGGGACTCAATCCCACCATTGCGCTTGTTAACGATTCCAGCATAGACGAGAACTGGTCTATCGTCCACCTGGGAGGGGCATAACAACTGCAGTAGTATACCCCGTTGATCTTCGCTATTGCGAAGCCCTCGTGCGACGTGGAAACTATTTCCTGGACCGGAAAACGACCGGTTGTACAGATCGCCGCTAGCTTGGCCTTATCCGCTACCCAGTTTCCGTTATCGGGAGGGAAGCGGTATGGGTCCGATAGTAGTGCGATGTCTGTACTTGACTCCGAGACTGACTGCCATAGCAACTGTTGTGCGGCTTCACAGTGGTTCAGGTTTAGTTGTGTAACCTGCATTATCGTTTGAAACTTCGACCTCCTCGCGTGCCGGGACATTTAGGCCCGCCCGTCGTGTGGCCCTTGTTCGCCGTGCAAATCAGGCATTTTGGTGCAGAGTTGCACTCCCTGGCGATATGGCCTTCTACTCCACACTTCCTGCAGAGCTTACTCCGGTCTGGGCCTTTGCATGCCCAGGACTTATGCCCTTGCTCAAAGCACTTGAAGCACGCCACTGGCGGCTCGTATATGCTGAGCGGGCACACTGACCAAGCTACCTTGATCTTCCCGACTGAAATCGCCTTATTCGCATCCCCTACGGGGAGTTTGAACGCGGCAATCTGGGTGCCAGCCGGACCCTTACGCAGGTGGATCGATGCACTTGGTACATCTATCTCACACTGCTGTTTGAGTGCGGCTGCGAGCTCCTCTGCGTCGGTAATCTCGTCCAGGTTTTTACACTGGAGAGTTGCCTCCGCCGTTAGGGCTCTTACCTGCACCTTTTCGCCAAGTACCTCTTGGGCTAGTGCTTTGTAGGAAGTACCTTTAGGGGCTGTCCATTAATTACGTAAGGGTTTATGGGTGGAGGGGGGGTTTGAGAAATCTTACGCGCCATACGAAAATTTTTGGGTTCTCATACAAAAAATCTTACAAGGGGGGAGGGGGTGTCAGAAAATCGCGAAAATTTCCTTACGTAATTAATGGACAGCCCCTTATTGGCTGCTTCCTTCTTCAGCACTAGCATCATCTCTCCCGTCCTGGTGCGCCGGATGCTTTTTACATCCGCGCCCAACGGTGAGAGACGATTCTCGCCTCGCATGGCCTTCAGCACCTCGGCGTATGTGTCTGCCTCGGTTTTGAAGACCAGCGCGTCACTTCTCGCTCGTTTGCGGGCTGGTTTCGTAGTTCTCACCTTCTTCTTCACTGGCGCAATCAAAGTGTGCCATGGCCCCAGTGAGGAAAACTCTCAAAACCTCATTGGCGGCACCTGGCTCTTTCGATGCGGCCGCGGCTGACTGCTGCATATATCCAGCACCCGGATGGGTTGCTTCTTCTTGCTGCTGCTGCTCACCGGTTTGGTGCTCCGCTCTGCTGCTCGTGGCGATGATGCTCCGTCAATGACGATCGTTTTCAGAATGATCGATGTGGCGATGCACGCTTCTTTTATATATTTTGCACACATCTAGTGACCAATCGGAAGCACTTTGTGGAGGGGAAATAAATTCCCCTTCGCTCGTTTGTTCGCTCTACGACTGTTGCGTGGTCAACCGCGGTTGCGTGTTGATGATGTGCACTACAACAAGCAAACATTTTTCAGCTGATATAAAATGCATAACGCGGCAACATAAAATCTGTCATAAGGACTGTTCATTAAAGAAAGTGGACATCTGTTTACCAATAGTTTAGAGTTAGAACTAAACAAAATATTGTGAATTTTTGCTCAGTGTGTGAAAACATTGTTCACTTCGGCAACATATTCAAAGAAAACAAAAAAAGTGAGAAATTTTGAGCGATGGGTTGGATTAGCTTAGCGACTAGCAGATAAATTCTGCACAAATGGTGTTCCAAAAAGTTGTCGTTTTGAGAATAGTGTACTAGTATCACTTCCGGTACCGCAATTTTTCAACGCTGAGCAGGGGACAGATGTGCTGGATGATGTAGGGTACATCAGAACCGAAAAATTTGGAAAAAGTTTTAGGTGTGGCAAGCCAATTGTTCATGCGGCTTAAACAGTACTTCGTATTTCACAACAGGAACAATCAACGGTGAAAATAACATAAAGGAATGCATTAAAAACGACTTCTACCCATGTATCGAAAACATACGAATTACATTAATAAGACAAAATAATTGTATAATGTGTTCAAAGTTTAATATTCGTGCGTTCTTTGTGTTACATGTTGAATTTTAACTTGTTCATATTACCCTTGTAGTAATTAGCATTTATAGGGTTCTGGTAGAATAGAGGCCCATGAAGTGCGCAATCTTATTTTGATTGCCAACATTCAGGCTATTTCGTTCAGCGGATAAATACCAGAGATACAAACCTTTCCCTGACACGGACTTCAAGTTATAAAGCTCTAGCATCGAAACCCGAAATGGGATGCCCGATTAGGATTAGTTTTCCTAGACGAAACCAAGCCATGAACACAGCTTTAACTGCTGTGAACTAAAGGGGCAAAGTGCCAAATAAAATACACTTCCAGGATGACTGATGGACCCAAACCAATGCATGAAACCTCGTCATCCTGTGATCGGAAGAAGTTGTCTATCTGGATAACAGGGCACATACATATATGTTTTGTGTCGTGTTGCGTCAATTTGTGATGCTCCTAATTTGTGCAATTGTAAGGTACTATGTGTCGTTATATGTTGATACATTGTATTAATTAATTTCTTTTATTTTTGTAACATGGCGCCCAACGTGGGGCTTGAAATACTGACGACCCAATCGACTCAGAAACGACGGTGGGAGCCTTGGAGTGGAAGGGCATCCTCATCACAGCATCGCTCAGTTTTACGGCCAAATTATCAACCAACTTGACTGATTGAGCTATAGCGGTAGATGCACACCCAACCTGTGTAGCCAAGGAAGTTAGCTGTGTGTCGTGATAACGCTGCGACTTGTCCATCTCATGGCACCTCACGTGCAGGTTATCTACCAACATCCCCAGGGACTCTTCAACTTTTTTCAGGTTGTCGGACACTCCCAATGCAGCTCCCTCAGCGAGACCCACAACTCTGTTATAAAACTCTCCCACAGAGCAGGGCATTATGGAAACTAGAATCTTTGAGACTTTATAAGAGTGACGGGACGTGAGATCCTTCACCACGGGTTCACAGTCCCTCCATATCTTGGCAGCGCCCTTGTCATGCAATTTCATGCCCGCTTGCACCACCCGGTGGACGTAGGTGTCGAATCCATCCACCACGTTGTGAGAGTTGGTCATGAGATTCTCCAAGTGTAAGGACGCAGCCTTGGCCTCTGGGGGCAGCTCGGCCGCGATGCCTCCTGATCCTCGACGAGAGGCTTTAGGAACAGCTCCTCCAACAAGTCCTGACACGTCGGCGGGAAGCACCGGGAGATCTGGGGTACACTTTCCCTCGTCGGGAAATATTTTGGCGCCTTTCTTAGACACTCCCGCCTGATATTTCTCTAGGTTCGCAGCATGGGATGCGTCCAGTAGAGAGACAAAGGACTCCGGGACTTGGACTGGAGTCTCTTCTGCATCGTTGACTGGAGGAAGCTCAGCCAAGTTTGAGGTCCCCTTCAGAAGCTCCTCCGCTTCATTGGCAACGGAAGAAGTTCTTCTCTGGATTTCTTGCAAGTCCTTCGCCCGCTGATCTCCCCCCAGCCCTAGCTCCTTCTTAGATCGGGATTTCTCTCCTTTAGATGCCATTGTCTTGATAAACGTCCGAAACAGGATGAACTCGAGATAAAACAGTCTGCACTGGAAAACCGGTCTGATCACTTATACTTGTCTTTTTTTGGCAGTATGCCTTTTAGTTCACAGCATTTGTTGCTGTGTTCATAGCTTGGTTTTGTCTAGGAAACCTAATCCTAATCGGGCATCCCGTTTCAGGGTTCGATACTTGAGCTCAACAACTTGAAGTCCGAGGCAGGGAAAGGTTTACATCTCTAGCACTTGACCGCTGCCCGAAATAGCCTGAAAGTTGGCAATCAATATTGGATTGCATTTCATGGGCCTCTATTTTCCAGAACCCTATAAATGTATATTAATACTCGGGGAATATTTACAAGTTAAAATAAAACATATAACACAAAGAACGCACGAATATAGAATTTATAACACATTTAACAATTATTCTGTCTTATAATTGTAACAAATATTTATACCCGTAACACAATCTCCCGCGTAAGAGCCGAGCAGCCCCGCCGTCTGAGGCGGATCCGCTGGACTCAGTGGCTCCATTTTTGGCCAGAATGAAAGCAAAGGCGGCCGAGCCCTTGCCGTCCCAGGTGCAGTCCATGAAAGCTGATGGAGCTTACAGAATCCACAAGGTGGTGATTGTGTCCACGGGGGAAAGATCACACAAATCGAAGGACTCCCCCAGAAGCCGCCAATCTCACTTTTCATGGGCAAGAAAGTAGAGCTTCTTGCTCCGATTTTCGCGTACCCGCCTGTGGCCATTTACGATGCTTGCACAGACTATCCCTCATGGTGGAAATGTCTGGAGAAAGGTGGGAATAAGGCTCATGCAAAGCAAATCATCCAGAAGCTATTTCCCACTCCTGCTAGCCCAATGAGATGGGCCTATTCTTCGGAATAGGTCCCAGCTCGGAGATGAGGGTTCACCTCTTACACGATTAGACCTCTAGCTGTCGATCGACTCACCCCTTTCCCCCCGAATTGTTGAACCCTTCGAAAATATGAATATGTCTCTGTCATAGCAGACTTTTCAGGTCCCCGCCAATTTTCCAGATTTTTGCTTTGAGTTTAGGGGCCTTCTCTTTCTTTGCTTTTCATTCCTTTTCTCTTTATTCCTTTCTAGATTTAGAAAAAAAAAAACATGTAACAAAAATAAAAGAAATTAATTAATACAATGTATCAACATATAACGACACATAGTACCTTACAATTGCACAAATTAGGAGCATCACAAATTGACGCAACACGACACAAAATATATATGTGCCCTGTTATCCAGATAGATAACTTCTTCCGATCACAGGATGACGAGGTTTCATGCATTGGTTTGGGTCAATCAGTCATCCTGGAAGTGTATTTTATTTGGCACTTTGCCCCTTTAGTTCACAGCAGTTAAAGCTGTGTTCATGGCTTGGTTTCGTCTAGGAAAACTAATCCTAATCGGGCATCCCATTTCGGGTTTCGATGCTAGAGCTTTATAACTTGAAGTCCGTGTCAGGGAAAGGTTTGTATCTCTGGTATTTATCCGCTGAACGAAATAGCCTGAATGTTGGCAATCAAAATAAGATTGCGCACTTCATGGGCCTCTATTCTACCAGAACCCTATAAATGCTAATTACTACAAGGGTAATATGAACAAGTTAAAATTCAACATGTATCACAAAGAACGCACGAATATTAAACTTTGAACACATTATACAATTATTTTGTCTTATTAATGTATCAAATATTTATACCCGTAACACAATCCAACGTTTGAGCAAGAATTTTTCTTGAATCGTTCACCGATTCACGAAAAATTCAGCTCCCATATGCTTCATATCCTTCATAACAATAGTGTTAAGGCCATAACTTAACACTACGATAAAGATAAATAACTTAACCTAAACTCAAAACAAAACCAAAACGAATTATGCTACCCGAAAGCCACAATGCTTTCCAGAAACGTAGCGGTGAACAGGACTAACAAGTCCCCAGAAAACACCTCAACTCAAAACTAAAGATTGTTACCCGAAAGCCAAACTGCTCTCCAAATCACGTAACGAATTAGTCTAATCTAAACTAAACTTTATTTTTATGGAGGTTAACTGTCCACAAAAATAAAATGGCCTTAAGACTGAAGTTATAATCCTTCCAACCAACCTTCATTTGCATACACGGGGTTTTTTAGTAGGGCGCCATGTTACAAAAATAAAAGAAATTAATTATTACAAAGGATTAACAGTTCACAACACATAGAACCTTACAAATGCACAATTTAGGAACATCACAAATTGACGCAGCACAACACATAACATAAATGTGCCCTCTTATCCAGATGGATAACTCCTTCCGATCACAGGATGACGAGGTTTCATTTATTGGTTTAGGTCCATCAGTCATCCTGGACTTGTATTTTAGTCGGCAGTATGCCTTTTAGTTCACAGCATTTGTTGCTGTGTTCATAGCTTGGTTTTGTCTAGGAAACCTAATCCTAATCGGGCATCCCGTTTCAGGGTTCGATACTTGAGCTCAACAACTTGAAGTCCGAGGCAGGGAAAGGTTTACATCTCTAGCACTTGACCGCTGCCCGAAATAGCCTGAAAGTTGGCAATCAATATTGGATTGCATTTCATGGGCCTCTGTTTTCCAGAACCCTATAAATGTATATTAAAACTCGGGGAATATTTACAAGTTAAAATAAAACATATAACACAAAGAACGCACGAATATAGAATTTGTAACACATTTAACAATTATTCTGTCTTATAATTGTAACAAATATTTATACCCGTAACATGTTTTGGCCGGATCTGGCATCCGCTCATTACGTTTCTTCTACACTAGAGATGCTCAAGACGGAAAATGTCGATTTTGTCGAAAAATGGCAAAATCCACAAAACTTCCCTGAACTGCGTCCTGTGAAAAGATACTGGACAATAATAAGGCGGCATCTCAAGAAAGATGGAAGAGAAGCAAGCTCTGTTGATTGCTTCAAGAAAATTTGGTCTGCGGCACAACGAAATGTTACGGAGAAAGTTGTGCAGAATCGAATGGGAGGTATCAAGAGGAAAGTCCAAGCGTTCTTCAGAAATGCGAAGTAAATGTTCAAACTCACGTGAATTCGGCCACATGTATGTTGATTGTCCAGTTCCAAAACTGTGTAAGGAATTTAACGGCCATTTGAAATCGGCAACACAAGTGGCAATACCGTGGTGCTGCAATCGGTTAATTTCTCATACTAATTTAATTCACCACTTGAAATGTTTCAATTCACCACTGACTGTGGCAATATGGTGTTTGGCGGCGTTAGTGTTTTCATCGTGTATTGGTTTGCAACCTTACTCAAGTCAAGATTCAAATCCTTACTCAACTTTCTGGATGAAATTTGTTCTAGCCTGCATGTCTGTTCTCTGTGGGAGAATGTTGAAAGCTTCCAACATCTTAGTAGCCAAATGGCGGCCGATGGTGGCACTAGGATTGACATAGGTGCACGGATCAAGAAGGCGAGCAAGGACTGCTTTTGTAAGTTTAAGAAAAAAGAGTCAGATTGGTCATGCACCAAGATCCGAATGTGTGACTCAAACGTGAAATCTGTGCTACTGTACGCCAGTGAAACTTGGTATGTATCAGTGGAGAAGACCTTCGGCTGTAGGTTTTCATCAATAGATCAATAGATGCGTTATATACTTCGTGCATGCTGGCCTCACAATTGGATCTTCAATGTCGAGCTACATCGTCGATGTCATCAAAAGCCGATTGTAACAGAAATTCGAAAGCGAAAGTGGAGATGGGTCGGCCACACAAGCAAGTGTTAGATTGGAACACAACAGGACATCGCAGTAGAGACAGGCACAGACGCTTATGGCGGTGCAGCGCCCAATGAGAAATAAAGGAAGTCGACAGAAATTTGACCTGACCACAGGTCAAGGCAATGCACAGTGGTGCGTTGCTGAACAAAAGCCAGCCAAAACCTCTTACCCAAAACCCTCATAAACATATGAAAATCATGAAATCTATCGCAAGTTTTCGAAAAATAAATTATACACCAATCGAAAGCACTGGTCTTAGGCTTACAAAATCGCACAACCACATCGCGGGCGCGCACGTCCTACTATAGTTTTAGATCAATTTTGACTCAAAAATGGGAAATTTTCAAGAATATCGAAGGATAACTCATTTTTAGGCAGCTTTTTCACAACTTAAATGCCATACAGATGATGTTCACATATCTACGAACAAAGCCTTCAAAGCAACTATTATAGTTACGCGAATGACCGAACGTGGTTAAAGCGTCTATAAAAAAAAAAAAACTATTATAGTTCATGCGTTTATTAAAGCACGGGACACTGGCATAGCTGTGAATAAACATTATAGATTTTTGTATGAAGGCCATAAACCACAGTCCGTTCAGGAGGCTGTCAAAAATTCAAATTTCAATGAATCGAACTGAAATTTTGGATTTCTACAGTTGAAATATTTAGGAATCTGACAAAAATATTATATCTACGTGAAAAGCATTTTCATTTTTTAGGTTTCGATCACTCTCGCACCACTGTGCAATAGACTGTCCCAAAAAAATCGATGTTCGAAAAGTCAAGGTGCTCAACCCTTAAATGAAAGATATGCATATTTGAAGCATTTTTGTAGAACATTTCGATTTTCTAAAAAATCGTTTAGAGGTTCCGCCAACGCGATTTTTGAAAAATGACCCTTTTTTTATGAAAATTCTCAAAAAAAATATTTTTTTCGTAATATTTTTTCAACTTCTAATTTTTTTTTTATATTTTTCTATTTTTCTATGAACCTATAGAAATTCTTAATGGGTATTAGTTTTTGAAATAATGTGTTTATATTGACGTCAGATCCTTTTTTGTGCTGATAAAAAGTCTATTTTTTAAGCATTTTTCTTCAAAATTTGCTAAAAAAATACATGTACTATTTTTTATTTTCAACCATGGAAATTTCATCTGATAGTACTAGAGTAATTTTTCTCACTTAAGAGATTCTTAAATATCTGTTTGGTGAAACTAAAAGATGATGATCTTTGATTATTTTATCTGCACTCTGATGCACTGCGTATGGTCCTCCGTGGGATTGTTTATCAAATGCGGCGATTCATAATGCTCGACGATGGTGGTCTCGATATCAATGCTGAGATTTTCTGGATGCTGGTGTCTGGTCCGTATGATGGTTGCAAGTTTGTTGCATTTCGCCAATATGTTTATTAACTCTTCCCCTCTTAAGAGTCTTTGTCCTCAAAGCTGGATATTACGGAATGGAGTTGGCGTGTTGATAAATGACTCGATTTCCTTTTTCCGTCCTTCTGATAATTCCAATGACGATGATGGTTCGAGTTCTACTGGGGCGATTTCTTCCTTTCCTGTAGGCGAAATGTTGATTTTGGCGTTAACAACTGTCTTCCTGGAAAGATAGAAGTATATCCCAATTATGGCGGCAACAGAGTATATAGTAAATCCTCCGAGTGATCCGAAAATGTTAAGTTTCCAAGTAAGGGAATTATTTTGAAGCTGTAATGTTTCCAATTGGTCTCGATGCTCCAGTGTTAACTTTTGTAGGTATTCAGCAGGTGGCGAATCGAGGGTATCAGTTTCGGTTACTCTCAGACCTGTTGTTGGGTGATAGGGTCGTCCTTGTATTGAAACGTCTTTGACCTCGGGAGCTCGTGCGGTCCCAGAAGGAGACCTGCTTAGACCCCAAGCTGCTGGTCTGACCGTCGGCAGCTTCCGGGGTGGGCGCGAAAGGCCTCTTTTGCTCCCGAGTCCCAGGGCGTTGAAACGAGGGAGAGTTTTCGGATGACCGGGGAATGTGGAAAAGGTACTCACGTTTTAAAGCAATCGGGTGTATTTCTGCAACTGAGGCCAACCTTGACAATAGCGTAGGCGTGCCGAAGCTTTCTGGGGTCCCGCCGGTAATGCTGGGCGCGGACGTCGCGTCGGCTGATGGGGTTCTGGGAGCTCGCGAGCCTAGCATGGCAGGCTCCGTTATGTCCATCCCCGGCGTTGTTCCGGGGCTATCGACTCTGCTGGTATCTCAGTCAAGGAGCCGGGCTGCCCTGGCGGGTTAGCTTGACATAATCGATCGGCACAGGAGTAGTACACGTGAGGGGGGGGGGGTGTCTGCTGTCTTCCGATGAGGCACGAGGATCCCTTCTGCCTAACTCGACGAAGAGCGTAGAGCGCCGAATTCTCGGCTGTTAATGTTCGGATTCCCCGAACACTGATGGCTGTCGTTGTCCTCGGTGGTTCGACTGTATTTCCACGTGGACCGTGGATGGAAAACGCGCCTCCGCTAGGGAGACGCCACGGAGTTGGTATTTTGTTTTAACCTGGAGTTTGCTCCGCCTTTACAGAGCAGCTGACGAGGGCCCTCCACCGTCCACACAAAAGGGGGGGGGGGGGGGTGTGCGGATTATGTTACACTTCCCAAGAACACTGACCGGCCCGATTATCCCGAACTTTCGAGCGCGGCACGTCCGTGCGGTGGAGACCGCTCAAACCGACTGCCCTGCATCCCAATCGAATGACTGTCAACTTCATGCCTGACGAAGTTTGTTAGCACCACCCACGCATTGCTGCTGGTGCTACCGCTCAGTGCATTTAAAAGCGACGTTGATGTAGGGAAATTAAGCTTCCTTTTTCCCTAGTCATTAACCACGTAAAATGTTACCATTTAGGACGGTAACAGTATAACCGTTTCGAAATTCGAGTAGAATTCCCCATTAATTTGCAGGCTGCACTCTTCAAACTGTATAAGGAACGAACCATTGAGAAACTGATTCGAATTTGTGCAATTCGACGATATTTCCACAGGGGCGTCGTTAATAAGGATCGTGGCATCGTTGATTCTTTTAACAAGTCCTTTAGAGTATGTTCTTTCAAAAGTACAATTTGAATTTTGACTACGAAGTAGTCGTTCTATACACTCAGTAGTTGGGTTGAGTTCCGAGTTCTCACAAAGAAAATATTCTCCTTGATCTATGCATAGTTGATTTAGTTCATAGATATGAGATACGTTTCGCATTAGATAATTGCGTTTTAATGCGATTCTCCTGTTGTTCTTGATAATGGAGTCGATATAGTTGAGTTCGTACTCATTCTTAGACAGCTGTGGTACTTTGAGAATATATGCTATGTGCGTATCGTTCAAAGTAACTTGCGCGGTTGAATATGATAATAGTGTTTCGAACGACGTAACGAAAATGTCGTGCTGCCCAAGGAAGTTTGCTATGGTATTGAAATCCCGCATGGAAAGAAGCTTGCTGCTAGGGATTCCGTGTTTTGCCATTAAAATAGCTTCTTCGAGGGTTTCTATTTGATCCTGAATGGAATCGAGGTTGGACAAAATTATAAGATGGTTTATCTCCAGCGAGTTGTTAAGCAACAATTCTTTCTCCATAGTTAGCACCTGATTTGTGATATCGGTTACCTCCTGAATGCGTTTACTGATCGCCTGGTTGATCATGACCTGTTTGTTGTTTTGCGTGATGAGTGAATTCATGGTGGCATTGATGATGCGTAGGTCTTCAGCGTCTGGATTGCCTGCGACCCATTTCCATACAGTACCTATCGTATCCCAACGCTTTGCTCTTCTTACAAATGGTTTTAATTTCATAAAAGTTTCGTATAATTTTTGATTTTTTATTTGCATGAGTTCATATAATGGGCTTGTTGATGGATGAGATTGAATTTCTTGATTAACATTTGAGATCGTATTGCCTATTTGTATTAAGTCAATGGGATGTACAATTCTAATATAGCCTACTCTGACTTTTGCTTTTCCTAAGGGAATGATGGCCAATGGGTTATTCGAAAGGTCGTGAATTTGAATGTTGCAATATGCCAGCGACACGCAGAGGGCGAGTCTGAAATGAATAAAGAGGGATATATTAGTTATGTTTTATTGTTACACTTTCTTAAATTAGTTTTATGAATCTTTCTATTGTTGGAATCGATAACATAGGTATCATGATCTTCCTTTATATGTAATTATCATGTTATATCTACTTTTTCTTTTATTATTTGTGCATGCTTTCTCGTATGCGTATGAATTTGGTTCGTAAATTTGGTATTTGTCATTTGGCATCTTTTCTTCCTTGGTTTTGAATAGCTCGAGTATTTTAGCATTATTCTTATTTCTTTGGTTGCGAAACTCATTATAAGGTAAGTTGTCCGGGTTGTCTCCGGTGTAAATGATCTTGGGAGTTTGCTTTGTGAATGAATGTATGGTGTTGTTATATTTGTGAACTGCCTCTTGTATAAGAAGGTTAACTGTAATATCGGGGTTGAGTGCTTTTATGCACCTAGCTATTTCCCTTAGGGGCTGTCCATAAACCACGTGGTCATGAGGGGGGGGGGGGGTTCAGCCAATGACCATTTTGTATGGACGAATAAAAAATTTTGTATGGACTACTGACCACGCGGGGGGGGGGGGGGGGGGGGGGTGTTGAGAAGTCCCAAAAAAATGACCACGTGGTTTATGGACAGCCCCTTATTGTTGAATGGCATCTCTCTACCTGTCCATTTGTTTCTGACCTATGAACGGGAGTTTTAAATATTTGAATCCCCAAGTTTTTGATTTGCTGTTCAACTACGTTGGAGACGAAAGAACTTTCATTATCAATGACTATTTGTGAGGGTACATCCCAATCATATAATAGTTCGAGTAGCACATTTTTTACGTCAGCTATGGATTTTGATTTAATGGGTTTCATTTTGAGGAATTTGGAAAATTTGCATAAGGATGATATGAATAAATGATTTGCATTATATAGAAATATATCAATGTGTACAATTTCGCTGGGGTATTTTGGAATAGGGGTTTTCACTGGTATATATTTTTGTGGGTTTCGATCGTATTTTTCCATCTTGCATATTTCACAAGTTTTTACATAGTTTTGAATCATTTTACTCATTCCGGGAAAGTAAAACTTTTTTATCAATTGGAGAGAATTTTCTTTGGCGTTACGGTGAGCAAAATTATGGGTATTTTTTATTTCTTCGAGTTGCTGCTCTTCGTCTTCAATATCTTGCACTTGTTTTTGAGAAAACCTAGCTCTGATTATTTTTGGATTGAAATTGTCCTTGTATATCTCTTGTATTATCCCCATGGTTGATTCATCCGTTTTAATACCATTTAATATTCCAGGAATCAAATATTCTTTAAGTTTATCTTTTAAAAAATCATTTGTAAAATGTGGTTCTGAAAAGATGTGTCGTTGAAATCTTTCGAAAGGTCTATTTTGTTCGTAGCTGGATTTTTCGTTTATTACAAAGATAAGTTGATTCCGAAAAACATTGATTGGTGCTTCGGTAGAAGGGATAAAGGAGCTGTCATCATCTTGGCCAGAATGTTGTGTGGGTGTTAGTGATAGTGCGTCGGCTACGACGTTGGATTTCCCAGGTTTGTAATGCATTTCATAATCATGCTCTTCCAAAAATGCTTTCCAACGTTTTAGCTTAGCGTTATTATTTTTTGGTGATAAAGTAAATGTTAATGGAAGATGATCAGTGAATATTTTAAGTTTTGCTCCATAAATAAAATTTCGAAGCGAATGTAATGCCCACACGGCAGCGAGCATTTCTTTCTCGTTTGTCGCGTAATTTTCTTCTGTCTTAGACAGAGTTCGAGAGATAAATGTAATTGGTCTTTCGCCATCATGGAAGTTCTGTGATAGAACGGCTCCCAATGCTTTATCAGAAGCATCTGTAGTTAGTATGAAAGGTTTGTCAAAATCTGGGAATGCTAATATATCATTCGAAGATAATATTTCTTTCAGTACTTGGAAAGCTTGTTTTGCTTCCTCATCCAAAGATATTGAAAAGTTTTTAGAATTGTTTTTGGAAATTTGGCGGTGGCCATCTTCCCCTCTTAAAAGTTTTGTCAAAGGCTTTGCAATTTTTGCATAGTCTTTCACAAAACGTCGGTAGTAACCAGAAAGTCCTAAAAAGGCTCGTAGATCCTTTAGATTCTTAGGTTCTGGGTACTTTCTGATGCTACTTTGTTCATATTTGGCTTTAGCCCACCTTCTGAAACAATGAAGCCTAGAAATTCGACCTCAGTCTTTAGAAATTCACATTTGTCGGGCTGTATTTTGAAATTTGCTTTTCGCAATGTTTCTAATACAATTTTTAGGTTTTTGAGATGCTCGTCAAGAGTTTTTCCAAATATTATTATGTCATCTATATAGACATAACATATTTTTCCAAGATGATCTCTGAGTATATCATCCATAGCTCGTTGGAAAATAGAAGGATCGTTTTTTAAGCCAAATGGTAAGCGAACGAATTCGTATTTACCATTATTAACTGAAAAAGCTGTTTTTTCTATATATTTTTCGGACATTGGAATTTGGTGGAAGCCCGAGGCTAAATCCAAAGTCGTAAAAAAATTGTTTGCACCCAAGTTTGAAAGCACAGCGGAGGTGTCCGGTATGGGATACCTGTCGCTAATTGTTTTAGAATTCAGTTTCCTGTAATCAATCACCATTCTATATTTTCTTTCGTTTGCAGCGTCCAGCTTTTTCGGCACAATCCAAACTGGAGAGTTATAGGGAGACCGAGATGGTCTGATAATCCCATCATTCAACAATTTTTCTATTTGCCTATTAACTTCAGTTTTCAATGCCTGTGGGTAGGGATAAGATTTACTATAGATTGGGTTATCATCAGTGGTACGGATATCAGCTTTAATTTTTGTGGTAAACGGCAGTTTTTCGTCGGGGGGTTGAAGCAAATCTTGATAATCCTTGAGAATTTTTTCAAGTTCAGATTTTTGGTGCTCCTCAAGGTGTTCGTTGCGGATATTGATTTTGTTAACTTCTTGCAGTTTGTACTGAAGTAGGGGAATAACAAAATTACCTTCCAAAATTAATTTTTCTTTTGAAGTGTCAATGACAGCTTTAAGTTCTTTCAGGGTATCATGACCAATGATTGCATCGAAAGATTTTAACTTGTCCATATGAAAAAATTTCACGTCCAATTCGGAATAAGGCCTGAAAAATTTACCCATTGAATACTTAGTTATTTTTAAATCTCCACCAACAGAAGAAACAGAGAATGGTTTTTTCACATCGTGAGAAATTTTGGCAAATTTCGGGTGAATAAAGTTTTTATTCGAACCCGTGTCAATCAATATTCGTAAGGGTTTTTCGGCTTTACCATAGTACAGGAAGTACGGCAAAGCAGAGTTCATTCTAAAAAATTTAACTCTGCTTCCCCTTCTTCTGGAATTTCATTTTGTTGACCTGCTTGCGCTTCTACTGTTCTGAGATAGCGTTCGAAGGTTTGAGTATGCTCGGGATAATATTCTTCATCGTCGGACGGAACAAAATCTGTCCTTTCGTTGACAGGGTCCTCAACATCTGGGTTTTGGTAGGACTCGGTGTAAGCATGATATAATCGCGGGCGTTTTAGTGGGGGGCGTTGCTGGTTAGAAAGCTGCGGTCTGTTAGAGTAGTTAACGTTTGCTGTACGCATAGATACATCTGTATCTATTGGTGCAGGTGGGGCTCTGAATGGATTTCTTTGTACTTGAGGAGGTTGTGGTGGTGGTATGAAAGGTTGTCTAGGAGGTGGAAGTTGATAATGTTGAGTGTTCCGTTGTTGTTGAGGCATTGTATTGAATGGCATTCTTGGAGGATAATAGTTCATGTGAGGGATCACATTAGGCCTCATTGGGATTCTTTGTAAGTGTACTGGCTTCGGGGGTAGAAGTGGAATTAGATTTCGAGGTCTACGGCGAATAGATTTGCAGACGACGTAAAACTTATTTTTATCGTCGATGGAGCTTCGTGCGTTCGGTGTGTACAAAGCCACCAACGTTTCCGCGTCTTGGAGAAACATGCTCAGTTCATTAGGATCGCCATTGAATATTGGCAATCCTTTAACAAGGTCAGGGATATCTTCGATCGAGTCGGGACTCACAGGAGTTCCGTCTGGATGTGCGAGATAAAGTGGAGGATCGGAATAATCCTCCTGATTAGTTTGAGCGCTTGCCTCAAGAGTTGCAAGTCTTGTTGTTAATGCTCGTATTTGGTCAACGATTTGTTCCATTTTGATATCTGCTTTATTAAATACACACGCGCGCACAAACTTTCACTCTGTAATTCGTTTTCAGAACTTCGTATTAAATAACTACACACTCAATTAGTATTACGTTACGCGGTGATGTTATGTAGTGGAATTACTTAATAATACACTTTTCACTTTACACTTTTTTTCTTTCTATACCTGCAATAAAATTTGATTAGTATTACTTACAATATAATCCTGGACATTTCCTGGGGACACCAAGAAACTGCGGGATCCGTGGGGGCGCTTGTCCAGTCGGTTATCGAATCCTATTGTTCCCAACACTACCGGGTGTAGTCGAGATCGTTGGGTCGGCACCAGAAGTCGTGTATTATCCCCTTCTCGGCACGGTCGCGTTGGTCCTTTTCACAGAGAGCGAGTTGTCAGCTGCTCCAGCTACTGGTGGCGCGTTGTCCGTGCGGCTGCTAGCTGCGATCCGGGTGATGTTCTCAAATGAAGCGCAGGAATGTGATACTTCTAACGGTTCACACTTCCTGGTGCGTTGTTCTACGCAACTTAGCGTTCACGGGGCTCTAACGCTGTGAATCAGCTAAGTTTGATCTCGTGGCACTTTAAACACTTCACTTGATACTTGCACTTTGACTCCTGGTCCCTATTCGGGCGCCAGTAATTTTTCTCACTTAAGGCTCAAGCATCCGTCATCATTTTTCGAAAAATAAAAAGCAGTTTTCTCGCTGCAAATCAAAACAAGGATCATGAAAATATATTCACTGCATTATATTCCTCATGTGGAGTACAGTGAATATATTTTCATAGCAAAAACTTTTGTTTTGAACGAAAAAACTGCTTTCAAATGTTTGATGATGACGATGATTTCAATGACGAAAAGTTCAACGTTAAGAGATTCTTAAAAAAATATTTCTTAGGAGCTTGTGCTCCGTCTTTATTCAATCTTCTGAAGGAACTGACAAATGATCTTAGCCTAACGGTATTTATAATCTGTGAGCGTGGGATCGATATCTGTTTGGTGAAACTAAAAGATGATGATCTTTGATTATTTTATCTGCACTCTGATGCACTGCGTATGGTCCTCCGTGGGATTGTTTATCAAATGCGGCGATTCATAATGCTCGACGATGGTGGTCTCGATATCAATGCTGAGATTTTCTGGATGCTGGTGTCTGGTCCGTATGATGGTTGCAAGTTTGTTGCATTTCGCCAATATGTTTATTAACTCTAGTCATACCTATGCGTCATTTCTCTAAAAAAGATTTAAAATATCTTGTCTAGAAGCTGAGATATTACGCTTTTAGTGAATGAACAATTTTTCAAATATTTGCAAATCTTTGTAAGTTGGTCTTTGTGCCACCCTAATGTATGTATACTAATAAATGTTAGGCTTCAAATAAAAGCTTTACTTGTTGAATGGTTCTAACATGGATTGTTTTATATTCTGGGATGGTTGGCAGTAGATTCATGAAAAGCTTTTATGTGAAATACTACAACATTGACGGGTGTCGTGATTACTGGGTGCGAGTAGGAATAATCACAGAGAACAGACATCCAAGTCCAGTTCCAAAACTGTGTAAGGAATTTAACGGCCATTTGAAATCGGCAACACAAGTGGCAATACCGTGGTGCTGCAATCGGTTAATTTCTCATACTAATTTAATTCACCACTTGAAATGTTTCAATTCACCACTGACTGTGGCAATATGGTGTTTGGCGGCGTTAGTGTTTTCATCGTGTATTGGTTTGCAACCTTACTCAAGTCAAGATTCAAATCCTTACTCAACTTTCTGGATGAAATTTGTTCTAGCCTGCATGTCTGTTTTCTGTGGAATAATCATTCCATTCAGAGATTACGTAATGGTGATGTAATCAATAAAAAACCTAATAAAGTCAAGATAGATTCTAAATGTTTTTTTTTATAATAGACCCAATTTAGTTTTCGTGGAAATAAGTGAATTTTTCATCTTAAACATTGCAGGTAGAATCAACTCTTTTTTTTCAATTTCAACACAAATTTAGAATGCAAACAGTATGGGAGGAATATGTATGCATTTAAATTCAAAAAAAAAATGTGTAAATTGTAAAAAATGCTGTTTCTCCGTTAAATTTTCGACTAGGTCTTGTAATCACATTCAAATCACGACTTAGGAAGGCCAGAACTTTCCACAGTTTTGTAAATTCAATTCTTAAGCTCTATCAAAAAGCAAAACTTCAGACAAATCAATGCATCAGTAAGTGACAAGGTAAAGGCACAATTTTCGAATTGGACGATTTCATATGAAACTCGGCATTGTGGTGCATAATTGATTGGACAAACGCCGTTTTTCATACAAAATTGCCAACTTTGAGATGCTGTAACTTTATTTTTTTCAATGAAATGAGTTCAAATTTTGACACAAACTACAAATAATGCTGAATTTCGCGTATGAGAAATACAAAACGTTTCTGATCACATATCTTGGCGCTGCAAGGCAACTAAAATGTACAAAACTGATCGGACAGTAACACACGTGCAAATGAAAGGGCTGCCGCGTCCGATCAATTCTTCATATTTTGGTTGCCTTGTCACGCCCAAACTTGTGATCAGAAATTATTTGTACTTTGTATACACAAAACTCAGCATATTTGTAGTTTCACGTGAAAATTTGAGATCTTGAAGCATTGAGGAATCAATGTTTAAACATCAGAAAACTAAGTACTTCCACAAAAGCTAAATGTTGTGTTTAATATTATAAATTTATTTAACATCAATTTTAACTTAATTTATATTATTTTTTTATATTGATTTCGCCGTCATTATGTAACCACTGAATGGAATGATTATTCCTACATAACAAAAAAGGGCGCAGTAGTCGGGGAAATAATTTCGAACTTAATACGTCGTACCCAGTAATCACGACACCCGTCGATGTTGTAGTTATTCACATAAAAGCCTTTCATGAATCTACTGCCAACCATCCCAGAATATAAAACAATCCATGTTTGAACCACCTAACAAGTAAAGCTTTTATTTTAACCCTTTATAAGGCAGTGACAACTATATTGCCACCTTATACACATATTTTTTTTTCCGTTCGCTTAGAAAATTTTTACAACTTCTGTTTAACTGATGGACACATTAGGCCTTTGTGAACACTCATGATTTTTTTGAGCCATAACAAATATGAATGGGCTTTTTTAGAACAAAATGTCTCTCCAAAAACTGCCATTTTTGAGTGCATGAAGGTTTATAAGCTCGAAATTCTGTTATGGTGAGCGAATTGAAAATCGAATGATGGGGAATGAAAGGCGCATGTTCCGTTTACTTGTGGACAAAATTTCAACTTGATTGCTTCATTACTTTTAGAAACTCAGCCTTTTGAAAAAATGTACTACACCTCGTCCTTTTTTAACGTCCATGCTTGGCTAAGTGACAAAAAATTCTACCGCTAAGACAATGAGCAAACTCAACAGTTATTTATTTCTTAAAACATCTTTCCCAACTAACATTTATTGTGAATGTAAACGTCAACAAAGCGTCCTTAATACGACTTGATGCTGAGTTACTGTGTTGTACATATGGACGGAAGCTTCTATGCAAGCCCTATACCAATGAATCTGGCGAACTTAATCAGCTTGTACATGCTGTGCGATCAGCTTCTATGCCACCTAGTCATAGCTTTTTTCTCGGCTCCTATGTAACCACTAACTGAATAACATCTTGAGAAGGCGCTTTTTCAGCCTTTTCGCAATTGTTAAATAATAGTTTTACGGCATCCCCAAATTAAACGATTAAATATAATTATGTTATGGATACCGTGACGCAATACATGTGGAACTGAAATTATCACTTTTAAAATTGAATAATTAAAGTACTTGCCGCTACTTGGAATCGAACTCCCGATCTCCGTATCCACTGGTCCCGATGATGTCCTCGCTGCCACACTGCTATATATAAATAACATAGAAAATAGCCCGTTTTGTTTTACTCCAGACAAGGCTTCATAATTGTGCCACAAGAAAGCTTACCCAACTTCATCTTGCTGTAAAAGCTTGTGAAACGTCAAACGCAATAAATGTTTACATTGAACAAGCTGTGTGGTTGCGCCAACAGATTCTTCTTCACAGCTTCTAGCTGAAAGAGTGTTCTTTAAACGGCTACGAAGCGCTGCTGTATAAAAGCAGCTGTTGTAGTGGCTGGGACTCTTACTCGATTTGTACATCTTCCGGCAAATCTTCCGGCATTGAATTAAAGTGCAATAAAAGCAACCCAATATAGCCATATAGCCGAGGCGGTAAACGCACGGGTATTCAGCATGACCATGCTGAGGGTTCGGGTTCGATTCCCGGTCGGTCCAGGATCTTTTCGTAAAGGAAATTTCCTTGACTTCCTTGGGCATAGAGTATGTTCGTGCCTGCCACACGATATACGCATGCAAAATGGTCATTGGCAGAGGAAGCTCTCAGTTAAAAACTGTGGAAGTGCTCATTGAACACTAAGCTGAGAAGCAGGCTTTGTCCCAGTGAGGACGTTACGCCAAGAAGAAGAAGAAGAAGAAGAAAAGCAACCCAAATAATTTCACAGCACATACATGGATAGCTGTAAAGAATTTGTGTAGTAGCTATATATCCCGCTTAAAGTTTGTTTTGACAATAATGTTTATATCCGACAAGCCGTGTTGGTGAACCAACAGTTTCTTTATTACAGCTTCTAGCCGTAATGAAATCGCATAACGGCCTTTAAAGCGCTGCTGGTTTGGGGATTTGTCAGTATAATGAATTGTACTGTATAGTAGCAGCTGTTTTGTTAGTGGGGACTCCTATCCGATGTGTTCAAGTTTTCACATCTTCCGGGAAATCTCCCGGAGTTGGAATACGGTGGAGTAAAGGCAGCCCCGGTGACAAGCAATGAATTTCTGAAAACCGAGTTTGGTAGCTGTATGATGCTTGTTTTGCAGTCGTGTATTAGCTTACGATATATATTTGACTAAGCTTTCCTTTTATTCAGCGTTGACTGCTCTTACTCGATGGTTACACAACAGAAAGCAAATGACTGAAGCTTATAGCGCTGAAAATGTTAGTTGGGTTGTGATTAGGAGAAGTGTACAAAAATATAAAAATGTGTATTTTGATCATTATTTTGTCGGTAGAAATTTTTTTTCGCTAAGCCAATAGTGGACGTAAAACAAGGTTTAGGTGTATAATAAATGGGCATGTACTAAAATTGCCATATCGTCCTAAATAATTGACCAATCGAGTTCTAATCCACACAAGTAACTCATGAATTTTAGGGCAATAACCTGTCAAAAATCAGCATGATTGATAAACGCATCACAAAATAACAACATTTTAAACTTTGTTGACAAAAAGTTGGAATTTAGACCATTTTTTTTCATACAAAATCGACCATCGAATTTTTTGAAAATAAAAACGTTTTTGTTCATTACACCACATGTACTTTATATTCCAATGTAGAACGAGTGGATTCCGTGCCTGGTTCTCTCGGCCTTATAAAGGGTTAAGCCTAACCTTAATTAATATACATATATTAGGGTGGCACAAAGACCAACATACAAAGTTTTGCATATATTTGAAAAAAAAAAATTGTCCATTCACTAAAAGCGTAATATCTCAGCTTCTAGACAAGATATTTCAAATCTTTTTTTAGAGAAATGACGCATATGACTAGTACTATCAGATGAAATTTCCATGGTTGAAAATAAAAAATAGTACATGTATTTTTTTTAGCAAATTTTGAAGAAAAATGCTTGAAACATTGACTTTTTATCAGCACAAAAAAAGTTCTGCCGTCAATATAAACACATTGTTTAAAAAACTAATACCCATCAAGAATGCCTATAGGTCCATAGAAAAATAGAAAAATGTTAAAAAATTCAGAAGATGAAAAAAATATTACGAAAAAAAAACATTTTTTTGATAATTTTCATGAAAAAGGGTAATTTTTCAAAAACCGCGCTGGCGGAACCTCTAAACGATTTTTTAGAAAATCGAAATGTTCTACAAAAATGCTTCAAATATGCATATCTTTCATTTAAGGGTTGAGCACCTTGACTTTTCGAACATCGATTTTTTTTGGGACAGTCTACTGTGCAATGACGGGCAATCGCCCAGGATGGAAATCTTTCAACTCGGCCCTCTGCACCACCATGCGTGGCAGCCAAGGGCTGAAAGTCTCTTTAATAAAGACAAATCAATCATCCACCATGAACGGAGAAATCAAACTACCTAATTTTTGGGTCGATTTTACTCAAAGCTGAGTATATCGAATAAACTAGTTACCCAAAATTAGGTTGTTTTCCCTCTTTCCCCCACCGATGTTGTCAAAAACAAACAGAGATGCATCTACCCAATGGGGGTCCTTGAGCCCAATAAGCCAATTTTGAGTAAATGTAGGTACACTCAAATTTGGGTTGAATGAGGGGGGGTCTTGGGTTGAATTTACCTACTCTTAAGTATATTTTTTGCTGGAAGTAAACGCAATTTACCTAGTGTGAGTTTAATCGATTTACTCAATTTTGGCTTATAGGGCGGAACTATGGGATTGCGTCAAAAGAACTCAATTTTGGGTAGTTTGGCGGTTCCGTGTGGGTGCTCAGGACTGAACGTAAGTATTTTGATAGAAAAACATATTTTATCATCAAATTTATGCCAAAAATATTTCGGATCCAATTAAATGTGTAGCTTCCAATCTCCCGCTGTGATGTATGCAACAGAACGACTGAACGATAAAATAAGTTTCGTTAAAAGCATACCTAAATCTATTTCTACTCAGCAACTGAGTCTACCTAATTTAGAAAATGACAAGTTTCATATATCAAATTAAGTTCAGTAGTAGTCTTCGAAGCTATTTACTTTAAGAAGTTGTGAAGTCATTTTCTTCTTAAAAATAAAAAAAAGATCAAGTTTATGACTAATCATTTTACGATAGCCGTACATATAATGAAAACATTTATAAAATAACGAAACAACTAGTGAATAATAATTTATGAGAGTGTCATTAGTTCAATCTCGAACGCACAGATGGCCGATTAAAGCAACCAAGAAATATAGATAAAGCGTTGCATACAATCGAAAGCTTCAACTGTTCAGCAACTTTATGTGTGATAATCTTAAATTCGGCATGCATACCTTCTTCTGTAGGGTAAAGGTACTGATTTAAACATTATGTAGGATGTTAAATGGACATGTACAGGTTAGAGTGAATTTTAGGGTTCTGGTCTAGTTAATTAATCAACTTAATAATACAATAATCGAATAACGTTGACAAAAATTTAAACTAATGTTTAGCTGCAAATATGCCAAGTTTCAATGAAAATTTAGGCCTGTGATCAGTGATCACGTAGAACAAAGAGAGAAATACTCGTCGTGATGTCCATGCCCATTGCCCAGTGCGTTTCGATTACGCTTTACGGCTGAGGTACATACGGGATGACAGTGAAACCGGCAAACCTCGCGTTGCTCTCGCTGATACCTACCCTATCATTACGAATAAATCGTTATTGTTTGTTTTTGCTTGCTTGACCACGTTGCTGCTGCTATGTGGCTTGTGTGTAATATTGTGTTTAATGCCTACTCGTTTTAAGGTGGTTTGCAGCAGCGGGAATACAGGCTCCGTGCTCATCAGAAGCCACAGCATGCCACAGCTGGAAGGCAAAGTCTCGGTCGGAAGTGTTGTGAAATTATTAGGTGGATGGCGAGTACAATGCTAACATTTTGTACCTTTAATTCAGGTTGGCGTGCAAAATTTCACACTCGCTGTAAATGAGCGTCAGGGCTTCCATAGCTACAGCTGCAAAGGCGTGGGTATTCGGCATGGCCTTGTTGAGGGTTGTGGGTTCGATTGTCGGTTGGTCCAGGGACTTTTCGTAAGGGATATTTTTCACTTCCTTTGGCATAGAGTATTTTCCCTGGTAGTTAAACGGGAGTAGTGCAGTCGCTAGATCATCTGTAGCGAATCTCCCGTCGGGCGCCAAAAATCGATGGTAAGGTCCCGTCCATCCATTCCCGTGGACCTCATGTTTATTCCGTTTAGCTTGTTTATTTCCCTTCAGTTTTCCCTAAGTTTTAGTAGGTAGCGTTTGTTGGAGTCTAAGATAGGGTTTCGCTCTTTAAAGAACTATTTCCGTGAGCCGTTCTACTTCCCCTGAGAAGAAAAGTCTCTTAATAAGTCGGGCACATCCAAACACGACCGGTGGTCTCTCTTTGAGAGTGGCGTTTAAACCACCGACGAACCGACGTGACAGTGGTGTTTCAAAACTGCCCCCCCTCAATTTAACGGAAAGCGAGGGTTTGGGATCAAGCTAGCAAATCAACGCGAACCGTTATAGAGGTGGCGGTAGTGTTCGGCTATTTTTCATCATGGCGTCGCGGACAACAAATTTGAATTTGTTTGTTCTAGCTATCTTGTCGGTGTTTAAACCACCGTGCTTTGATTAAATCTCTTGAGAAAGTTAGCGAACGGTTACAGCTTTTCCGCTCAACTGTCGTCCAAGGGTGATTCTCTCCTTGGTTCACCCCTGAGACGAGACTCGCGAAGACGGTCTTCTTTTTCTCCACTTTGTTATTTTTTTCTTCTTCCTATCTGTGTTGACATTATGTTTTGGGCTGGTGGTTCAAACACGTACGTGACCGCATTACCTCACATGCAGTGTGACTGAATCCCATTCATGCACAAAATCATGTTGAGGTGAAATTTTGCACCGCCAACAATCGCCAAGCAAAGTAATCATTGGAATATTTTGTTTTCAATTTATTTTTGACAGTAGAGTAGAAGAAAATGCTGCTCGGAGTGAATTTTGGCTTCAGAATTTATCTCGGATAGCAATACTTTCCTCGTTTTAGGTAACGTAATCAAACGGGCTACAACTGACAGCTCAGTTGGGCTGCACTTGACGTTGCTTTTTTTCCTCTTCGCGAGTCTCGTCTCAGGTTCACCCTACTCTGTGGTTGCTGAGGGCCTAACAACGGACGAAGTCTTCTGTTCTATTCCATCCGGGATGGGCGAGTATTTTCAGGCCCACCCTTCCCAGCTTTGCGGGACGGGTGCCTAGTTGGATCGAAGCGTACGCCTGGTTTGAAATTAAAAAGGAGTTTATATAGAAGTAAGTTTTGTTTCTTTGGTTCATATTCTTATCTTACCGATCAGACTAAGGCCGGGGTGGCCTCTGCTGTACATAGTAGCCGTCTCCATTCCACTCGGTCCATGGCTGTTTGTCTCCAGTTCCGCACTCTGCGTAGGGTCCGCAGATCGTCCTCCACTTGGTCGACCCACTTAGCTCGCTGCGCTCCACGTCTTCCTGTACCGGTTGGATGACTCTCGAGAACCATTTTAGTCGGGTTGCTATCCGACATCCTGATGACGTGACCCGCCCACAGTAGCCTCCCGATTCTCGCGGTGTGGACGATGGTGGGTTCTCTCAGCAGCTGATGCAGCTCGTGGTTCATTCGCCTTCTCCAAGTCCAGTCTTCCATCGGCACTCTGCCGTAGATTGTACGCAACACCTTCCGTTCGAAAACTCCAAGGGCGCGTTGGTCCTCTGCACGTATGCTTCGTGCCCATAGAGGACAACCGGTATACTCAGCGTTTTGTAGATAGTTAACTTCGTGTGACGGCGAACTTTGTTCTCCGTAGTTCTGCGGAGTCCAAAGTAAGCTCGATTTCCTGTCACAATGCGTTTCTGAATTTCTCTACTGGTGTCGTTGGTGTCGTTGCCGTTACCAGTGAGCCCAAGTACACGAATTCTTTATCCACCTCGATTTCATCACCGTCGATAGAAATTCGTTGTGGCGAACATGGTGATTCCTCCCTGTAGCCCTTTGCCATCATGTATTTTGTCTTTGACACAATAATGACTAATCCGATTCGCCTGGCTTCACTCTTTAGTCGGATGTACGTTTCGCCATCGTCTCAAATTTACAAGCTATTATATCAATATCATCAGTGAAACCAAGCAGCTGAACGGAAATCGTGAAAATCGTCCCACTCGTGTTTATCTCCGCTCTCCTAATTACACCCTCTAACGTAATGTTGAACAGCAAGCACGAAAGACCATCACCTTGCCATAACCTTCTGCGGGATTCGAAGGGACTCGAGAGTGTCTCGGATACTCGAACTACGCACATCACTCGATCCATCGTCGCCTTGATCAATCGTATCAGTTTATCCGTGAATCCGTATTCGTGCATAATCTGCCATAGATGTTCTCGATCGATTGTATCATCGCCGATTTGAAATCGATGAACAAGTGATGTGTGGGCACGTTGTATTCGCGGCATTTCTGCAACACCTGGCGGATGGCGAACGTCTGGTCCGTTGTAGCGCGTTCACCCATAAATCCAGCCTGATACTGCCACACGAACTCTCTTGCAATCGGTGATAGACGGCGGCATAAAATTTGAGAGAGTATTTTGTAGGCAGCGCTCAGTAGTGTGATCGCGCGATAGTTCCCGCAATCAAACTTGTCGCCCTTTTTGTATATGGGACACACGATACCTTCCATCCATTCCTCCGGTAATACTTCCTCCTCCCAAATATTGGTAATGACCCAGTGTAGTGCTCTCACCAGTGCTTCTACACCGTATTTTAGTAACTCGCTTGGTAGTTGATCTGCTCCAGCGGCTTTGTTGTTTTTGAACCGGCTAACCTTTTCTTCAATCTCTTGGAGGTCAGGGGCTGGAAATCTTTCATCCTGCGCACGTACTCCCAGATCTGTTACCACGCCACCTTCGGTGCTTGTATCGTCGCCATTGAGGTGCTCATCGTAATGCTGCCGCCACCCCTCGACCACCTCACGTTCGCTCGTGAGAAGATCCCCCTGATTGTCTCGGCACATGTCGGCTTGTGGCACAAAGCCTCAGCGCGAGCGGTTTAGCTTCTCCTATAACTTCCGTGTGTCCTTAGCGAAGTACAGCTCTTCCATCGTTTCGCGATCTCGTTATTCCTGCTGGCGCTTCTTCATCCGGAAGACTGAGTTCTGCCTGTTCCGGGCCTGTTTGTAACGTGCCTGATTCGCTCTCGTACGGTGTTGCAGCATTCTCGTCCATGTTGCATTCTTCTCGTTTTTTCAACTGTTTACATTCGCAGTCGTACCAATCGTTTCTGTGATTCGGAGTCGCGAAGCCTACCCAAGTAACCACGGTGCTGAAGCCCTATTTCATGCAGATATAAGGTGTATTTAGAGCAATCATTACTTTACATGAACATTTAAGGTTGATTTAAAGTGGAATTGGCAATTATGCGACAGAATTAAGATTATACCAGTGTAATCTTAATTTGATTCTATAATTGCCCATTTCCACTTTAAATCAACCTTTAAGTTTTCATGTAAAGTAATGATTGCCCTAAATACACCGTATATCTGCATGCAATAAGTCTGGTTACTTGGGTAGTGCTGTAGCCGAGATACTACCTATGGCGGATCGGATGTCCCTCCAGCCATCTTCAAGTGTAGCTGCGCCAAGCTGCTCTTCCGTTGGTAGAGCCACTGCTAGCAGTTGCGCGTAGTATTGAGCCACTTCTACGTTACGTAGCTGCTTGATGTTGAGCCGCGGCGTTCGACTTCGACGCGTTGTATTATGCCTCTCAAGAAAAATCAGAATATGGCGATTATCTGCCTCTGGCTTCTGATATTAGCGCGACAGTCACTAATCATAAAAGCGTCACCAGATTTAAAAATATATAATTCCACTATACGGGGGTTGACAGCAAGAACACTCATTCCACTGAGCTACTCTTGCCGTTCGTCACAAATACATTCAAAAACATCTGTCACTTCGCGAAACCCACGTGCTTTTGTTTTTGGCGGGAACACTTTTTCTTTTGTTTTGCCTTGCGACTGTCATGCGGCGGTATGCCTTGCGAGCGTACGACCGCCGCAGGACTCTAATAAAAGATAAGCGCGACAATAATACAGCGACTAAGTAGTGATCCGAATCTATGTTCGCACTGCGGTATGTGCGGACATTGGTTATATCCGAGAAGAATTTACGTACACAAAATTCAGATAGGACTTGGATGTCTGCTCTCTGTGACCCAATGTTGAAATTAAATATGGTGTCTAGCCAACCAGGTCCGTGCACAAAAAGTCGACAAGGGAGGGATTGGTCCTAAATTTAGCAAAGAGCGGAGGGGTTGCGTAGTGTATGGAACATCGGTAATGATGTGTTTGGCCAGGCCATCGTTAGGTGGCGGTAGTGAGTAAATGTCAAAAGGAACAAAAACCTACCTCCGCTGAGGGTCAATCGACAACCTACCAAATATTAGAATCAATCGGTAAAAATGTTATCGATGGGAAGTTAGCGGAGTGTAACGAACGTCTGTTTCTCTGTGGATACACAGCAAAAAATAAATGCAACCCGCCCGATGTAACTCATTCCGATGTACCAAATAATCAATGTAATCACGAATACTATGTACGACTACATCGTTTTGATATAAAATCTTTTGTTCTTATGTGTACATCATCCTGTGTAATATTCATGCAACCGACGTATTGATCGGGTTGCAGCAGTTCAGATGTAATATTACACAACAGTTTTTTCTGTGTAAGAACTTTTTTTTGAAATTCAATTATTTATTCGATGAACGATGGAAACGATTCAAGTGTTACGTATGTTTGTGAGTGATTTCAGCTTGTTCTAGGTGTGGGCTTCGTGGCCGAGTGGTTAGCGTTGTTAGTCGTTTAGGTGTCTCGTAAGCCTCGGAGTGTGGGTTCGATTCCCGCTCCAGTCGGGGAAAACTTATCGTAAAACGGAAAATTCTCCACTGGGCCACTGCACAATGGGAAAAAATAGATATAAAACGCGAATAAATTCAATATCTCTGCTCGGAGTGGATGGATTCGAATGAGTTTTTGACACATACTGCAAAAATCTCTACAGTTTCAGATGAGGAGGGTGTCATTCGCCGCACGATGCTGGAAATCAGTGTATCGGGCCCGTTTTACCCCACTCTCTCTATTTTTTACCTTTTAAGAAAAATCCAGGAGTGCAAAATAAATGATTTACTAACCTCGTGTTTGTGTAAAAACTTACGTAGTATCGAATGAGGCTGGTTTGGCTCACCGCACGGCCTTAAAAATTGAAATATCTTCAAATAACCCCGATATCCCCTAAGGACTGTATCGTTAAAGCCTGTATCCGCAATAATCGGGACACAGAAGTACGCCAGTAGCTGTAATGAATCGGTAAAATTGGCCAAATAATTGACTGAGAACTCTTTGGTGTATATTTATTATTTGTGCCAAATTTCATAAAAATCGATGCATTACTTTTAACTGTGGATGAAAAACAAATTGACGTGGTTTTAAGCATTTTGTACAATCATGACAAATTTTCATTCGCATAGTAGATGGTTCTTTTACGCTACAGTTCAAAGTTCTGTGATGATAATTATGAATTTTCGTTAGCAGTTATGATACTTATAGAGACACTTTCTTGCGAAATTTCATCAACTTTGACCAATTGGTTTGAAAGCTACTGGTGTTGATAGGGGTGAGTGTTAGTGAAAATTTTTCGTGTTTTTCATGTGCGATTTTTGCCTATTCATAACTTTTGAATTTCTCTGCCAATTTTCATGAAAATTTCACAGAATCTAGTTTATTATGTGTATATTATGCCTGCAAAATTTGATGATTATTGGTATAGTACTTTCAATAGTACAATCGAAACAATAAAGGGTGCTGACTAATTGCTGTCTGAGGGGCTAAAATCACGTTCAGTCCCAAAATATGTTTCGACTATAAAATTGTTGATAGTGCATCGATTTTATTGAAATTTTGCCCATGCAACAAATGTAGATTGAGAGGTTTGTGTTCAAAATTTCAGCCATTTCCTTTGCCAAATTCAAAAGTTACAGCGCTGACAAGCAAAACTTGGGGCTGTACAAAATTCAATGGCGCACATTTTACTCTTTCGTTGCTACAACAAAAAGTACTGCACCGATTCACATGAAATTTTGTAGGTGAAATGAACACATCTTAAGATGTTATTAGACAAAATTTCAGCAATTTTAATGTATCTATTGCAGAGTTACAGATGTGTTTCTGTGTCCCGAATATTGCGGATACAGGCTTTAATTATGAGTACACCTTTGAGGCTCTGTACTAAAAAGACTATGCCTTATTTTGACAACTGCTATGTGTCTATGTGTTGTTAACGTTGTAAACAAACGATAACCTTCATTAAAAGTTAAAGTTTTTCCTCAAGTGCAACAATGCGAGGGTTTACGGAGGAGAAGCGAAAATCGATTGTGACCAGGCAATGCAATAAAAAATGATCATCGCTAAGAAAATTAGCAAAAAATGAATGTGTTAGGGTTTTTGTTGTCCAAAATGCTATCAAACGATTCGGTATGCATAACACACTTAAAGACTCACCCGGACGTGGCAAAAACCAGGTGTGTCCAAGTCAAATTTGGACAGCAAAATTTGCAAAATCGTTAAAGGAAAATAAGGAGTGTATCGGAAAGTAGTTGAAAATGTTCAGAATGGTCTATCTCGAAGCTGGGTTGGTCTTTTCATTTCGGTTCTTCTATGAAATCTTCACAATATAGTTAAGTTTAGAATACCTTGGAAAAATTTGGAAAATGTTTTGTATTATTGAAAATATGGATAAATGAATACACCTCACAAAATAAAAATCTGCACAAAATGCAATTTTGTAAAGATTTTTCAACATTTCAAAAATCTGTAGCGAGTAAAATTTGTACGATAGAAAATCTGAAAAATATTGATGCTTGTTAACAGTTATGTACACATAACATATCATTCAACACCGACTTTCAAAATTCATATTTTCGATAGAAAAATCTCCTATATCTACAAAATGGTCCACTCCAAAAAACGTCTATTTTTTGGTCAAACTTTGAAGTTCTGCTTTTAATATCTTAAAAGGTTATAAAATTCTATTTTTTGCTCTAACTTACTCGTCCATAAATTAAAAAACATACCCTATTTAAAAAAATGCGAATTTTTCATTTTATGTATTTTTTATTTGCGTAAACATGATTTGGAGGAGCATAGAAAAAAGGGGTTCCTCAAAAATGGCCTTTTTTCATTTTTAAGAATTGCGCTTAAATGCAGTGGAGATTTTTCTTGAAAAAAATAATTTGCCTATATCATAAGGATTCTGGAGCTTATTATATTTGCACAAAAAAGTTAATAATTTTCGAACATTATCGAACGTTTTTCGCAATTTTAATTTTTTAGAAGGTGTGCAAAAATTTAAAAACATGCGTTCAGTAATCTAGGTTAAAAACCCAGTTAAAAGAACATTTTTAAAAAATCATAAAAGCTATTTCTATTTTCAAGGATTTATACAGTATCTCCAAAAATAAAATTACTCAAAAGTTGTATTAAACTATTTTTGAGGCTATTTTAAACATTTTCAACTACTTTACGATACACTCCTTAGGAGGTATACATCAGAGATTGAGCAAAAAAGTGTGGAACGTTTGTTGGTATGGTTCAACGCGCCAAGGAGTGTAATTCCCTGAAGACCTACCCAAAACAGAAATGTCCAAAACGCAGTCAAATTCTGGCGGATTATGTGAAAACTCGGGCTTGGAAGCTGTACGACGATATTTTGAGCAAAAATTGCATGTGGATAATCATGCATGATGAAACGTATGTCAAATTGGGCTTCAAGGCACTTCCAGGGGCACAGATTTTCACTGTTAAGCATGGCACGGATGTTACGAATTAGGAAAAATCGATTTTTTGCGAAAAAATTGGAAAAATGTGTTGGTTTGGCAAGCAATTTGTCAATGTGGTATGAAATCGTCACCTTTCTTCACCGTCCCAGGTATGAACGTCGAAATATACCGGAAGCAATGTCTCCAGAAACTTATTCTGCCACTCATCTGAAAGCACACAGGTCCTACATTACTTTGGCCGGATTTGGCATCCTGCCACTATGCGCGTGACACCTTTGACAGGTATGAAGTAAACAATGTTCAATTTGTGGAAAAGACAATGAATCCTATACACTGAAACCTCCATTTAAGTCGATGCATGGCTGATCGAAAACAATTTTTCCCGTGCAGGCAATGATTTAACTATACAGTTTTATATTTTTTGACAAATCTCCTTTGTCATGAGAAGTGTTAAAAAATATAAAAGTTTACAGTTTTGTCATTGCCTGCACGGTAAAAAATGTTTTCGGTCAGCCATGCTTCGACTTAAATGGAGGTTTCAGTGTACATTGCCCGCAAATAAGGCCCGTTGAGAAATAGTTAACTTTGATGAAAGGGAAACTACGGAAAAAGGATAGAGGAGCAGAGGACGTCACAAAATTCAAGAAAAACTGGGTCAACGTTAGCAAACCATCGTAGGAACGGTTGTCCAAAACCTTATGAAGCACGCCAAGAAGAAAGTGCGAGAGGTGGCAAGATCCACGAAAAATTAAATATACAATCATGTCATGGGCTTTTCTGATGATCAGTAAACAATGTAGTTGAATTTAATTTTCAAAATAAATAAAACATTTTGAAATACAGCAATTTTCAGGTGTACTCATAATTAACGATACAGTCCTTATTTCTTTGAAATTTCACATGCTACTTCGCCCGGAGTGGAACGCATTCCATAAGAGCAGGACCAATCCTATGTCAAATTGCCGATACTATGGAAGTTTTTACACAAATACGAGTGAAATGAGTCATTTATTTTGCACGCCAGTCGGAAATCGATGAGGATTTACTCAAAAAAGTGTGTGAGAGAGAACGGGGTAAAACGAGCTCAATACACTAATTTTCAGCATCGTGCGGCGAATGGCACCCTCCTTATCTGAAACTACAGAGATTTTTACAGTTTGTGTCAAAAATTCATTCGAATCCATCCACTCCGAGCAGAGATATTAAATTAATTCGAGTTTTATACCTATTTTTTCCCACTGTGCACTGGGTGTTATACACTCCCGTTCAAAAGTTTGGGGTCACCCCCTCAAAAACATGTCATTTTTTTAGGCCCATATCTCCGCCAATTTGCGTCCGATTTCAAAACCCTAGGTTTCATTCAAAAGATAATAAGTCAAAGAAACTTTGAACATGATTTAAAAGAAACTTTTTCAAAAAAAATTGTATGTAAACTTAACCCAAAGTTGCCAAATTTTCTAAAAAATGAATATAAACTTACGGCAGTGTCGCTGGAAGTTGGGTCGACCAAATTTTAAGATGAGAGCGGTAATATGACCCATTTTCTATTAGCTTTCAACTGCTTTTTACAGAACTTAGCTAAAAAATCTAGAAAAAAGTTATTAAGTAAATTAATCCTTGATGTCATCGACCAAAAGTTTGGGGTCACCCCTCAAAATGATGTATCGGCCAAAAGTTTGGGGTCACTTTCGTAAAACATGGAAAAGTGATTTGGTGATACCTTCGTCATCTATAGTTCCATTTTAATTATTTTTGGCTCATTTCAAAGATAATTAACTAAATTTACGTTTGATGTCTTCAACTTAACGTATTTAACGATTTTTGTATATAAAAATGTTATGTAAAGTTAGCACATTTTACCACGCTTCAAAAAATGAGGCAACTTTACGTTAAGTTTTAGTATGTAAATTTCATCAAATATGTGTGGTTCAATGTCTATGCAGTAAGTATCATTCATTTTGTTTCAAATAAGCCAAGAAGAATTAAAATTGAATGAAAGATGACAAAGATATCAACAAATCACTTTTCCATGTTTTACGATAGTAACCCCAAACTTTTGGCCGATACAGCATTTTGAGGGGTGACCCCAAACTTTTGGTCGATGACATCAAGGATTAATTTACTTAATAACTTTTTTCTAGATTTTTTAGCTAAGTTCTGTAAAAAGCAGTTGAAAGCTAATAGAAAATGGGTCATATTACCGCTCTCATCTTAAAATTTGGTCGACCCAACTTCCAGCGACACTGCCGTAAGTTTATATACATTTTTTAGAAAATTTGCCAACTTTGAGTTAAGTTTACATACAAATTTTTTTGAAAAAGTTTCTTTTAAATCATGTTTAAAGTTTCTTTGACTTTCCCAGTAAACCACAAATCGTAATGGGAAGTGCATTCAAAATTGTATATCACTCTGTCAGAAATCAAAATCGTAAATACCGTTGAATGTTGTGATAAAAAATGTCAGGTTCAATTGTATATAAATCGTTGCTGCGAGTTGTTTTGGAGTAAGTTTGTTGTGTATAAAGCAAGTCATAAATCGCGCTAATTGAAGTCGTCACTGTTTGCATACGCTAAAAAGTCATATATAATGTTAGTAAAGTTTGGTTGGGAATCGTAATGACTTACTGATTTTCGGCACCGCGACAATGCAAAATGAAAAAAGCAACCCACTTGCCTTGCTCATCACCGCCGCTGATTATGTTTTGGGACTGGAAACGTTCTGTTTGCCAATAATGATATTCGGGCAATCTTTGCGAGTGTTCATAGTTACCGAAGGAAGATATTTGTCTCACAATTATTCCTACATGAGCAGTAAACTTTTCTCGCGACGACGACGACGACGACAACGACGTCGACGACGACGTCGTCGTCGAAACGTTCACTCGATGCGGGACTGATGTTGTAAACAAAACATGTCGTAATAAGTGCAAATCCAACTCGCTACGAGTTCTATATAAATTGACAACTCATCATTAAGTATACTATATATCAGTACAGCATTGTGATAAATGAAATCGCAATGACTTAGAAAAAATTGCAGCCCATTCTTCATATTCTGCACTCATGTAGGAAGGCAAAGGCAAGTTTCATGGGTGGTTTAGAAAGCTTTAGCTTATATTGGGCAAAGTTTGTGCTCTTCTCAAGGCAGATCAGTTAGTGCAATGGTATGGGCTTAGACTCACAATCTCGAGGTGCCGTGTTCTAGGCTTGGTGTCAGCTTTTTTTATAGCTAATTTCGGACATCGTATTACATATCACCCGAAGTCGTATTTTATTCTTCCGATCGATTATTCGAGACATCGTAAAGATGATCATATGAAATCGCGAAATATCATCAGAAGTATGTATATGGCCTCCACTTTGGTACGTATATAGCAGTTTTGTGCAGTTAATGCGATTGAATTGGTTCTTATATAGTAGTGTATAACACAAATTATACAGACCAAAATGTTTACTGGGTTATTATCTTTTGAATGAAACCTAGGGTTTTGAAATCGGACGCAAATTGGCGGAGATATGGGCCTAAAAAAATGAAATGTTTTTGAGGGGGTGACCCCAAACTTTTGAACGGGAGTGTATGTGTTGTCCGTTGTCGAATGTTTGTACAGGTCGGACTCGATTATCCGGGTGACTCCAAAATTATTTCACCCCGGATAATCGAATCACCCGGATAATCGAGCCATGCTTCTTTTCTTTTATTTTTGATGTTCTTCAATCAAAAATTGTTCGTTAAACATAGAAGCTAACATACATGACGTTGTAGTGCCTAAACTTAACGTCAGGTATTATTATAACCATGTTTTTCGAAAATGAAATTTTAGCTGAAAAATATGAAAAAATAAAAACAATTTTCAAATAGGTTAAATCCAATTTTCAGGTGTTGTATTTGATGTTTATCACATTTTTTGACATATTATAATCTTAAATCTTGTAAACAAAGCATAAACAAACTTTTCCCCGGATAATCGTGCCATTTTTGCCGGATAATCGAGCCACGGATAATCGAGCCCCCGGTTAATTGAACCCCCGGATAATCGAGTCCGACCTGTACTGTTCAGTCTGTAGAGGCCGTAAGGTCGAAGACAGTGTAATTGTCGTTTTTTTACACTACGCATTGCAAAACCACGCTTTTTATTCACAACAGGAGCGTGATAATAACTGCGTGTTTCGCCGTAAATCCACCCGTAAATTTAATCGCTATCATAAATAGATGTACGCCTAGACGTTAAATAGATTTGATATTAGAAGATATGCTCGCAAATTACCCCAGGAATAATACGCCACAGATGACATCAAAACGGTTTCTTGCAGTCGCGTAGGAACATCTATTAACAATTGCAATTAAATTTGTGGACTTATTTCTCCTGCAACGCAGGTGTTGCGACGGTATCGCATGTATTTAGGTGAAACTGGCAACTATATTATCTAATAGGAATTAAGTGTACTGGAATTGTAATAAGATTTAGTGTTAAGTTGTGCGTCGAAAAGGAGACAGTTCGTTAGAGATTAAGAAACTATCATGTAAGTTATTTATAGGAAAAATGTAGTGTAAAATGCTAAAAATGAATTCTTTTTAATATAGCATTGAAGCTGCCGTGAAATACGCTGCTCTCAGTATGTGGTTCATTAATCCGGAAGAAACTCGCGCCAACAGCAGGATTATGAACCTACTGACAATTAAGTACTAAATAACGTTCTATCGGGAGCCGCTGACCACCACAACGACTTTGCTGAACACATTAGCCTTCAAAAAGGCCGCATTTCTACACGGTAAAAGTTACTGATCTCTAAAAGATCACTGGTCGCTAATGGATGGCAATTTTGCCAATGATACGTCTGTTTGTTTGTAACTTTGCAATGGTTTTCTAAAACTGCATCAAACATTTTAAACACAGTGACAATAATAAAATTCAAATATAAAGCCTTCGTCCATTTGTATTTTAGACACGCATGAAGAGAACGCCATAGCTATAGCTTTGCCATTAGTCCCTCCATCCTTCCGAAAGGGGACAAAAAAGCAACAATTATCCCTTCCCCAGGGGCATATAACCGTTTAGTTTTCCTGTAGGGCCCCTTTTTTCTGTTGCGCAGAATGGCCAGGGGACCAATAATTGTGGTTGTGTACAATTAAACAGCACTTTTGTAACGCAGCAATGCACAGGCTATATCGACAATGAATTTGATATGGGAGTTGTCCGATCGATGTTTCAAAATGGAGACACAAAGTGCATTCAAAATCGATTCAGTGCACCACGTTGCCTATATTCCATCGTCTAATTGATTGAAGAATAAATATTGATTATACCTGCTCAAAAAGGAAATCCACTTAAAAATAAATAGCGCTTCACACGAACCGAAATCACGAATCTCCGAATCTAAAATAAAGTCAAGAAACCACAAACTAGAATGAACCTTATCGCTCATCCTTTGTTCCTCATCCACCTCCGAAGCTTCCTTTGCGCTTCTGCCATCCTTTGTTCCTGCTCACCTTTTCGACGGGCGACGACCGACCGGCAATGTGTGAAACATAAAAGGGCATAATTATTATGACGAGAACCACCTTGGATGGATAGCTGCAACAGCAGTTCGTTCGTAGTCCGACCGACCGTATGGCTTTCTTGGCCCATTTGAACCGAACTGATCCACAGGGATCCTATCCGGCGCGGCAGCGGCGGCGGCAGGATACCAAATTGTCGACCAGTCTGTTGCAAAAGTGTCAGGATTCACACAAAATCTAGGTCCTAACGATGTGCCGGTGGCCCACCTCCATCCGTTTAGGTGCAGGACGCCGCCGTCAAAGATCGGATCCTGATCGAGCTGGTGTCGGTAGGTGGCGTAGCCGTTGGTGTCGGCAGGTCCTTTTTCATCTTTCCCTGGGAGTGCTCCCTGTCAGGTAGAATCCTGAAAAGAAGTCAGAATCCTACTGTGAATCGTTTTGTTCGATCAATTATTTTCTGTCCCGATGTTACGGAAGATAAAACACACGTGATGATTTTGAAGTCAATTCGAAACTCAAAAGTGATCTGGAGCTTCATAAATCTACAGTTTATTTGTTTATTAATATTCAACTAATATACCGCATTTAGTTCACCGCTGGACTGCGAACTGCGACTTCATAAGTGCGAAAACGTAAATAAAAGTGCGCGATTGCATCAAATCAGGTTGATGTCTTCGGCGCACTATTTCTTCAATCTATGGTGAACAAGTGCTCTGAAGACACCGAGTTGATTTGATGCAATCGCGCACTTTTATTAGCGTTTTCGCACTCGTGAAAACTAGTGCGATAGTCCAGTGGTGAACTAAATGCGCTATAACTAGTTTACTGCGTAGCATCGGATTTAAAGCAGAGTTGATGTAGGGGGATTAGGGGCATAATGGACACCCGGGGCGAAATGGACACCCCTGTTTTTGCCGAAACCGTTGACTTTTATGTAAAACTTTTAATGCATAAGTGTAAAGGAACAAGTCATTGTTCTATTTTTCAAAAGTACCATTTATATTCCTTTAAAATAACCAAAATATCATAGAAGTTGAGGTATGTTTTTCATATGGTGGATTTCTAGGAAAATTACTTAACTGGTCGATATTATCAATGATACAGCATAAAATATGCAGGAGTGTCCATTATGCCCCGATGGGTGTCCATTTCGTCCCGTACCTTTCCTGCCAGCCCCAAAAAACACACGGTTAACAATTCATTATTTCTTCACAATAATGACATTCTACCTGCTGTAAATGATTGAAATACGTAGTGTTACGAACGCGAAGCGTGGAGTACATTTGAATCCACACAATTCGGAACGAATTCCTTTCCAACCATTTCCTACAACTAACCAAGCGAGCCGCATCATAAAACCCCAATCAAATTCGAACAATCATAACCTACCACAATATAGGGGAACTGCGGCCATAACGCCCATAGGGGGCAAGTTGCGCCACCCTTGTTTTAGGCAAACCACGTTATTTTCAGTACTTTTTTCAACTGCAATCGTTAAAATAAGAATAAAAATGCTTCTTTACATTTGAGTTTACATATTTTTACTAAAAAAATTGTACAAAAACTTCAAAAAAAGATATTGGTTACTTTTGATGCAATTTTAGCCTGTCAAATTGTTGCACTTTTTTACATCATTTAAAAGATTTTTTTCTCGCTATCCCCATAAACTGTTTTGCACACTCCCATTGTTTGTGTACCAAGCGGAAAAAGTATCGAATTTGGCCCTTATAACTTTTTTACAAGGGTCCAAACTTCTGAGGCATGTGTGGGGTAAAATGCCCACCCCTAGTTATTTACATTACATTTACATTTCATTTTTACTATGAATAAGTTCACTAATCACACATTCAGGTGTCATTTTGTAGTAATTATTGATAAAACAGCTCACTATGACGTTTAAATGGATTGACCCATAATTAAAGGTGATCCATAATTATGCAATGACTGTATATCATTCACGAACAATAACAGTTGACAATAAACCAGGCGCGCAAGTATATGTACACAATTGGCATTCTGGCGTTAGCTGTGGCTAGTGGCGCGTTTTACCCCGCCTTGAAACTAAAAATCTGAAAATCAAACTTTTTTTTTCAAATTTGAATTTTTCAGTAGTAAAACATAAAACTGGTTTATGGTTTCTTCTATTTGAAAGGAAACATGCTGATGCTTCATGCTAGTGCCAAAAAAGTGTGTATTATGAAGTGTTTCGTGGTTAAAATTTGACTCTTCCTTAACGTGGGCGTCTTACCCCCAGTTCCCCTAATAGGGCCCGCGATTATAAATGTAGAGCAGAGCGGCAATGTTTATCAGCATAACGAAGCAAAAGCTATGCGGCTGAGGGACTCGACTGACTTTGAGCAGCATGATAAAATAAACAATCTGAAGCGACACCCGATGGAAACCATACCAATAGCCTAGCAGATCGATATCATTCTAAATGTAATTAAAATCCATCATTGAACTTGATCTTTAAAATTAGGCCAGCTGAGCATCGGGATCGTGCAAAATATGAATGGTAGATCTAATTCTGTACAAATACAATCAAATCATGTAGCTAGAGAGATTGCTCAAATTCAGGAAAATTCTCTCTTCGGAGAAGAAAATATTTCTCCTGTGAAAACACGAAAAACCATGTACCCGCGAAAGATCATTCTAGAAATCTGGCCGCTCATATATTCATGTTAAAACACGTACTGAAAGTGTAAATGTGTAGATCGTAACGAGAGCCGCTATTTCATCATCCTTTCAGGAAAGATCATGTGTAATTTTTGGTAGGCCCTGCGGCTATAAAAGAGGAAGATCAATAAAGACGACAGTCAGTTTTGTTTTTGGACTCCACACTGGATACCTCCCGGATAAGTATTTTGCTACTCAAATTCCTTTGATCCTGAACTTGCACTTGCGAAGCTTAAGTTATTCTGATCACTTGATTGGATAATTCAATCCTTCAAAAGTGTTGATACTTAGAATCGTGGAAGTCAAAATCATCGGATCGGTCAAACTTTTTCTCACTCTGGTAAGCCAAGGTTCCGAATGCGAGTAACGTTGGCATGAGTCTAGAAAGGCCCAAATCCTGTCACACACGATTTGGACGTTCGATTTTAACTATTCTCCTTCTTGAACCTCCTACCCTGAGTGAGTAGTATCGGTGTTCGAAAGTAACGCGTTCCGTCTAGTCTGTTGGTTGGCACGCACGGAATGTAATACCGTATCCCTTCGCAACGGTACCGTGAAACGATTGTGGGTTTCGTCATCCTGATCATCGTCGATTCATCATCGCGATAGCTGTGGACAAGAGTGCTGCTGGATTCAGTAAGTATTTGGTCTAGTTCCACCGCAAGAAGAACACCACACCCCGATCGTGCTGCCAATTGGAAGATTGCGCCCCGATGCCAACGCCAACACGTAGGAAACAAGTTAAAGTTGTAAGCCAAATGATAATATGTTAAGTTTTTGTCTGTTATACAGGCCTAACATAGTCATTTGCTTAGGGTGTCCATTATGCCCCTAATCCCCCTACATGTGCTGTAGTCCCATGTACGGGAGCCACATTACAAGCGAGCTCCCATAAGCACTGTACATTTTAAGACTGAAAGTTGTGCGCCTCTTTTTTCTCAAGATGTGCCTCATGAGATTCGTCTCATGCGCTGAATAAATTGGAAAATTTCACGGCAAAAACTTCCTGAACGAACAAGAGTTGAAGCCTTAACCTTTGCATTGAGAGTCCCTAGTCGTATCGCATAGACCAACCAGACACTTGAGTTGTGTACGGAAAAAAGTTGTTGAGGTTCTTCGTTACCAAGAAGTTATTTTTCACCTTAGATACCGACAGCTCACGCAGCGCATGAGATGAATCTCATGAGGCACATCTTGAGAAAAAAGAGGCGTACAACTTTTAGTCTCAAAATTTACAGAGCTTAAGGGAGCTCGCTTATAATGTGTTTCCCGTACATGGGACTACAGCACGTGTACATCAACTCTGGTTATGATAACACTTTATCAATAAAAGTATGCCAGAATACTTGGTTTGATGTTGCCCCTACTTTGATAAGTTTAAACAGGTGATATGTGATATGTTGGGACCTAGTATTCACGGCATTTCTGAAGGATTCACCGTTCGTTGAAGATCTGGTCCGTTGTCGTCCGGCCGTCGATAAAGCCGGATTGATAACTTCTTCCGAACTCATACGTTTTAGGTGAAAGACGACGGAAGGTGATCAGCGACAGCACTTTGTAAGCGACATTCAAAATGGTGATCGCCCGTAAGTTTTCACATTCCAATTGATCGCCTTTCTTGTGAATATGGCAGATTACCCATTCCTTTCACTTCTTCGGAAGCTGTTCGGTTTCTTAGATCCTGGCTATCAACCGTTGCAGACAGGTTGCCAACTTTTCTTGACCCATCTTGATGAGTTTAGCTGCGATACCAGTTACTTTGGTGGTTTCGAGTTGGTGAATGACACCCTTAACTTCCCTCGGAGTAGGAATTGACTCATTTTTGTCCTCTACTTCATTGGCCTATTCGTTCCATCCGTTGTCGTGGTCTTCCGTGCCAAAGTCCTCCACGCCATTCAGGTGGTCGTCGAAGTGCTGCTTTCACATTTCGATCACTTTAGGTCCGTCCATCACAGGCTTCGGTCCTTATCTCTACATCTTTCGGCTCACGGCAAGAAGCCGTTGCGGGATGCTTTGAGCTCCTGGTAGAACTTCCGTGTTCCTTGAGAACGGCTCAGCCATTCCATTTACTCACATTCCGCTTTTTCTAGGCAGCGTTCTTTTCTCCCGAAAAAGACGGATCTGCTGTTTCCGCTTCAAATGCATCGTTCCACATTATGAGCGGTAACACTACAGCCGCAGTTCTATCGCAGCCGTCGTCTAGCACGGATGGAACCAATTGTGTCTCTTCTCTTCGGTTTCGCATTGTTGCCCGCTTCCGCTGTGCGCGCGTTTTGTTCCTCGGTCGTTAACTTTTGTCTCATTTGCCGCTGCTGCTATATGTGCTGTTGGAATAGCACCAAATAGACATGAGTGAAATGAGGATAAACACCGTACAGTTCCGTTTTCCGATGGGTTGTCCACCACCGTCATTGATAGCAGTGGCTAAGTTTTTGCAACAGCTGGACACGGATTTAGCTTCGATAGAAGCTACCTACAAGGCAGCCCAAGATCGCTCGCTGTACTTGAAATGCGACGTTGGAAGCTATGGAGGAATCGCTACGTAAAAATCTGGAACCAAGGCATTTTACTTATGCGAACGGAAAGAAAGTTATCGTGAGGATGTCAATTGCGGGTGCAAACATGCATTACGTACGCGTGTTCAACCTGCCACCAGAGATACCAGATGCTGATTTATCATCGGTTCTTGGAGAGTTTGGAGAATTACAACATGTGGTACGGGAAAAGTTCCCACCAGACTTAGGCCTGGATCGTATGTACACTGGAGTGCGAGGAGTATACATACATGGGTGTAAAAGCGACTATTTCGTCAGCGGTAGTTGTTAGTAATATGAAGGCCAGGATTTTATACGAGGTTCTGAAAGATACCTGCTTTCTGTGTCAAGAATTAGGTCATCGGAAGGACTCTTGTCCTCAGCGCCAAACAGGAACGAGAAGAAAAAAGGAAACTCGGGATCCAGTTCATAGGCTGACATCGTTTCTGGGAAAGGAACTACTTCGGATGATCAAAAAATTGCGGAAGTCTCGGAGAACGACATCATTGAAGTTCTGGAAGAAGATGAGGAAGCTTTTGTTAACCAGTCGCCGCAGGAAGAGGAACATATGCAGCAAACCGTGTGTAATACAGAGGTCGTTTCCGAGAAACAGAGGCGGCGTAAGGAAGGCTTAGAAGCACTGGAAGAGGTTGCCAAAGCTATCATGGCAGCGATGCTGAACCCACAAGCCAGCCAACGGCGAGCACATTTCGCGGCCGCAGGAACTGGTTCTGGCTCTGTGGGGCGTGAATAATGATTAGTGATATTCCCCTTGCGTGTCCTTCCCCTAGTAAGCATCGGTGACAGCAAGCATCATGACGAGACAGTGAGCGTGTTGCTGCCTCATTGAGGAGTGGAGCTTTGGCGAAGCCAGTCGCCTGTATTGCGAGGTCCCGTATCGTGCCAAGTGATTCTACTGCAGTTTGCTAAGAATGTCGGAAACGGATTGTTATAGTGAGTTGCGTAATATTCACAGGCTCCAGTTCCGGTTCCGGGCCCAGGATGAAAGTTCCCCGTCGGACTCGCTACTGAATATTTTTGAATAGTTTTAGTACAACAAATTGTTATTTAGATTTTTGGCTCGGTAGAGTTTTTTAGTAAACAAGTGAGCCTGGTAAAGAAACACTGCAGCCGCTCGCGTTGAATTCTTCTCGTTCAAAATCACTCTGCACTCCTCGTCAAGCCGTTAGTCTCATCAACTCTGTTGCTAGCTTCGCAGGTGGAAGACATCATCTGTACTTCGACGAAGGGGTATTTAGGGAAGCACTCCGCCCTGAGCGAAACCTACAAAGTTTAGACGGCGACGAGCTGGTGCTCTCGCGTGCGTGCGAAGCGACCATGCCCAGGCGAGTCCACCCTAGAAATGGGAGGCAACCGGCTTACTGTTGGACCGACGCGATTGCGGACCTGTGCCGTGCCTTCCCACGGGATAGGCGGCGGATGCAGCGAGCCCGATCTGAGAAAGAGCAAACGAACGGCGGGTGGTGTTCGCCGCTGCAAAAGCCGTGCTGAAGACTAAGATAAGGGCAAAAAGGCCTGCTTCGAGGGCCTCTGTCAGAATGCCAATGCGAATCCGTTGGTGATGCCTACAAGATCGTGGTGACCAAGACGAGAGGTGTAATGGCTTCCAAAGAGCAATCTCCAGAGATGTTGAAGGGGATCATCGAGGGGCTTTTTCCACGTCATGATCCTAGTCCTTGGCCTCCTCTCGTAGGTCAGCCGGGGATTGGGGTGGGGGTCGAGACGAGAGGGTCGCCGATGTGGAACTTGCGGGGACTGTAAAGCCTCTTAGCTTAGGTAAGGCCCCAGGTCCAGACGGAGTTCCGAACCTGGCCTTAAAAGTAGCTATTGCAGAAGCTCCCGAGATGTTCAGGTCTGCTATGCAGAAATGCTTGGACGAGGGAGTTTTCTCAGAAGTATGGAAGAGACAGAACCTGGTTCTATTGCCAAAGGCGGGGACCAGTCGGCATATAGGTCAATATGATTAATCGACACCACGGGAAAAATACTCGGAAAAATCATCCTCAATAGAATGTTGAGGCACACCGAGGGTATAAATGATCTCTCGAGTAGCCAGTACGGCTTCCGGAAGAGGTGGTCGACCATAGACGCTATTCTGTCGGGTACAGAAACCGCCGGCACTCGAGCGTAAGAGAAAGGGAATTCGCTACTGTGCAGTAGTGACTCTGGATGTAAGGAACGCATTTAATAGCGCCAGTTGGCCAGCTATAGAATCGATGCACTCCTGCGTCTGGGATACCCAGGTACCTGTACAAGGTTCTCGGAAGTTACTTCCAGAATCGAGTACGAGTCCCGCAAGGTTCCATCCTGGGTCCGGTGTTATGGAATGTCATGTACGACGAGGTGTTGAGGTTAGAGTACCCAGGGAGAGTGAAGATTGACAGATTTGCCGACAATATTACGCTCGAAGTCTACACTGATAAAATACTTTCGTAAAAGCTCAACGAATATGCTTCGTAAAAACAGTTTTCGTAAATTGAAAGCAATTTGCGTGAAATGTACGGTCCATTCGTACCACCACGCTGAAACAGTACAAATGGTGTTGTATCATGTACGAAATCACGAATCCCACAGACGCTAAGCTTGCTTATTCGTAGATTTAAGGACAGACTTGTTAGAATCCCAAAATGGCTACCACAATGGCCGACTTTGTCACCTACTCACGATTTCAAGGGCACAAATCTCTTCGTAAGCAAAACCAGCGCACCTGATCTTCTTATTTTAAGCTTATACCAAGTGAGCAAGAACAGAATAATAAAACGCACTGTTGTTTAAAGCTTGCTTCTTGAGATTTGTGCGTCTGAAGTTCTGATGCACTGTTGATGTGGGTTTTGAAGACGTTTGTCCTTAAGCTCCCGCTTTGTAGAATGAAACAAAATAAACAAATGTCAAACGTTTTTTACTAACCATGCGTAAAAAGAAAATTTCGCATCGTAGAATGCAACAAAGCTTTGCAGTCGTCACTGATGTTTGAGTGGAGCGCAGAGACAACAGAGCAACCTTTTTTTATGTACATATGACGGTGCGTGTGCGAGAAGAGGAAAGGAAGCATGCTCTCAGTTGGAAGTAAAAGTTATTTATAAATTGAATCAGAGTAGAAAGCGTTCTGGTTGTTTCCGAACGGTTTCATCAAGCGCCTACAGATGGATGTCTAGCACTGGTAGGTATCAATCAGAAGATGCGTGTTCGGACCCTGTGAAAGCCAAGCTGATACACGCATGCTATTTTTTTTTCAACATGATTTATGTCGGTCCGACAAAAAAAGAGACAGGAAAAATCTGTGTTATTGTGTCGGAGTGATTTTTTTTACGAAACAAACTCAGGCACACTACGAATCTTTTCGTTGCAGAAAACAACGAATGGCATTCGTAAACCGGACGAGCGATTTTGTACAATGCAACAAAATATTTTTTCAGTGTACACACCAAATTTTTTTCGCTGAAAATCAGCAAAGTTTTGCTGAATTCTGCCGAGCTGAAACTTCAGCAATCAATTCAGTAAAAAATATATGCTGAAATATTCAGCAAATTCAAATGTCATCATTGTTGACATCGGTTTACTGGATGATCAGTACACATTGCTGAAGTTTCAGCTAATTCGACCGCCGTGAAGTTTGGCACCATTTTGCTGAATGCTTTCAGTAAACAGAATCAAAATACTGCAGTTTCAATTCGATGGATAAATAATTTAAAGGAAAAACAGTTTGCACTTATTATATTTTCTGTATTTTTCAACCTTTTCTTCCTAATAATACTTTACGTATAGGTACTAAAATACAATATCCGGAAAGCCGGTGGATGCGCGTTGACCAATCTGCGGAGCCGTTCTTCACTGCGATTGCATCTGCCGATGAAAGGGAACGTTGACTCAAAAACAGTTTAATCGTGTTGAAATATTACATTCCCACCTACCTTCCTTGTTGATGCATGCCAAGTTAATTATTGTTCAATTTTTGTCCAATTCTTTATTAAAACACTGCAGACAAAGAACAAAAGTGCAACACGCGAACTGTTTACCTTTTTTTTATTATTTTGACAGATGACCGATACGGGTTTGCTGGATGATTCAGTTATCTCGAACAATTTGCTGGTTTTCAGCAAACAAATCCAAACTACTGAATCTTCAGCAACATCCTTGCAAAATGTTGTGCTGAATAACAATCAGCAAACCAGGATGTTGCTGAAGATTCAGTAGTTTGGTTTTGTTTGCTGAAAACCAGCAAATTGTTCGAGATAACTGAATCATCCAGCAAACCCGTATCGGTCATCTGTCAAAATAATAAAAAAAAGGTAAACAGTTCGCGTGTTGCACTTTTGTTCTTTGTCTGCAGTGTTTTAATAAAGAATTGGACAAAAATTAAACAATAATTAACTTGGCATGCATCAACAAGGAAGGTAGGTGGGAATGTAATATTTCAACACGATTAAACTGTTTTTGAGTCAACGTTCCCTTTCATCGGCAGATGCAATCGCGGTGAAGAACGGCTCCGCAGATTGGTCAACGCGCATCCACCGGCTTTCCGGATATTGTATTTTAATACTTATACGTAAAGTGTTATTAGGAAGAAAAGGTTGAAAAATACAGAAAATATAATAAGTGCAAACTGTTTTTCCTTTAAATCAGGCCAAACATTTCAATAGGTCCTATCTGCATTTGAGAGACTCTCTTTGTTCACTTTCTCTTTCAATTATTGCAATGTAATGGTACACTTTTCAACTATTTTTGCAGTACAAATCATAAGACGATTGCTTTGACCATCGTTCAATGCAAGGAGACAATCATAATACAAATAAACAGCTGAGATATTAACGAAAGAGAGGGAAACCAAAGAGAGCCTCTCTTCTGCAGATTGGACCTTTAGACTTGTTTGGCCTGAAATTGTTTATCCATCGAATTGAAACTGCAGTATTTTGATTCTGTTTACTGAAAGCATTCAGCAAAATGGTGCCAAACTTCACGGCGGTCGAATTAGCTGAAACTTCAGCAATGTGTACTGATCATCCAGTAAACCGATGTCAACAATGATGACATTTGAATTTGCTGAATATTTCAGCATATATTTTTTTACTGAATTGATTGCTGAAGTTTCAGCTTGGCAGAATTCAGCAAAACTTTGCTTATTTTCAGCGAAAAAAATTTGGTGTGTACGGTGTGTCGATCGAAGAAGTGGACTTGACTACCACCCACTCGATCAAAGTTGTGGAGGCGTGGCTGAGGTCCAGGAAAATGGAGTTGGCGCACCACAAAACTGAGAGAAATGCTGTTTATAAGCATGTGTATAGACTACCCCCTCTCTCTCTCTCTCTCTTCTTGGCGTAACGTCCTCATTGGGACAAAGCCTGCTTCTCAGCTTAGTGTTCTATGAGCACTTCCACAGTTATTAACTGAGAGCTTCCTTTCCAATGACCATTTTGCATGCGTATATCGTGTGGCAGGCACGAAGATACTCTCTATGCCCAAGGAAGTCAAGGAAATTTCCTTTTACGAAAAGATCCTGGACCGACCGGGAATCGAACCCGTCACCCTCAGCATGGTCATGCTGAATACCCGTGCGTTTACCGCCTCGACTATATGGGCCCTACCCCCTAAGCCAGAATAATCATGGCGTCTACAAAAAACTGAACAAAGTGACATTTCATTTCATGTTTTTGCTCTATGCTCTAATAGTAGAAGGATATCTACTTTCTAACAATGCTTTATAGAAGTTTCCTCAGCTAATGATCCTCTTATCAGTTATTACAATCACAGATCTGTGGTGAATTCGAACGGAACGGGATTTTAAGGACCATTTTTCCAGAATGGATAAAAGTGCACTGCAAGAATCAGACATAAAAAAATCATGTTACACTTATTTCTCGAAAGCAAAGCAGAATAATGATAAATGATTCCTCTCTGGCTCAGGTACGAAACATTGGAGGCAGCTGAACTCGGAGAAGAAAATATTAGTTTTCGGAAAGAATCAAAGTACTTGAGGTGTTAGCATTTACAAATAAGCCCTAATATAATTATGGGTTTCGGTGGCTGGTTTCGGCGGCCGGTATATTGGCTGTCGGTGGTTCCTTCTTTCCCATCGTTGTTCGTCCGATTTTTTTGCCCATTCATTTTTGTTTTACTTTCGCGGCGTCCGACAGAGGCCCAACTGTAATGTGGAATCTTGAACGGTTGCAGCAACGGCCGCCGCAGGAGGAATCTTTCGCGCGTTTCACGGAATCGCAAACGATATTACGGGGCCCGTTGAAGGATGAGATGTTGATGGACTTTTTTTTGGTTTCTGTTCTTCTAGGGATCGGATGGGTACAGATTCCCATTTCACGAAAGTGGATTGGTTTTGCGGTAACGGCTGCATGATGGAATGTAATTTTGGGCTGCTGGAGTAGTTTGCCTTGGAGTGCGACGCGTCGCCGAGTGCTAACGAGATGTTTGCTGTGCTAAATAGTTGGTGGTTTTCTGTGTTGGAATCAGTTTTGGGCGTGATCAAGGAAGCAATCTATATTCAAATTTTATCGTCTTTTTTGAGAACGCATCAAGTGTAACCATTTCATAAATGTGAAAAATGTTATCAGACAAACTGAGCTATAGGAGGCACGGTGCTCCCCAGACCGTTATTATAAAATAAAAATCTCCATCCAATCGGTGCCCATCATTCGTTTTCTATGGCTATCCTGCATGTCTGGACAAAATTTGAAAAAAATCGTAGGGCCCATTTTTGAGTTACGCCCTTTTAAAAGGGCGTAAAACCCAATATTCAAAGAAAAAAACGAAATATTTAGTACTTCACCATTTTTTAACGATTTTGATGAAATATTTTCTTGAAGAATTGTATTGCATTGAGTGTTAGATTTGTTTAGCATAGTTTTTTGTTGAAATAATTGAAGTAAATATGACGTTTTTGTGAGTTGACATAAATTAAAGTGTATTTATATGAAAATATTTCAATAATATTTGTAACTTCTCAGGTTCAAATACGGTAATAAAACGTGAATGTATATAAACAAAAAAATAAAGTAAATGAAAAGAAAGCTCTAAAAAAGAGAAATTTAGCATAACATGTGAAAAGGGCCTAAGTGCTTTTTGTAAACAAACACGTTTCGATCGCTGTAGGGCCCAACTGTACTCACGAATATCTGCACCCTTTACCGATAGCCCGAAGATTGCACTTTCTGAAACATGTTTGTTTACAAAAAGCACTCAGGCCATTTCACATGTTATGCTAGAAACTATATTATGTGTGTTTGAATAAATGGAAGAAGAGCTGTTGTTTTAAGCCCATACTAGTTTTATTCGCACAAGACAAAAAAAACTAATCAATTCTGTATGAAATCATGAACACCAATATGTGATGATTTAAAAATTTTTAATGATAATTACATCTAATCAGATATGTATTTATTGTATTTGAAAACGTAATATTTTGAATAAGAATGTAATGTATTACAAAAAATAATACCTACACTGAATGCCGCTTTACGGTGATAAAGACCACAAAAATGTGTTTAAATTTACTATCGGTGCCGAACCCAATCGCGCGCTATTCGTACGGGCGGTTGCACAGGTCCTGCGGTGGAAAGAGACTTTCACTCACTGTTGAAAACAACTCAAGGCTACTCGACTATGTTTTAACAAAATAGCAAGGTTGGATTTAAGTACTATGATACCTTACGTAGATTATGGACAGCGCCTAAGTTGAAATGAGCCGCGCAAATATATAGATATTACTTTAAAAAAAATTAGATATAAACAGACTTGCCTCGGCATTATCGTTTTTCTAAGTCTCTTGAATTGCATCTCATGTCCACATAGTTTTTAAAAAATAAGACAACACGCTGCCAGGAAGCGTTTGTGGTGTGATAATCATGTTTTCCAACAGTAAATTTACACACATTTTTGTAGTCTTTATCACCGTAAAGCGGCATTCAGTGTAGGTGTTATTATTTATGATACACTACATTCTTATTCAAAATACAAGGTTTTCAAATACAATACATATCTGATAAGATGTAATTATTTTTAAAAATTTATAAATGTTCATGATTTTATACAGAATTGATTCGTTTTTTTTGTCTTGTGCGATAAAAACTAGTATGTAAAGGGCTTAAAACAACAGCTCTTCTTCCATTTATTCAAACACACATTATATCGTTTCTAGCATAACATGTGAAAAGGGCCTAAGTGCTTTTTGTAAACAAACACGTTTCGGTCGCTGTAGGGCCCAACTGTATCCACGAATATCTGCACCCTTTACCGATAGCCCGAAGATTGCACTTTCGGAAATATCATTGGCGTAGCTAGCTTTTTCTTTTCTCTCACTCACTCTCCTAAACAACCTCGAGAAAGAGAAGGATGAAAGAGGGAGCACAGGCCCCCTCTTGCATCCCGCTCTTTCTCATGTTTATTTACGAGAGTGAGTAACAAAAAAGAAAAAGCTAGCTACGCCAATGATATTTCCGAAAGTGCAATCTTCGGGCTATCGGTAAAGGGTGCAGATATTCGTGGATACAGTTGGGCCCTACAGCGACCGAAACGTGTTTGTTTACAAAAAGCACTTAGGCCCTTTTCACATGTTATGCTAAATTTCTCTTTTTTAGAGCTTTCCTTTCATTTACTTTATTTTTTTGTTTATATACATTAACGTTTTTCTAACCGTATTTGAACCTGAGAAGTTACAAATATTATTGAAATATTTTCATATAAATACACTTCAATTTATGTCAACTCACAAAAACGTCATATCACAGACAAACAGACGTAACTCTTAAAGGAAATTTATCAGAAACTTTTGCCCGGTGTCTTTTTCATGAGTACACTGCCACCTGTTGGTATAACCGCGCGAGACACTGTCGGCTATGATGGATTTCGATTTGATGTTTGCTAACACGCACACTACTACAAAAATCGCCTGTAATTTTCGTTTGCATCATTCAGCAACGTGTACACTGGCAAACGTCAAAGCGATTGAACACTAGCGCCTCTGGTGGAAGGGTCGCGCAAATCAAATGAAATTTGAATTGATCGTTAAATGCATGTGCCAAACTGTTTTTGAAGAGTGTTACGTCTGTTTGTCTGTGGTCATATTTACTTCAATTATTTCAACAAAAAACTATGCTTAACAAATCTAACACTCAATGCATTACAATTCTTCAAGAAAATATTTCATCGAAATCGTTAAAAAATGGTTGAGTATTAAATATTTAGATTTTTTCTTTGAATATTGGGCTTTACGCCCTTTAAAAGGGCGTAACTCAAAAATGGGCCCTATGATTTTTTTCAAATTTTGTCCAGACATGCAGGATAGCCATAGAAAACGAACGGTGGGCACCGATTGGATGCAGATTTTTATTTTATAATAACGGTCTGGGGAGCACCGTGGGAGGGTTATGAGACTTATTTCTGAAAGACATTGATGTTGATCGTAACATAAAACTCGAGTTACGTCATGATCTTCGGTTTGTATCGGTTTAAAAAAAAAACATACTGGTGACAGGGCTGTGAATTGACCTTATGAAGCATTAGCTTTAAAAGTTAACGTGTGATTCTTGAAATCACGAGCCCCACTATAATAATACTAATTCCGTGGACCATTGAAATTGTCGTTGATTCTCGATATTTTTTCTCAAATCACTCAATCACAACAAGCCCAATTAGTCCAATTAAAACTATCTCGATCATAAGAATGTTCCACAAAGCTCAGTTCATCTCAAAGCATCTTGTTTCCTTTCTTCTCCCTTCCAAGCAAAGCGAAGGTCGCTGAAAATGCGAACTCATTACGGGTAATAAAGATTCATCTTCTTGACAAACTGAACGACCACCGATCTATCGAAGATCTTCGCCGGCTCCCACTGTTCAGCTTTGATTCAACTACGGCTATCATAAGCGTAACTAGGTCATAGCTCTAGGGGGGGCCAAAGCCATGTCGGTATAGGTTTTTTATACTAAAACGATACTTTTCGCCTGAATTGCGTGATTTTTTTCCGAAATGGCCAAATGGCCACCTGGCCACCCCCTATTTACGCCAATGACGGCTATTCTATGCACCCCAGTTAACTTAATAAAGCAAAATATATATAATTTACCGGTCGGTGTATGTCGCCGCTCTATCGATCCCGTGTCGGGGCACACATAAACCGATATCTATGGTGACCATCTCCCACCCGAAGAATCGCCTTCTCTTTTCCAATCGGTGCCTCCATATGCTTGAGCAATCCGATGATCATAGCCGGGGACGAATCTCTGGGAGGAATTGCACAGTCTCACCACACACATAAGCATCAGCCCAACAGTAGAGAGTCCGGAGAGCTGTGAAATTGAAATTAATCGATTCGGTTTGCATTGGTAGCTCTACACTGGCACTGACTGGTCCCGCGCTGCTGGAAGCTGACGAAGACGGGAGAGGTGATGACAATGTCTTACAGTAAAAAAAAGAGTTGACTCCCGTTGCATTATCATCGTTATAAAAAGCGAACGCAACAATACCGGTTGGCTGGTTGGAACAAGCTGAGTTTGAAAGATGCGGTACTTGGTACAGGGTTTCTCAAATGTGACTACAGTTTGCTCTGGAGTCCACAGGCAGGAATTCTACTGATGATGCGTGTTCGTATTTCACGACTCACGACTCGAGATAGATGGATTACTCTATCACTTCGAATGCATCCTCGGGACACCTGAGGATGCATTCGAAGTGCTTACGATCTCCGCGCTGCTTATCGAAGTGTTTCTTCCACCTTTCGATCATCTCATGTTCGCCAATCAATACGCTTACCTCCTCCTTTCTGCAAATTTCTGCTAACGGCACGAAGCCGTTGCGTGATGCGTTGAGAACGGCACAACAAATCCATTTTGTCGCACCCTGCTCCTTCCAGTTAGCTTTTTTTTCTCGCGGAAGATACGGGTCCGTTCGTAACATCCTTCGTTCTGTCTGGTCCCATACTGCAGCATAACCGCTCGCGGTGCGTTCGTTGCCTTCACAATGTCTCTACATCTCATGGTTGAACCAATTGCTTCCATGACTCTTTTCCACGTTCGTGACGGTGCTCTTGGATACGTCATTGGTGGCTGCTTTAACTGTACTTCTAAGGATTCCTCATTCAATTCTTCCCAGGATCCTTCCAGTAATTTGTTCAGATAATCCCAAAGGGGTTGGATCCCAGGATTTCTTCAAGAATTCCTTCTGACATTTTTTAGGGATTGATCTTGGGATTACTTCAGGTTTTCCAGGAATCCCTTCTGGGATTTTCAGGAGTTTTTCCTAGGGTTTCTTTCGGCAATCCTTCAAGGGTTTCTTCGTTGATTCTTAGCGGGATTCTATTTAATATTTCTTCAAGGATTTTTCTAGAGATGCCCCTTGAGTATTCGACAGATACTTTTCAGAGAAATTTTTTTTTAGAAATTTCCTCAGAGATTTCGCCAGAATTTATTTCAGGGATTTCTCCCCGAATCCTTCATGGGTTCTCCAGGGATTCATCCTTTCCGGGTGTTCTGTAGGGATGATTTCTGATGAGATTCTTTCAGGGATTTGTTCTATTTTCGGTAGTTCAAATAAAACGCGAAAGGTATGGCTACTAGTCAGAATAACAATGTCCTCCCGGTTTATGCCCACAGCATCGGTTAAAATTCCCAAGCCTCTTCCTCGCTACCTATTGTGGACGGCCGTGTCCAAGCCCGTGCACAGAAGTGGCGCCAAGAGGGGCGTTTTTCCTAATTTCGGCAAAAGGCGGAGGGGCGCCTAGTGTCTGAAGCGTCAGTAATGGGGGAGGAGGGGGGTGGTTAACACCCAAACCACTGCCCCCCTGCCTCCCTTGTGCACGGGCTTGGCCGTATCTTCCTTACTTACCTTACCGATCAGGCTAAGGCCGGGGTGGCCTCTGCTGTACATAGTAGCCGCCTCCATTCCACTCGGTCCATGACTGTTTGTCTCCAGTTCCGCACTCTGCGTAGGGTCCGCAGATCGTCCTCCACTTGGTCGACCCACCTAGCTCACTGCGCTCCACGTCTTCTTGTACCGGTTGGATGACTCTCGAGAACCATTTTAGTCGGGTTGCTATCCGACATCCTGATGACGTGACCCGCCCACCGTAGCCTCCCGATTTTCGCGGTATGGACGATGGTTGGTTCTCTCAGCAGCTGGTGGTTCATTCGCCTTCTCCAAGTCCCGTCTTCCATCTGCACTCCGCCGTAGATGATGCGCAACACCTTCCGTTCGAAAACTCCAAGGGCGCGTTGGTCCTCTGCACGTAGGGTCCATGTCTCGTGCCCATAGAGGACGACCGGTCTAATCAGCGTTTTGTAGATGGTTAACTTCGTGTTACGGTGAACTTTATTCGATCGTAGAGTTCTGCGGAGTCCAAAGTAAGAACGATTTCCTGCCACAATGCACCTCTGAATTTCTCTGCTGGTGTCGTTGTCGGCGGTCACCAGTGAGCCCAAGTACACGAATTCTTCAACCGCCTCGATTTCATCACTGTCGATATATATTCGGGGTGGCGGGCGCGGTGATTCCTCTCTGGAGCCCTTTGCCATCATGTACTTTGTCATCCGATTCGCCTGGCTTCACTCTTTAGTCGGATGTACGTTTCCGCCATCGTCTCAAATTTACGAGCAATAATATCAATATCATCGGCGAAACCAAGCAGCTGAACGGACTTCGTGAAAATCGTCCCACTCGTGTTTATCCCCGCTCTCCTTATTACACCATCTAAAGCAATGTTGAACAGCAAGCACGAAAGATCCTTGCCGTAACCCTCTACGAGATTCGAAGGGACTCGAAAGTGTCCCTGATACTCGAACTACGCACATCACACGATCCATCGTCGCCTTGATCAATCGTATCAGTTTATCCGGGAATCCGTATTCGTGCATAATCTGCCATAGCTGTTCTCGATCGATTGTATCATACGCCGATTTGAAATCGATGAACAAGTGATGTGTGGGCACGTTGTATTCGCGGCACTTCTGCAACACCTGGCGGATGGCGAACATCTGGTCCGTTGTAGCGCGTTCACCAATAAATCCAGCCTGATATTGACCCACGAACTCTCTTGCAATCGGTGATAGACGGCGGCATAAAATTTGAGAGAGTATCTTGTAGGCAGCGCTCACTAATGTGATTGCGCGGTAGTTCCCCCAATCCAACTTGTAGCCCTTTTTGTAGATGGGACATACGATACCTTCCATCCATTCCTCCGGTAATATTTCCTCCTCCCAAATCTTGGTAATGACCCAGTATATTTAGTGCTCTCACCAGTGCTTCTCCACCGTATTTTAGAAGCTCACTTGGTAGTTGATCTGCTCCAGCGGCTTTGTTGTTTTTCAACCGGCCAACCTCCTCCTCAATCTCTTGGAGGTCAGTGGCCGGAAGTCTTTCGTCCTGTGCACATACTCCTAGATCTGTTACCACGCCACCTTCGGTACTTGCAACGTCGCCATTGAGGTGCTCATCGTAATGCTGCCGCCACCTCTCGACCACCTCACGCTTGCTCGTGAGAATATTCCCGTGATTATCTCGGCATATGTCGGCTTGTGGCACAAAGCCTCTGCGCGAGCGGTTCAGCCTCTCGTAGAACTTTCGTGTGTTGTATCTTCCTGGGACTCTGTTTGGAAAACGTCCCAAGTTTTTTTTAAGGATTTCCTTCAATGACTCCGTCATGTTTTGCTCAGGGATTTGTCTATGAAAGAGAGCAGAGACTTTTCTCGGTGTTCCTTGAGGTATTTCCTCGAGATTCCTTCATTGACTTATAAGAAAAACATACATTTTGTAAAATGCCTTACCTCCTGATTCAGTTGTTTTCGACTCCCAGAAGCTACGTTCAAAATTTGATCTAAATCAATTAGGTCTAAGGGAACGCTGAACGAGCTTGAAGTTTGTATTGGAAAACTTGGCCAAATGGATGCAGAAATCTAAAGTTTTTGATTTTTCCCGCTTGGTGGCGTTGTAGGCATTTAAGAAATAAAACCTTTGGTATTCTTGTGCGCGCCTTTATCGAGCCAGCCGAATGGAAGTTTTACTAATTTAAAAATACTGGACTTCAAAAATACTGGCTGAGTGAGAGATGGACAAATTAGAGTGGAATTTGCGAAAAAGCTACTCGTCCTCTCGATGAGACTCGAACTTACGACTCCTACTCACTAGACAAGCGCGTTAGTTTACCAAGGGTAAAACTTTTTTTAACAGGCATCTGATCACTTTGCAGTCTTCGACAAAGTTGTTTGGCAAATAGTCACCTACAAGAATACCGAAGGTATTATTTATTGAACGCTTACAGCGCCGCCAAGCGGCATTTTTCGAATTTGATTGTTTTTTATATACGTGTGGGCTACTTTACTCCTCCCAGTACATCTCCAAGGAATCCTTCAGAGATTCCTCCCGGAATTCTTCCCCAGATCCTTCCCTAATTTTCCAGGGATTCCTTTTTTGATCTTTCCCATGTTTTTATTGGGAATTTCTCCCAGGATTCTTTCAGAGATTCCTCCTGAATTATTCAAAGAATTCCAGCCGGAAAACCTGCATTGATTCCTTTTTGGGTTTTTCCTTAATGCCCAGTTTCGTGTTCGAAAGAAATCGTTTGAGAAATTTCTTGAGAAATTCCTGGCAAAAACTTTCTAAAGTGACTGTGATTTGGACTGTCATTTGTTCGCAGCGTACTGCGATCGAAGAAAAAACTGGTTTGCGTGTTTTCGAAATATCCTGAATGACCACGTTTATGGACAGCCCCTCGAGGCTGAATTTCCTCAGACAAGTTTCCCGGAATTATCGAGGATTCCTCCAAGCAATGTTTAAACGATTAAAGTATTATCTCTTGCGAACAGATTCAGAATAAAGCTATTGAATTAAAAAGTTTGAATGAGAACAAGTAAGATTGGGGGAGTATTTTGGAGCCAGGAAAAATCCCTGGAGGAGCCCTGATATGAAAACCTAAAGAAAGCTTTGGAAGGCCTTGGAGAAATCTCTTGAGCTATTCCTGGACTCCCAGAGACAGTTCTAGCAGAATATTATAGAGGGATTCCTGGTGAATTTTCTGGAAATCCTTGAAAATGTCTGAAAGAGTCCCTGGACAAGTTTTTATAAAAAATTCTTGATAAATACCTGGAGGAATCCCTAGAAACATATCTAGGCATTTACCTTTACAAATTTCGGGAGAGATGCCTGGAAAACTTCTCGAGGAACCCTTGTTGGAATACCTCAAGGAACTCCTGAAAGTTTAACTGGAAGAACTCGAGAATAGATTCACGGACCGTGTTACCGTACGGTAACATTTAATTTGATTTGCCATGATGTGGGTCAGTAGGGACCGAAAATTGTTCATCTGAAAAAACGACCGATTCAAACGGTGCGGGCGGCTGACAAGCAACCACAGGCAAGACACACAAATGAGTGAGCGGCAACGTGAAGATGACGCCCATGATACGACGGATGCACCAAAACGCTACACTCGAGACAGTCATAATGAGTGGTACAGGGGGATCGTGGATGAGAGTGATGAGTTAGAAGTCCGATACGGGTGCCTCGGAGATTTTCCCACCCCGGTAATTACGGAGACTGTCGGCACCGTTAAGTGGCCAATTTTCCGGCTTCTACTGGGATAGACAAGTATCAGTAGGGGCCATAGAACGCCGAGTCCCCGATCTACCACGAAAGCCATCATCGAAGCCACCTAGTTTGGCCATCCATCCGAGTGCCCTTCCAAGGAACCACGTGGGCGTTGTCCTACCAAGTCCCTACCAACGTTCGCCGGGTACCACCAGGCCGCCGGGCGAGTTTCGGATCCCTGGCGGTGAACCCATCGTCACGTTGAGGATCTCGACCGACCAGCGACCGCCCACCCCGGCTACCCGCGGCTACAACGCCCTCGGCTGGTAATCCCGTTCAACACCAAGCTCCTACCAACGTTCGCTGGCTACCGCCAAGCCACCGGCGAGTCTCGGATCTCTGGCGGTGAACCATCCATCACGGTTGAGGATACCTGCCAGCAATTGACCAACCCTATCGCCCACTCCTTCTACATCCACCGACCGCCAAGACGTCCTCGGTTGACAAGTGTGTCTCGTCGCCCATCGCCGAATAAACCACCGTAAGTCAAATTTACATTTTCTAATTAGGACTTCCACATCCGAAGCACCCCCTACTATCTACGCCCTGGGACCCGGGAGACAGAAGACGACATTGAGTGCCCACCCCGGAAGCGGCCGTCGGCTGAAGACCAGCTGCTTGGGGCTTAGGCCAGTTCCCGTCTGGGACTAAGCAGCTTTTCCCGGGGTCAAATCGTTTCAACCGTTATGCTCGTAGTGACCATAAACAATTTTAATTGCTGAAAAAGAGATGCATCGCTGGATGAAATATTCTGTGACAAATTCCAGGAATAATGAAGTTTTTTGTTAAAATCCCGGATGAAGTCCTGGTAGTTAGCACGGAGATAATCAAGTGAAGAAACCCTAGAAGGGTTGCTGACGGATAATCAGGATAAATCAAGGATTCCTCCAGGAATTCCTTTCGGAGAGTCTTCCACGGATTTCTTTGGAAGTTCTTAGAACATCTTTCATGGATCGCTTCAGAATATACTCTAGAACTTCCTTTGGAAATTTCTTTGGAGGATCCTCCAGAAATTTCTGCCAAATATTGTTCTAGAATAGCTTCTGTAGGTTTCCTTAAATATCCTCCTTAGAGTTTCTAAGCAATCCGTACTAGTATTAAAAAAAAACCCAGATTAATCCACCTAGTGGTGATAGTGCCTTTCTCGTCGAATATGTACTCATGATCTTTCCGTCGATATACATAAGCCGAAGTGTTCCTAAATCCTGAGAATACCTTAATTAGAACATCAAGAATTTTATCAAACCTATCATCGAGCAGGGAAACTTTTTGGTGGCTCATATTCTGATGTTATGTGCAACGTATAGGCACTAGCTGAAAAATATCAGACCTCTCAGTTGACTGCTTGATCACCTTCACTATCACTGGAGGCCGAGTAATATGGAAACGATAGTTAAAAACTAAGCTAATTTTTTCCACAATCACAGATCACTTTGCAGTCTTCGACAAAGTTTTTTGCATGGGTTTGGATCAATTTTACATTTAACCACTTCCGACGGGACACCCTGAACCGGTTCCGGGACAGTACCGATTGTCCCAAATATGGTCTGAGACTAGTTTCTTGCTAACTGTGCATCAGGTTTCCTATAAAGCTGCGAATTGATGTGTCGCATGCATGGGTTTGGTTCAATTTAACTTGTGACCAATTCCGCCGGGGCACTCGGAACCGGCTCTGGAACACAACTCTAACTAACATTAGTCTTTATTAATGTGATCTGAGGCTTTCTCTTCTTGCAAACCGTTCACCAGGTTATCGAAAAAGTCACGATCACGACACATCACATTCATGGGTTAGGTTCAATTTTATATTTGACCACTTTCGGAGGGACTCCCGAAACCGAATACTGCCGGTTGCCTCAAATGTGGTCTAAAACTATTTTCTTGCTGACCGTTCTTCAGGCTATCGAAAAAACCACTATTTAATGTGCCGCATGCATGGGTTTGGTTTGCTTTTATATTTGTCCACTTCCGATGGGACACACGGAACCGGTTCGGAAACATTACCGGTTCAGATATGGTTCGAGACTATTTTCCTGCCAACCATTCATAAGGTTTTCGAAAAAGCCGCTATTTGATGTGTCGCATGCATGGCTTTGGTTCACTTTTATATTTGGCCACTTCCGGCGGGACACCCGAAACCGGTTCCGGAACACTACCGGTTCAGATATGGTCCGAGACTATTTCCCTGCCAACCGTTCATCAGGTTTTCGAAAAAGCCGCTATTTGATGTGTTTGGTTCACTTTTATATTTGGCCACTTCCGGCGGGACACCCGGAACCGATTCCGGGATACTACCGGTTCAGATTTGGTCTGAGACAATTTTTCTGCTCGCCTTTCATCAAGTTATCTAAAATGTCGTAGTTTGATGTGTCGCATGCATGGGTTTGTAGTATTTTCATATCTTGCCTCTTCCTGGGGTACCGATCCGGAACACCTAAATGGCCATAACTCCGGAACGGCTGGACCGATCCGAACCATTTTCAAAAGGAAACAATGGGACCCGATTCCGCGTCGAATGAACCATCGGTCGTTAAAATCGGTTGAGATTTAGTACAAAAAAGTGATGTGAGTTTATTTTGTACACACACATACACACACACACACACAGACATCATCTCAATTCGTCGAGCTGAGTTGATTGGTATATGTGATTCGACCTTCCGGGCCTTCTATCAAAAAGTCATTTTTGGAGTGAACATATAGCATTTCCAGTACACTTAGTGTACGAGAAAGGCAAAATCTAACAACCGATTCCTGTAGTTATGCTTTTAGCGATTCTTTGAGAAAATCAAGAGTTCCTCCACCTTCGCAATTCTGCATAATGACGTAAAAGCAGCATCGACAATTTTGGCACATTTAGACGTCAGTAATTATGCATCAAACTCTTGACCATTTCATAAGATTTCTTCCACATATTCTAGATTACGACTGGACCTTGCATCTGAACATAGCAGGTATACCACAGTCTTATTATTTCGCCAGATATATACCAGAACACGCTGAAAATTGGAATGGCGCTTGCGTCGTTCTGTAGAATAATGACATTCCAGAAATATTCCCAAGACTTTATGTAGAAAACTTTCCACGGACTCCTACAGAACACCCTTCAAAGATTCCTTCAGAAATTTTTTCATGGATAATTTAAGCAATTTTCCTGGAGATTTCTTCAAAACTTCTTTTTGAAATTCCTCCATAAACTTGTGCAAGAATTCCAAGTCCAATGAAATCTTCTATGGATTCCTTCAGAAATTACTCCAGGAATTCTGTCTTGAAATCTACCAAGGTTTCTTACAGTCACTCACCCGTAAATTTTTTTTTCAGAAATTTTTCCAGAGATTCTTTAGGAACTTTCTTAAGGGGTTCCTCCAGATATTCCCTCATAAACTTCTAAAATAATTCTTTAATGTAGATTTCTGTAGGTGCTTTCTGAAACTCAACCAAGAATCATTATAGAAATTCTTCTAGGGATTCGTTTGAACAAATATGGGAAATTTCTCCAGGGATTTCTTTAGAATTATCTTCAGGGATATCTGAAAATCTTCCAAAGATTTTCTAACAAGTTCTTCCACTGGAATCTTCAGCAAATTTTCAAGATATTCCATCAGAAATTCATTCATAGATTTTTCTGCAAGTCCACCAATTTCTGCAGAAATTCCCCAGAGATTACTTCCAGCAGTTTCCAGCAGGAGTTTATACAGATTTTTTTTCGGATTTTCTTCAGATATTCAACTATGTACAGACGCTTATCCAAGCGTTTCTTCAGGAAATTGTTTTTTTTCTAATTCGTACACAGATTTCTCCAAAAATACTTTCAGAATATCCACCAAGAATTTAATTAAAAGATTCCTCCAAAACTTTCCTATAAAATCCTTAATATTTTTTTTCTATGAATTCCATTTGGGTTATCAGAGAAGTTTCTCCCGAGAATTCCTCCTGGATTTCCGTCAAGATTCATTTAGAAGTACTTCCAAAAATTTCTATAATGTTCTACTGAAGATTTCTATAGAAATTGCAGGGATTTCCAAAGAGACTCCCGCTGGGATCCGTTACAAAATTCCTTTATCTACAAAGACTTCTTCAGAACTTTCGGAATTGCTTCAGGAATTTAATCAAGCGATTTCTTCCATGGATTTTTTTTCTGAATTCTTCCAAAAAATCCTTACTAAACCTATAGGGATTGCTTTGGAAATTCCCAAGGTTTCTCTATTTATTTTTATTTTTATTAGCTTTATTTACGAGACTTTCAGCCCTAGGCTGGTTCGCCTTGACTGGTTTCTCTAAGAATACTTTGAAAAGTTCCTCCAATGATTTCTAGAAATAAAATTACGATGATTTTTCTGTAAATTGCTCTTAAGATTTCATCAGAAATATCTCCTCGAATGTCTTTAAAGATCCCTGCAAAAGATTGTGCATATATCCCTCCAAGGATTTTTCAAAAGTTTATTTTTAGAAATTGTAAAAAAATAACCGCAGAATTCTTTAAGGAATCTCTGAAGGAATTTTTGAGAAATCCCTGGAGGATTGTCTCAACAAACGCCTTGAAAACTTGAGGAATCTGGTAGCGTTCTTGAAGAAATCTCTCAATAAATTTCAGAGGGATCCCTAGAGGATTTCCTGAATAAAACCTTGAAAAAACTCCTATAGATACTAAGAGAACTACTTTTAGAAACATTTGTTATCAATTTTCTGTAGGGGTTTGTACATGGAAAATCCTAAACTATTACATGGAGAAATTTCTGAAAGAAAACCTGTGGAAACATTAAAAACACACCTGTTGAAATTGTTCAGAAAACCATTGAGGAAATTGAAAAAGAATGTTGAAGAAATTATTGAAATAATCCTGGAACAACTGAAGAAATTTGCTAGAAAAATTTCCAAATTAATGCCTGAGAAAATCCCTGAATAAATTTGAATAATACTTGACGAAACCATTGGAGAATTTGAAGCCAATGTTGCTATTTTTCACCGGTTGAATGCTCATCACAGCTCATTATTTGTATTATATTCGCGCGCGATTGTGCTGTGTTCCGATCATCGATGAGCATTAGCAAAGATATGGAAACACAGGCATAATGAAAAGCGCAAACGAATATGTTCCCATCTGCTTGTGTCGCAACGCGCTTGTTTGTTCGACTCAGCCATACCGAATACATAGACACGATGCGGCCCGAGAACACAGAAACAGCATCCGAATATACCGACACAAATGTGCACACATACCAAGGCAACTATGTCTCATGATGAGCTCATCAAGCGATGAAAAACGGCTTGACTACAAGGCGTCCGCTCCGAAAAAGAATCACCGACACCGCTAACACAGCGTAACAAAAATTAGCTTTTGGTCTGTCTCAAGAGCAATCTTATGTGTCTCTGACAGATTTTGGGCCGCTGAATCCGAATCCGGGCTCAGATTTGCTCCAACACGTCACAATTTTGAGCTATGCCTCAGTTTATAGGGCAAAATATGAGGTTTTGAGCTTTTTTGACTGCAAGTTATTAAGCATGGACATATTTTTTTAATCAATCAAAAAGTTAATTAGTCAATTAACATTTAAATGACCGACTCATGTAAAATATTTCGTTTTACCAAATCGAATTTGATAGTTTTAAGCGATTTATGTTAGGTACGATATTTCCCATACAAGTCACCCTCCAAAAGTTGCATGCAAGTTTTCATACTAACATAAAATGCTTAAATCTAACAAATTTGATTGGGTAAAACGAAATATTTTGCATGAGTCGTTAATTTAGATGTTAATTGACCAATTAACCTTTTGATTGCTTAAAAAAAATATTTCCATGCTTAACGACTTGCAGTCAAAAAAGCCCAAAATCGCATATTTTGCCCTATAAATTGAGGTATAGCTCAAAATTGTGACGTGTTGGAGCAAATCTGAGCCCAGATTCGGATTCAGCGGCCCAATATCTGTCAGAGACACATAAGTTTGCTCTTGAGACAAAAAAATCTTGCGCTGTGTAATCGGTGACCGCTCGCTGTTGACAACTACTCAAGAATACTCGCCTATGTTTTCACTAAATAGCAAGGTTGTTTGGAGCAATAATTTCTCAAAAAGTTTCTGTAAAACAAATTTTTGGTTTCCAAAAGGAAACCCCTATAGCAGCTTCTGAGAGAATATCTGAGGCTTTTTGGCAAAATTTCTCGCGAAAATTGCATTTTTTGATGAATTGTTATGAATAATTCCCAGGAGAAACTTTTGGAGATATTCCCAGAAGAGTTTCTTGAGAAATTTCTAAAAGAATTTTTGGAGAAACCCCATAGAAATACTCCTGGAAAAGTTCTGACAATATTTCTGCAGGAATTCCTACAGTAATTTTTGAAGAATACAAGCATTATAAATAAATTATTTGCATAACAATCCTTTAAGGAATCTATACATATAATTTACTATAGAACCTCTTGAGGAATCTCAGGAGGAAATCCCACAGGCATGAGGGAACCTGTGGTCGCCGAATCTGGCGCTGGGTGTTCGGCGCGAAAACCCAAAGGTTGGAATAAAATTTAGGGGTTTGTGCACAATATCATCGTTTTGGTGCCTAAGCGTTGATCAAATGTATCTTTTGAACTTAATCCTTTCAGAGCAATCATGTGGTATAAAAAGTTGAAAAAGAAACACAATAGATCGTTATTATTGGTTAGCAAAAACTGCAGTAAATTGAGATCAGAAACTTGATTCAGTAATCTATTCTACAATTTTCATGAACTTGTTATCTTAGTAATTGAGAAAATTGAATGAATAATTTAGTTTACGATTCTTTTCTTACATGCCAACGCCAGATATGGTCGGGAAACACTGCCTTACCTACTTGATTCCATGTAAAAACTCCCGAAGATGCTCGCACAATTTCGGCCACAATAAAGAAACATGTTGAGATCATCGTCAACTCGTTAACTGGTCTTTTTTTCGTGCATTATTTCGAGACTTGTAAATGAGGCAACACCCAGCAGAGGGTCCCCTATACCGATGCGCGTGGTACCCCTCCAAGTTTGGATCAATAATTGACATTCCACTCCCGGAGAAGTCAATTGTCAATATTGAAATTTGGTAGCCCGAATCGAATCCGGAATTCCGTGGAGCGTTTGGTGGTCCTGCTAACCCAGCTTCGATTGTGTGACACAGCATGAAACATTCAATATTGGTTCTTTTTGTAATCGACGAATGGTTTAACCATGAGGACTTGTGGGTTTGAAACCGTTTACATTCCTTTACAATGCGTAACTAATTGAGTCCGGAACCATATCAAAGGTCACACAAAATCCAACAAACTTTGCGGTTCAGGACAAAGAAAAAAACATCTTCGAACAAGGTGACGTAAATCTTCCGAATGTAAACAACACGGGGCGGTTGACAATAGATGAAGCCCATCGGGATCCGAAGCGCCCAAAAGCGATAATGGCACGGGATGGGATGGACCGAAACCGACTGCGACGGCCGGTGGCGGCTATGACCATCATAAATCTCCCCCCGACCGACCGAAGCCATCTTTTGTTTGTGATTGAACAAACAGTCAGTCAGTCGCTGAAAAGACAAACCATGAATCGATTCGCCGCCACGCCGTCCTTAACGTCATCGTTGGTTCCAATGAAGGAATGAAGGAGGACATTTGTTCTTCTCTGTCTTTGATTCATCGGTTTGTGAGCCGGTCAGGCAGTGTTGTTTCGCTGCAGGACATCAAGTGTGACCAATCGGAAAAAGGCTTTTTTATGTGACTGCAAAACAAATAACTGCGATTGTAGGTATTTCTTGGTTAACCATCTTTTTGCAGAGAGAAGCTATCACGACAGTTATACTTATGATCTACATGTGATACTGGTACAGTTTTTTTTATTAGGGTGGTAATCTACTTCGTCATATGCGTTAATGCCCGTTGTATCAGACGCAAAATAGCCGATATAATTACAGATATTTCAACTTACAATTCGATGATAGTCGAGTCAAGTACGAGACACTGAAGACGACCTTATAGTTGAGGTCAAAATACGTATCTGTCAAAGGATGCAAATTCGATAGTCGAAGTCGAGTAAAGTTCCCGACTGGAACGGGAATCGATCCCGTGTATTAGGGTATCGCGCCACTTGGGCGGTGGCTTCTATATTCGTCTGTTTTCCACTATAACTCAGTCAATTTTGAACCAATTGACTTGAAATGTTGTACACGGGTAGATACTATACCTATCTCACCGCATTCCAAAAATTGTGTGAATTGGTTCAAATTTGACTGAGTTCTAGCGGAAAACAGACGAAAATAGAAGCCACCGCCCAAATGGCGCGATTCCCTACTGTGTACATGCCTCGCACTATGCAATTTTAGGCTAAGAAAGCCATTCAATTAATAAAGTTCCACAGTTCTGCGGAAGTGCTCTAAGAACACTAAAAAATTGAAGAGAAGCAGGCCAAGTTTAGAGCCACAAAAAAGAAGAAGAAGGAAAGTTTCTAGAACACCTTGAAAATGCTGCTATTGTCCGGCAGCTCAAAATTAATTATGTTTATGAAAATGCATTCAGGATTTTTTGCAGTAACCCTTTTTATGATTCTAACAAATATTCCTCAAAGATACTTCCAGGAATTCTTTTTGAATTTCCTTCAAGTATTATTGCAATTTTAGAGAAAACTTTCCGTCTTACGATAGAATGAAAAGCTACCGCAGCTGTCAGACTACTGATTTTCGCTGAGGTATCATCGAGTGGGCCAAATTCCTGGCCATAAGTCGAAAAATTTTTTTCAGGGTTTTCCAGAGTCCAATATTTTTTAAAGATAAATGAAGTAATGCTTCATCATGTGGAAATCAATAAAATACTTTGGGATGCATATTTTTTTAAGAATAAATGCCGAAATTTGACGATTTTCTCTACTGTTTTTTTCATTTGCATCATAACTCATCGGAAGAACTTCAATTATCGAAATATTGACAGTTTGAAAGAAACAACTGAGTATGTAACACTGCTCTCCTGATAAGGGTGTATCATTTAAACGAAAAACTTCACCTGGTTTCATTTATTTTGCTCTCTTACAGAAGAATTTTCAAAATCATGTTTTTTGTCAATTTTGAACCATTTTCAGCATTCAAAAAGTTTTCAGATTCTGCATCATTCCGCGATCTGGATAAAATTACAATAAAATATAAGGCATATCCTTTGTGAATCGCAAGAGAACGGGTACCAGAAAGTACCAGAGGAACAAATAAAACATTTTGAAATTTACACCTTTTTTACTAGTTTTAGTAACAATTTAGGTTTAATTTCGAAAAGCAACTTCGTTTCGACTACTTTTTCAATGAATGGCCACTTATTCTCGGTAGATAGATCATAGCGAAATACAAATCTGGTCTTCTATCTCTTAACAAAATGTGTCAAATGGAATTAATTTAGTAAGGTACCCCGGGGCAAGTGGGACCTAAAAAAAGGCTTGTTTGGTTTTGTCATGCCAAAAAATTCTAAACATAATTAGTTTTATAATTCCAATGGTTCTAGAAGACATTGTTGGTATATTTCTCCTAAATAACGGGCATTAAAACTGTTTCAAAATTCTTACATTCTATATCTTATGCATGTAATGAAAAGTGGAGCAGATCTTCATTTACTCCGTATCACGGGGCAAGTGGGACTCATTCGGAATGTTTGTACAAATGGCCTAATATAGTTGCTGCATATATGTAAGGCAGCATAAATTATAAATAGCTTCTACGAATAACTATGTCTAGCGATTTATGTTGGAAGTGTTTTGTGGTATCGTGCATAAATTACGTAACACTCTTAATAACGCATCACTGACAAAAAAGTTGATTTAACATTAGCATCTTGTGCCAAATAAATTGATTTTTTTATACATAAAGCGCTATACATTTTAATGCCGGAAGGTTTCCAAACTTGCTTTTCATATAACATAGTTGACGAATCTCGCCAAGAGATTTTTCAAGTTTTACAGATGTTATGTTTCCCTTACATAATTTTCCAATCATTAAATAAAGATTTTTAAATCGTGAACTTTGAATAAGTCGTTTTCCAATTTTTTCATACTTTATGGCCGGTTTCTTAACACTCAGAGAAACTCATTATGCAACGGAAAACGAAAAAAAAAGAATGTGCTTAGATGAAAATATGAACAATAGATGGTTTCGGAAAAAAATATGTTCTACCTAAGGCTTTACCATTTTAAACAATAGCTTCATCATCAGAATAGTAGTAATTAAACATAACTGAAGGATTTATTACTTATGGCACCGATTTTTGCTTCACTTTTGTGTGAATTTCGACTTAGGTTGAAGACAGCGAGATCAAACTATGACATTGTGTTTGTTTACTCTCATAGGTCTCACTTGCCCCAGATGCTGAAATGGACTGGGGCAAGTGGGAGCAGTTAATTAAAGGTAATAAATGAAAATAAATTACACCTTTTTCGCTTAAAATAATTTGCAAGCACTCCAAATATTATCCTGAAACCGAAAAAGTTTTACTTTATTTGATATTCTATTTTTAAACGACGAATATAGTAGAGCACGTTAATCTCACTTAGTGAATTGAAAATTACAGATGAACAACAATAACATATATGGTCTCTTTATGGTGAGAACAATAACAATTTTTGAGTTCAAAGTATCCGTTGGTATGATACCTATGTTTTCCATGAAGAATGTTTGCCTTAAAAACAAAAAATAGTAAAAATTATAGCCGTAGGTCTCACTTGCCCCAGATTCTCACTTGCCCCGGGGTACCTTAAATTTGAGCAGAAATCTCCATACACCGATAAACGCCTAAATGTATGCAATGCAATAGTAATCTAATGTAGCTAGAACTGTTGTGTTCAAAATTTGTTATAAGGGGATTTTTTTTTATTATCGAACACTTTGGGCCGAAGGGTCTCCGATTTCAATGAAAATTTCACCAGAGCTAGAGGTCGTGGATATATGACCATATATGGAATTCAAAAAAATCATAGTCGACTATTTTTCCGGGAATCGCTAGATGAAATTTCACGATTTTCCAAAATTTTGTAAAACATCCCAATCTTTAAAAAATCATATCTCAAAAACTATGCATCGTAGAACAAATTTTTTAGTAAAATCGACGCCAAATTACCTCAGCAATCCGATAAAAATACATTGAGAAAAAAGTTTCTCAGAAAATTTTTCACCATAGAGAAAAAACGTCTAGAAATGCTGATAAAAGTACCGTTTGTATCATAGATTATTTTGAACAAAATTTTTCCTAGCGCAGAAATTATTGTTCTTCATTTCGTTCTTTGACGCCAAAATGGAATCTCTTACCGTTTTAGAGATATAGCCAAAAAACCAACGGCCAGTCGCTATATTTTCATAGGAAGCCATCTACAACAGCGGCCATTCACCTGTTGTAACATGTTTGCTTTGCAACGAGCAAATGACATACGCTAATTGTAACGTAACTTTGACACTAACGTGCATCGGAGTGCACTGACAGCACATATATAGCACTTGAGTGCCTTTTGAATGCATTAAATAGTCTTGTTTTGCAATGATCGGGTTTCTAACTAAAATATGTTTCAAACAACAAGTTAACAATTAGCTAATGCCACCGGTGAGCGTAAAATTACTTATAGCACTCATGCCCTATATGTTTTCCATTTCAATTTAAGAAAACAATGAAAACAAAGAAAACTATTAACGGAGAATGGTTACTACTCAGCAAAATATTTGAAATTACACCTAACGAAAAAAAAAATTGCATACGAATTTCTATCTTATTTAACTCAATTTTACATCAAACAATTTCTTGTATGGAATGTTGAACGCAAGCTTCATACTGAGAGCAAGCTGTAAATTTATATACTGATGGAAAAATGTGTGCAATACGACGAGGTCCTTTTGTTACAGGTTAAATGATATAACATTTTTAACTGTGTAAGTAACAAAAGTGCATAGTTGTGTAATATTTTTTGATTATAATTCTTTTGCTTCGTTCAGAAATAAAGAAAGCATTCTAGAAATTTTCAAAAGATATAGATAGTTAAGGATCCAATATTGACCCATGAAGCTTCGTAAATGCACATGCTGTGAATGAAAATGAGGACGTTAGAGGATTTCTTGAAATTAAACATTTACTTGACATCTTAGAGCATTAAACAATTTTAGACAATATTTTAATCATTCGAACCGTGCACCGATTTATTGGATGATTCGAATATATTATGGGTAGTAGTATGGGTTTGTCATGATAGTTCTCAAAACTGATGAAGTCTTTTTGACAACAAATTGTTAGTTAGAAAAAAGTGATGAATTGATTGATCTTACATTTCAGTGTTTTTTTTTTCTATTAATCAATGTCAAAACTTACTTTAACGGTAATGATCGATCCTCCAGCGTACCGTGCTGTCTCAACTGTTGTCAACTCAGTAGCTCTATACAGAGCTCGGTATTAATCTTTGCTAACCATTGCTGAATATTATTATCGTCACTGTTGGAATTGTGTCGAACAGGAAAAGCTTGGTTTGAAGCAACAATGTTTTATTAGCGCGTTAAGAAGTTGTAGGCATGATAAACTTTAATTTGTTGCCCGTACTAATTAGTACATGTTTATTTTATTATCTGTATTAACGAGATTTTTAGCCATAGGCTAGTTCATCTCGGGACCCACAACACTTCACTTCCCTTCGTATGTCGAGAGTGGGATTCGATCCCAGGTCCTCGGCGTGACAGTCACGAGCTGTAACCATCACACCAGATCCGCTCCAGAGAGTACATGTTTGTTCCTCTCATCCATGGTATATATCTTTTAATGTTCCGTTAAGTTTTCATTTAGTGTTTTTTCTAAAGCACATTATACAAACACATTATGCACAGACCATGCTATTTATTAAATATTGAGTGGAAAATGTCTCTTCATGGTGTATAGAAGAATCCACATACCAATGATCATTTAAGCAACAAAAACTCTATAAAAACAAAATAAAGCCTTACATGTGTAAAGAGACCTTATAATTTCCTGGTATCCACTCATCTCTAAGGGCATATGATTGCTTTGATTGAAAAAAAAAAATACGGTGAAGTATGCGTTTGCTCGTTGTAAACTTGTTATTTGCAACGTTTTCTAGTTACAAATCCATTAATTTCAAAATTTGATAAGTTGTTGCATTTAAAAGGCACTAAAGTGCCATATATGTGCTGTCAGTGCATTCCGATTCACGTTAGTGTCAAAATTACGTTGCAATTAGCGTATGTCATTTGCTCGCCGCAAAGCAAATATGTTGCAACAAGTGAACGGCCGCTTTTGTTGATGGCTTCCTATGAGAATATAGCGACTGGCCGTTGGTTTTTTGGGTATATCTCTAAAAGGGTAAGAGATTCCATTTTGGCGTCAAAGAACGAAATGAAGAACAATAATTTTTGCGCTAGGAAAAATTTTGTTAAAAATAATCTATGATACAGACGGTACTTTTATCAGCATTTTCAGAAGTTTTTTCTCTATGGTGAAAAAATTTCTGAGAAACTTTTTTCTCAATGTATTTTTATCGGATTGCTGAGGTAATTTGGCGTCGATTTCACTAAAAAAAGTTTGTTCTACGATGCATAGTTTTTGAGATATTATTTTTTGAAGTTTGGGGTATTTTGAAAAAATTTGGAAAATTGTGAAATTTCATCTAGCGTTTTTCGGGAAAATAGTCCACTATGATTTTTTTGAATTCCAAATTTGTTCATATATCCACGACCTCTAGCTCTGGTAAAATTTTCATTAAAATCGGAGACCCTTCGGCCCAAACCTGTTCGGTAATAAAAAAAAATCCCCATAAAAGAAATCAAAAACAACTCAAATAAAGAGCTCACTATTTGTAGCATGTAATCATATGTTGATGCACCGTTAAGAAAATATTTTCAGATAAATATTATTTTTTATAGCTAAACTCATTGAGTTTTTCACTCAGTACTCCACGAACTTACTTTTATGTATAAAGTTGTGTTAAAATACCATGTTTTAATAGAAAAATTCAAACTTATATATTCCACACGGCTTCTATCATCATGTTCAAACTCCTAAAATTTCAATCCATGATTAATTTTTGAGTTTTGAGTGTTTTTCAGGGCACTATAAAAGTTACCCCAAAATGAAAATGTGATTCCCAAAATATCTAGAAAAATGTACAACATTTAAACTGAGTTTAAGGGACCGTTCAAAAATAACGGCCCATATTCCCAAAAAATGTGAAGATAGAACAATTGTTCAGCAAGTTTCCCAATTATGACACTCCTTTGCTGAAGACATAAACACGTTATCTACACTTATAAAAGAATTGAATTTCTCTCACACTTCTAGGAGAATTTCTATGAAACGAGGTGGCCCTTGTTTCCAAACAATATTTTTCATGGAAATATAATTATTTTTCAGTTCTCTGTTGTCAAATAAAAATGTTCGATGCTTCAAGCGATTTTTGGGGTGAAAATAAACGTTGTCCTTAGAGAGGTTATAAGAAATCATTTCTAGCCTTTAACCCTTTCCTTCCCACGACTTTGAACGATTATTTCTATGCCAAAAAAGCGTTTCCGAAAAAAGGGCTTGAACAAAAGTTATTGCAAATTGATCGAATTTTTCGAATTCAACGAAAAAAAAAATTAGTTGTAAATCAATAGTATTTTGATTGTTTATCAATAGTTCCACTATTGAAACAAGTAGTTGGGAATTAGGATTACCTAATGAGATTACAATCATATTCTAAAAACAATTACATCATATTCATCTGATTCCGTTTGTCTCCAGTTCGTCGAAAGTCGATGGTGCTCTAGAGCAACCATGGGAATTAGAGGGTTAAGTGGATTAATATGGCTATTTATAATCCAAAATGCTTCCTAAATATCTAAATTCACAATTTTATCGCTAGTACATACATAATACATCATGAAAACGTGTTAAAACTTTTTGGCCATGAAATGGACCCTGTTACTCCAATGTGTAACGCCTTGAATACGACGCCGAAGATCATTGTTTGTTGTTGGTTTCAGGATTTATTTTACAATGATACGATAATTTTAATGGCTGCGATAGGACTTTGACAGCTGCGGTAGAACTCGGCGGCTACCGCAAAGTGGATTTTTTTCTATTTTTCCGCAATAATTTAGACTTTTTTTTTAAACTCCTCTAAAAGTTTCTCCAGAACTTCTCAAAGATATTCCTTCCGTCGTCAAGTTTTCACCCAGACATTGCTAAAAAATCCCGCAAAAAATCCTCAACAAATTGTAGAGGAGTTCCTCTAGCGAATTCTTCAGAAGTTTCATTCAGAACCTTCATTCAAGATTACTCCAGTTATTTTTCAGTAATCCATCAAAAGATTCTTGCAGGACATTCTCCAGAGGATCCTCCAAGTGTTCATCCGGAAATTTCTCCAGCGATTCATTCAGAAATTAAGATTTTTTTGCGTGAATGCTTTTTGGAATTTTAGTTGGAGCTCTTCGAGAGGTTTCTTACTAGGATTTCTCCAAGGATTCTCCATTACTTACTAGACATTACTTCAGAAATTCCTCCAACAAGATTATTTATTTCTTAACGTTGATCCAGGAATTCCAGATTTCTAGGTATTCCATAAGAGATGCCTTTGTAAAACTGATTTTTTTATAAATATATTTTAGTAATTTCTTCAAAAACTCTTCGATTAGTTTTAAATTTATGCTGGATTTCCTCCGAAAATTTCTTTAGCGATTATTTAAGAAAATGTTGCAGATGTTTTGTCCACTTTGTCTGCAGTTTCTGCTCGGATTCATAAATACATTATTTACAGGATTCCTCCAGAATTTTTTCCAGGTTTACTTCAGAAATTCTTCAAGATTGTCCTCTAGAAATATCCTCAGAGAGTTTTCCGGGAAGTCCTTCAGAAGTTTTTCCTTCTATTTCTCCACAAGTTTATTCCAGATTATTTTCTCATCAAATTCTTCATAAAATTTCCAGGAAAATTTCTTGGAATCTCCAGAAGTATCTCCAGGAATATCTAATGAAAATGCTCCAGGGAATCCTTGAAAAAAAAAAAAATCTCCCGTGTTTGTTATTTTATGAAGCACTTCTGTAAAATTCGTAAAGGAATATCTAAAAGAATCCCTGGAGGAATCTTTGAAGATATTTCTAAAGGGACCGCAGGAGCAGTACCAAAAGGAAACCTTCTAGAAATATCTTTAGTAAACCCTGACAAAATTGTCCAAAGGTTTCCAGCTGGAGTTCTTGGAAGAATTTCCAGAAGAATCGTAAAAGAATGTTTTAAAAAGCTCTAGATAATTTTCGAAAAGAAAAACAATTCATGGATGAATTTTCTAATAAAATTCCGTATTGACATTCATGGAAAATTCTTAAACATCCCGAAGAAATCCTACAATGTGTTCATGAAGAAATTCCTTAAGTAATAGGGGTGATACACAAATTATGTCATGCAAAAATCGACCTTTTCCAACCCCCCCTCCCCCCATTGTCACACTTTTTGTATGGGACCTCAATATTTTTTGTATGGGTCGTCACGTTATACAAACCCCCCCCCCCCCCTATCCCCTAAAAGCGTGACGTAATTTGTGCATGACCCCATACCTGGAAAAAAATCTTGAGAAAACCATGGTAAAATTGTTTCAGGAATTAATTAACAAATATTTAGAGAAATTCCTGGAGGAATTTCTTATCAAAAATCATTGATGTTCTTAAAGAATACCCGGAAGAAGTCGTGAATGTTTTTTAAGCAAATCCTGGAACAATGTCTAGAGAAGGACTTAAACTTCCGTAAAGAATAACATAACAATTTTATGACAAATTTCTAAAGGAATTTCTGTAGTAGTTTCTAGAAATTCCTAAAAGTATCTTTGGAAGAAATCCTGGAAGAACTTCCAGAAAATATATGAAGGCACACACGGAGGAATTCTTTAGGGAATCTCAGTATGAATTTTTTGCAGGAATCTTTGGAGGAATTGTTGAAGAATTATTGAATGAATTTTTGAAGGAACCGATGAATTCCTGAAAGAATCCGTGAATTATATCATAATGGAATACCTGGATATATTTCTGAAGAAGAAACGACTATAAATTACGTCATGCTTTGAGGAGGAAGAGAAGATCAGAAAAGTGATGACCCATGCGTAAAATTCAGAGATCCCAAACAAAAAGTTTGCCTTTTTGGGGATGGCGGACTTTGGTGACGCATTTAAAGACTTCTTATCAATAGAGCAATTTTAGAAGCGATCCACAGGAGATTCTTAACCTTCACGTCCCAACCCCCGACAACTCATTTTCAAAATGCTGGAATTTCGTCAATTTTCATCTGATTTTTTTTTGAAGTCGCCCTCAATCGATCATAAATTCGTGCTAGTTTGTTATACTCAAGTTTCCCGATCGCTACGGTACTGACTATGATAATATCCTTATGATATTACACTGAATAACGTTTTGAAGAGAAGGCAAATATTATTTAAATCAAATTTTTAGATGTTAACCACAACTTCCAGAAATAGTATAGCTACATGTTAACGTGTGCATGAGGTAGTAAGACAAGAAGGAACATTGTCTTGAAAGCATTTTGAATGGATCTCAAAAAGTGTACAGCGAGTTTCTTAATGAAAATAAGGCCCAACACAAGTAAAGAAAATCGAAAACCACCACACGACTGGAACCTAAATTCACCTCGAACCCTACGAGACATTCTGGCATCGTTTGCTGAATCAGATGGAATTTCTTCGGCAGTAGCCTTTCCATCCACCCTTCGATTCTCCTCTTGAAATAACAGACTTGCTGGAAACAAGTTCCGACACTTCAGAACCGGCTCTGAAAAGGCTGAGGCTTTCTTTCCTGGAGAAAATATCAGTTGACCAACAACATCGGCGGAAGGATGGCAAGCGAGAAGAGGAGAGGGCCGTTCCTTGGAGCCAAAATTATGAGTGCAGCAGACCAAATGGCTCGGCCACTCGGCTGATGTTGCCGCCACCACCGCCGCCGCTGCGCTTTTACCTGCACTGCAACCGATTCCGTGTCGTGTCCTTTTCTCACATCAATTGACTTTGGCAAGGTGAATGTGTGTAGGCCTACAGACCGACGACGACGGCCCGAGATGGGGATGCTGGCTGGGCTTGATGGCTTTGGTTGATCATGTCTTGTTTCAGAGGCGGAAGGATGGAGCAGGGAGCGTGGTTTTGGAAGCTTGTCGAGTGTTGTAGAGCCTGTAAAGTTGCCGATTGGCAATTTACTGAACTAATAACAAGACGGTGTGTTTTCGCGTCTCTTACCGCATTTCCTTGGTTATTGATCTTCATGCGAGAATTTTTAGGAATTTGGGATGTTCAAGAAACCATTGAATATGACAATGGCACATATTTACTGGCATTTTACCAGATTTGCTTGTATGTCTGAAACATACTGGAAAAATTGTTATTAGAAGGCACGAAATGTTGCTAATTGACAAATTGAGAGATGAAATTTGTGAAAAAAAATCGCGTCGTGGTGAGATTCGAACCCACGACTCCGTATTCACTAGACCGGCGCTTTAACCAGCTATGCCACAGAACAAGTAATGATTCTGCGGAATAGAAAGCCAAACTGACTCCGAAGCCGCACCGTGAACACTCCTATTTCACAAACTCATCTCCCTTTCGGCTTAGGTGCCAATCCACAACACAATCCCGTTGAATATGAATACTGATTAGTTAACGAAGGTTAACGATATTTATACGAACGACGTATTCAGTGAGACCATGGATGTTTACGGGGAGTGAGTATCCATGGGGTCTCCAGTAGGGGTCTCCAGTTAGCCTAGTGGTTAAGGCTATGGATCGTCAATCCGGAGACGGCGGGTTCGATTCCCGTTCCAGTTGGGAAAATTTTCTCGACTCCCTAGGCATAGTGTATCATTGTGCTTGCCTCACAATATACAAATTCATGCAATGTCAGGCAAAGAAAGCCCTTCAATTAATAACTATGAAAGTGCTCAAATAACACTAAGTTCAAGCATGGCAGGCCAAGTCCCAGTGGGGACGTAGAGCCATAAAGAAGAAGAAGAAGAAGAAGAAGAAGAAGAAGAAGAAGAAGAGTATCCATGGTCCATCCATCCAACGCAAAAAGTAATCAGCGGCGAAAACGCGGCTAGATTCGGAAGAATGCAAAGCTAACTTCGAGAACAGATTATACATATTGAACTGGTCATTTCGTACATTCGTGAAAATAGAAACACTTAGCATTTTGAACACCCCTCCTGCACAAATGCCATCGCAGACTTCACGTCTCTCGTCCGCGGCTGGCAGTGTACCAACGCAAGTATTGATGTAATTTTGATGATTTGTTAATTTCGATCTTCAACACATCCCGGCCCTGATACCGGGTGAAACTCCAGTCCCGGTCCAGAGCGATTTACCATCCCGGGTTACCAAGGCCCCTATCCTCCCTCTAGTATTGCTTCGACCTCTAGTTGATCCTGTTCGCTTTCTTGGACGATATTCACGTAAATTCGCACCCAGTCGGGCATGACATGGATCACAGAAACCGATCCTCAGACAGACTGATGCAGTAAGTACGTACGCGGTCAAAGACAAAAGAAAGGCCGTCGTCGGTCGTCCATCAGAGGAACACGCGAAATCGGAGTTTACAGTGCGCGCAAGTGAGAACGGCAATTGATGGACCAAGCACGCTCGACGAGAAAGGAAGAAAGCTTATACCTACCTACCGGGCCGAGCCGGCATCATCGGTAAATCGTGGCTGTTTATTCATTAATTTTCACGCGAACAAATTATAATTCGTGGACCGAACGCGAACGCTGCTCCAGAGACGCGGGTTATTTGAGCGCTGCGGTGAGTGAGCGTTCTCCCGCCCGGAGATGCCCGATTCGTGCAAAAAGGCGTTCGCATGCAATGATCATTTAGCGCTGGGACACACTGGGATGACAACCGTGAAAAAGGGTCAGAAGTAGGTTAAATGAGACTTATAAATGTGTTGTGTTAAATTTCATCTATTCACTACAACATCTTAAGACAGATGAATCTTGGATACGCGGTTGATTCTGACTGTTTTGGATTCGTTTTTGAACTTTTAAGGCCTAATTGGCTTGTATGGTCGGACACCAACCCGCCAACACATAGGTTTTCGATGCGCCATGGCGCACATTTAAGCTTGAAGTCCTTCACTGGCTGTTGGCGCGGTTACACACCTGGTAACCCTATGGATTGATGGCATAACAATACATCAGAAGAGAGCAAGAAGATTGAGCAGTTTTGAGAAGGAATGCCGCACTGGAAGTGTTGATAGTAAATTGTTTATAGAGAATAAGTTGAAATTTATAGTAGTTTTTGAACGGTTTGAAACCAATCGCGTTGTTTATTGAATTGCAACACTGGCAATCCAACATTGATAAGCCGCCCCTAACATGGACAACAGACACTCAGACTTGCAAAGGCACCCACTTCCCACTTTGACAAAAGCTCCTACCGCACCGGGGATGGTTACCCAAATAAAAAATACAGTAGAAAAACCGAATGTTGTATTGTAACAGTACTATTTAAAACCATATTGTTACAATAAACACCACTGTAAAAATAAAAAATACAAAAACAATAAGATGTAATGTTAGACACCACACAGTGAATTGTAAATGAGATTTTTACAATATACTATACGGGTTGTTAAGTATCGTAACAATATAAAAAAATATTTTTCTCCATATATATTTTTTTACAAAACCATACATTTTATTGTAAATGAATTGTTCGAAATACTGATACGTGGGCTTTAATATACCGTACATTGTATGGTACACGTATGGTTTCAAACAATAAAATGTACAGTAAATATATTGTTTTTAATTGTAATTTCACTACTGATTATAAATTTAATCATGGTTTTGGAATGGTTCTCTTTTGTTATGTTGTATTGTTTTACATTAGATAAACCATATAATGTTATATTATCTCGTCATGTTCCTTCGATAATGGCAGTTCTAGCCAAACTAACCTAAACTCGTCTAAGTCTGAGTAGCCTCTGATTGCATTAACAGTTGAAGCTTAAGCTCCCATGTCCCACCCAGCCAGATAACCGGGTTTTGCAAACTAAGCATTATTTGTGGCAACACTTTGAGCGGCATGATTGAACTATGCCTAGCGCGCTAAGTGTTGTTAGACCACTAATGTAGTTGCATGAAGTGGGTGACGAGGTACATAAGTATCATTACAGCGTGCTTAACCATTATTGCAATATTGAGGCTCCAATTTGACTGAACTATGAAATGTGTACATAACAACTCATGAGAAAACTGTCAAGTTCGATTCAACTATAAGTTAGGTTAAAAAGCGAAGACGAACTTATTTCAGAAGTCGTTTCAGCGTCCAGTCCAGTCCTTATGTTAAAAATGTCAAAGATAAATCGCATTTAATTCGGTTGTTGTACAAGGCAATTTCACATGAGAGAAGAAGAGAAAGAATAGTGTTGAACTCATCCACTGATTTACGGCAATCTGGCCTGCGTCTTTCCGGGTTGACCTACATTCGTATTCCTCTCATCGCACTCTACATACCTAGCCCACCATATCTCTTGGATATGCAGTCCTTAGGACACCTGGTTTACCACTTTATTTAAACATTTTATTGACTTTAAATAGATGTTTCAACTTATTCACTTTTTTCTCTTTCATTTCCTTTGCAACAAAAATGTCACGGACATCAACAAAACAAAGCACGGAAAAAATCATAAACTGAATAAAAAATTAAAAATGCACGGAAAAAGATTGTTTCGGAATAGTGAATGGTTCAAACGTAAGAAAAACAGTATACTATATTGTTACATAAAGATCGGATGTAAATGTATAATAGCTACCAATGTGCAAAGCTTTTAGCGAACCATTCCATTACAATACATTATATTGTAGCTGGTACACTGTATGGTACAGGAATGGTTTTCACCAAATACCCTATGGTTAGTTTTTATCCGGGTATCCAATCTTTGTTAGTATTGCTCGTAGCTTGTGCCACGAGATTGTAGAAACATAAGTTGCTGGGAAGATGCTAATGACCTCAATGGAGTCTGTATGACGAGTTACATACATAATAGATATTTGCTCAACATAACATTAACAATACATAATCAACAATAGTACGCCACAATATTCGGTTTGTGGCTGCCGCTCTCCATCCTCGGTCACGCCCAATGGCCACCAACCCAAGTAACAATTCAACTTTTATGGCAATCCTGAAGTAATTTCTAAGATAGAAAAATAAAACTTAGCAATAAAAAGCTCTATGTTCTTCAAATCCGAGATAAAATAGGCATAAAATATCCATAAGACTAATTTGGCCCACTCTTCAGGAGATCTCCAAGGCTGCTTTTGTAGACTGCTTTGAAACTAGTTGTATTTATGTACTTGTACTGTTGATTGGCTATAAGAACTTCATAAAACTTTAACAAGAATAGCTTGAGGCATGTTGATCTTTTAGCTGTCTTTCCCAAAAGTGCTAATAGTGCATAATAAATGATTTTTTTACCTAAGCGTTATGCAGATGCGAACTAGTTCTGTTTCATGGAAGAAATGTAAATTATACTACGAAATAATTTTCATCAAATTGAAATGGCTAAATTGCCTGACAGATCATTGAAGACAGGGAATCAAAATTTTCCGTGAAATATCCACTTCTTCGTTGATATGGGACCCAAAACATAAGAAAAAAAAACAAAGCGCCTCAAAAATAATATAAATCATTAATATACGAAGACATAAATTTCATATAAAAACAAAAGGCTACGCCACTTTTTCCATTCTTTCTAAACATGGCTGCCGTTCCAAGCGAACAAAACTCATGCAGTCGCCATCAATTGTTATTACCTTTTATCCAACCCACCTCAAAGCTATGGTGGAACCAAGTTGCCTTGCATGGAATCTACAGCTTTTCTCGGAGATAGTTTTTACTAGTGATGATCTTAAGGCTGATTTGTCTGTCTTAAATGAAACTTATTAGTTTTATTCAAGAGTAACAGCCTTTGACAATTGTTTGTTTACCTTTTTGGAGCTAGAAAGTTGTTTCTGTACAATTTGCGTACATCCTGCAATTCTATTATAGTTTCGTGTATTTTGCATTAAAAAATAAGTGCAGCCTACTAAAATTACACTATTTAGCATAAGCATGAGAAGCGTCACAGTAAGTACCCATTTCATTTTCGATTCAAGTTGCTGTGGCCCCTGCTGTGGCCTGTGTGATTAACTGGCCGAAGGTTGGGACCACAGCAGCAGTAACTCGCATTTTTGATTGACTTTAAAATGAATATTTCGTCGATATGACTACATTTGAGCACCAAAACGGCAAAATTAACAGTGGGCAAAAGCGTTTGAGTGTTTATATTTGCAAAAGAAAGTTCTTTACAACTAATTTGTTGCATAATTTATTATTTGAGTTAATAAGATAGTTCGTTGTTTTATTATTCCGCTTAGTTCTTATTCCAGAGTAGTGGCTCTAGCTCAAGAATTGAAAGCTTCAAGAAATTTTTAAAGGAGAATAACTCAGATGAATTATACTTAAATAAACGAAGCATAAACTTATAATAAAATTTGTTGATGTTATGTGTTGAATATAACTTCAAATACGAGATTCAAAGCATCTCAAATACGAGATTCAAAGAATCTCTAGGAAAAAGTCTTTAGAGTTTTTCGGAGAATTTCTCCAGAATTTCTGATAATAATTGTTCACAATTTCTAGAAAAAATAAGACTTCAGAATTTCTAAAAAAAACCCCCAGTAGTTTTAAGAAGAAATTTTTCAGGTTCTCCAGATGAAATTTTCCAGAATTCATGGGAGATCTTCTCTATGATCGCATATCAGTCCCATATTTGCTGGGTTTTCTATTCATATGGGACAGTTATGCGATCATGGGCAGTTCTCTAGAATTTCCATAAGAAATTCTCCACCATCAATGGGAGAATTTTTGGGAGAAATTCTCAGTAATTTACGGAAGAAAATCTCCAGAATTTCTGAAAAAAAATCGCTTGAATTTATGGGGAAAATTTCCGGAATTTCTGGATGAAGTTCCCCGGAATTTCTAAAAGGTATGCCCTAGCATTTCTGGGAGAAATGCTAAAGCATTTCTTGGAGAAATTTTACAAAATTTTGCGGAGGAGTTCCTTTGAATTTCCAGGAGACATGCTCAATAATTTTCAAAAGAAATTCTTTAGAATTTCAGGAAGAAATTCTCCAGAATTTCTCCAAAATTTCTAGAAGAAATTCTCCAGAATTTCTGGAGAAACTGGAAACTTTGATGAATGGTTGAGGGGGTTTAAAAGATGCTCAATCTTTAACGGAGCCCGTAGCGTGGGTAGATCGCCTTTTTGGGTTGCGTTGCGGTGATAGATCTACCAAACCGAAATCTAGTGTCGTCCTAATTTTCAATTTTGGAATATGTGTTCTGGTAATTAAAGGCGTTATAGTTTTTAGTCCTTGTTACTGGTGTTGTGATGACTTCCAGTCTTTGAATAAAACTAAGTTTACCAACTTTACTTTGCATATAGTTAAAAACCTCACCATCTGAGGCTAAACTCAATGCAAAGGAAAACAAATTGGGTTAGGGATCCATGTATGTACTAACTCTTCGAAAACTGGAAAGTGCTAGTACGCAAGGAACATACTAGAATCCTTATTGCTGAACACATGTTCCATTATTGGAATGATATTGCTGCTAATGTTAAAACCCGGGTCCTACTGGGGAGAATTTAGCAGTAAAACAAGGGTGATGCTAGGTTTCCGATGCATGGCCAATATCAGTACTCTTGTTTTGTTTTCTAAGAAAACAAAACAAAAACTGTATCAAAATCGATACTTTATTGCCCCTCAATGGCAATTGAGTAATGCGACATGCACTACACTAAGGATACGGGTAATGTCACAATAGATCTAAAAACTGGTCGCAGTGACAAACCCGAACAGGAATAAAAAAAAAATGTGGATGCTCCCAATGAAGTTGAGAGATTGGCAGTTTCACGTACCGAGTTTACAATCGCAAGTCCTTTTTTGAGCACATCTTTACTTGTGCCAATTATTTTCAGTGTGACACCGGGTATTAGATTGTGCTTCGATGTGCAACTGCTTGGTGATTTAGATTCTGCTTGGCACCCACCAAGCCAACCAGCTGCTTGTTTTCATTTTGCAGGTCATATGCACATGGTTGCCTATTTTTTCGGCTCTACCCCATTTGGCATAATGGCATTTGGCATAATGCCGTTTGGCATAACGCCTTCTGGCATTCGCCATTCGTTATGCCAAACGGCATTATGCCAAATGGTCGTTACGTCAAATGGCCTTTATGCCAAATTGCATTATGCCAAACGGCGTTATGCCTATTGGCATTACGCCATATAGGGTAGAGCCATTTTTTCATCCAGACTCAAGGGCCAAAAGTGTGCCTCAGGGTGCCTCGGTGTGGCACACAGCGCGTAAGACGGTGTGCTTGTTACCTCTTGGCACACTGTTCCAAGCGACTAGCCCCTTGCCAACCCCCTACTTTACAAAGGACCATTGTGCAGTCCTTCCCTGGCACTCGGACGTTGACCAGCCACCCTTAACATGGGGATCAGATGGTGTTGTGAGCTGCTCCTCCTGGAGAACAGACGCTCAGGGTTGCAGAAGCTAACCCCCGCCCCATTCCCTGTCTGCCAACGACCAAAGTTCCCACCGGGGTATACGTAGTATAGGAGTTGCTGGACAGAGGCTAGTGATTTCAATGGGATCTGTATTGCACGAATAACCCAGCCCTTTCGTGCCAACTGCTGAACATAGTTTGACCCATTAGTCACCCAATAGTCCCACCGTCCAAAAACTGGCAGCATAAACCATCACCCAACCGCTCAGCAGCGTTAACTGCAAAAGAGTTGCTGAAAGTTTTTGTATCATGTTTGTAAATTTAACGAGAGCGAGAGAGAATACGACGACCCTCAAACTGCACCAACGTGTACCAGTGCTGCAGCGGTATCATCGCGGCACTACAAGGCAGCAGCAGCACTGGGGTCAACCCCTGAGAAACTGCTCGCGAGAAGCGGCGGCGGCGGCATCGGCAATTTTGCGAGGTGTAATTTTAAATAATAAAAAATGGCCAAAGCTGCGCGCTCGGCTCAGTGGCAAAAGTACACGAATCATTGCGGTTATGTAGGACTTTCCTCGCCCTTCCCTGCCACGAACCGTCGCTTCGGGGTACGTTACAATGACGACGGACGGGACGGGAAGGACGAGGACTATGTTGGCCAAAGGTATCAACGACGCGCAACTAAAGGGGGAGGGTGGAAACTAGAGGGGGATATTATGACAGCTTTTCAACGGCCTATGGTCATTGTTTTCTGTACTTTAGTGTAAGCCGAGAGAAATGTTACTTATAATCTTCACTTGGCCGGGCTCTCGGTCGGCATGCGCACTGCACTCAGCAGCTTCATATGCGTTCCTCGTTGGCAGTTTTCAGTTCATATTCCTTGCCGCCGGATGTTGGGGATGGTGCAAAATGCTTGATGCCTTTTTGGCGCGTAGGCTAATTGATATTTAATTATCAATTAAGATAAACCTACTAATGAGGTCCTTAGTCGAGTGCAAAATTATAGGTTCACTTTGAGCCGCTTCAACTGTAACGAACGACGATGACACGTTGCGAGGGTCAGATCTGGCCGGAGGCGAATTTGAAAGTTGTGGCTGATTGCGCCCGGGCGCAACCAACAGCGGAGGTTGTTAATATTTTATTATCATGGCAATCAGTGTGGATATGTTTACCGTAATATGGCAGCACGAATCGGGCTGAACCCTTTCGATAGGATGCAATATCTTTCGTAGATGAAGTTGGAAACTATATGTTGTAAGGGTGGATATGGAGAAGTAAGCGAATTGATCAATAACACAGCGCAACATTTTTTTGTCTCAAGAGCAAACTTATGTGTCTCCGAAGGATTTTGGGCCGCTGAATCCGAATCCGGGCTCAGATTTGCTCTAACACGTCACAATTTTGAGCTATACCTCAATTTATGGGGCATAATATGCGATTTTGGGCTTTTTTGACTGCAGGCCATTAAGCAAGGCAATATTTTTTTAAGTAATCAAAAGGTTAATTTGTCAATTAACATCTAAATTAACGACTCATGCAAAATATTTCGTTTTACCTAATCAAATTTGATAGATTTAAGCATTTTATGTTAGTATGGAAACTTGCATGCAACTTCTGGAGGGTGACTTGTATGGGAAATATCGTACCTAACATAAATCGCTTAAAACTATCAAATTCGATTTGGTAAAACGAAATATTTTGCATGAGTCGTTAATTTAGATGTTAATTGACCAATTAACCTTTTGATTGCTTAAAAAATATATTTTCTTGCTTAATGGCTTGCAGTCAAAAAAGCCCAAAATCGCATATTTTGCTCTATAAATTGAGGTATAGCTCAAAATTGTGACGTGTTAGAGCAAATCTGAGCCCGGATTCGGATTCAGCGGCCCAAAATCCTTCGGAGACACATAAGTTTGCTCTTGAGACAGACAAAAGGTTATTTTTTGTTACGCTGTGTAATCTGTTCTTATCTCTATTCTGAACACATTTTAGATGTTTTTGAAGTTGAATTAGTCGGGCTACAGCCAGGTGTCCTAAAAGGCTCTGGCAGGGTGAGGTGTGACATTCCTCAGCCACCACAGGTTAAAGCAGTCCAGAGGAGGTCACCCATTGGAGCCTAGTAGACAGGCGGAAGAAGAGGTCGTGTACAATGAGGGCGACGTTCGCCATTAAGACTGACGAGTTCAACTACTTCCCCGGAGGTCCTGAAGGCGATGAGGAGCGATGCAAAGCTCACGGATCTGAGAGCCGATGTACGCAGTATCAGACGTACTCGTACCTATTAGGAATGAAGCCGCGTGCAAGTGCAAGTGCTTTGCCTACAAAGGTTTGGCGGAGGAAGTTCTTGGTGAAGAGCTAGGCCTGGATGCCCTCACTACTGAAGCAAGTCTCCAATGTAAATACCTGGATGAGATCACGGCTGCGGCGAATGAGTTTTTTACGACACTGCGGCAACAGTGTGAGGTACAGGTGGCGTTACAGTTGTGTGGTTGCGGAAACGCCCGTTAGGGATACTGGTGACCTTGATTTGGTGCATCCGGTAAGCTAAGGTAGCTCAAAGTGGTCTTGCTGATGTTTATTTTTATAGAATGAGGAAATCTGCTAATTAGATATCTTACAGGTGGGTTCTCGGATAATGTTGGGGTCGACGACTAAAACCTCATTCTCTCTTTTCTTTAACTTAGCGGTACGCCCGTAGAAGAGGACTTCGAGAAGGGAAGAAGGCGTCCGGTTAGCCTATGCCGGATACTGGAGAGCTACTTCCAGAATAGGCTGCTCATGTATGACACCGATGAAGGCGAGAGGAGCTAAAACATCACCGCGGGGGTACCTTAGGGCTCCATACTATGGAACGTGGCATTTGTTGGCGTATTGAGGCTCATACTTCCACCGGGCCTAAAGCTAGTTAGCTTTGCCGATGATATTACCCTCGTGGTATACGGCACGTCGATAGAGAAAGTGGAACTGACAGCAACGCATGCAATTGGTATTAGTGGAGGACTGGATGAGGTCGAGGCAGTTGACACTCGTGCACCACACAACGGAGGTGGTGGTGGTAAACAATCGATCACGATGAGCAGGTGCTCACTGAAGACTTGGGGATCATGATCAAGCTGAAATTCGGAAGCAAGCATGGCGATAATGATATTGTCAAAGATAATGTTAAATAGCTCGGCCATAGTCACGAGTAAGCGTAAGCTCCTCGCGATAGTAGCTGTCTCCATACTACGGTATGGCGCCGCTGCTTGGTCGAATGCACTAGTGGTCAATCGAAACGTGAAGCGAACTGGAGAGTACCCACGATCCACAGGCTGATGTGCCTTAGGGTGATAAGCGCATACCGCACGGTCTTAAAGGACGCGGTATGCGTGCTAGCGGACACGATGCCCACAGCCCACAGGCAGAGCACTGAAGATAGCCAGAACATCGTCTATGTTGAAGAGGCAGAGGGAATGGGATTCCTCCAGTAAGGGTAGATGGACGGACGGACACACAAGCGCATACCGAGCGTGGCGAGGACCACTCGGGAAACTGGCTAAGCGCAAGCATGCTACCGTGATGAACTCTCCAAAGCGAGTCATCGATGTTCGTTGCTGCAGGCTACGCAGCTAACCTTGTGGGTGCGATGTGCACTAGCCCCTCTCTGAAGCAATACCTTCTTGGTGGTTCCGGAGAGACGTAGGGTTTGGCGACCATAGGAATGGTTTAGTGGGTACGAGGAGAGAGTAGTCCTGGATTTTACTTTTGTTGTAGAAGACGGCCTGTCAGACCTACACTACCCTAACCTTCTGTTAGGGTGTCTGTTGAGCAGATTATCCCCCTATGGTTTAGAAGGAAAAAAAAAATACCGAGCGTGTCTAAATGAACGAGTCTGGAACGTCTTGAATCTCTTCTGAAACCGCCTGAAACGTTTATGAAACGCTTTAGGGCGCCGCTGAAATTTTCCTGAAATTCAATTAAGAGCAGTGATCCAAAATTTGAGCTTGGTTGAGCTTGAGCTTGATTGACCGTCCGTCGATGCTACTCCAGTATCGCCAGATCAGCTACACTTTCACAAGGAACCAATCAGATATCTGCCGGGGACTTAGCAGGCATCTTCAGTGTGTGAGTGTTGGTGATCTTCTATTTTTAGGCGACAATGGCGCCTGCCACGTCAGGTTGCAGGTCAATGTGGGGAAGAGGAAGGAAGTCATGATTTCAATCGTTTGTACCCACAGCAGACCGAATATACCTTGCACAAACTTATGCGTATGTCGGAGCGTTTGTGGGATATGGTTGGCAATGGGTTCACCATTGCACAATGGGTCCAGAGCCATGTTTACGAAGACAAAAATGTTTGTGCCTAAACCTTAAGCTTTAGATACATGGTGTTTTTGGGAAAGTTTCTTCTTATTTTTAGACCTATTTGTCTTTCTCGTACACTAAGTGTACTGGAAAGGCTATATGTTCACTCCAAAAATGAAATTTTGATAGAAGGCCCGGAGAGTCGAGTCACATATACCAATCTACTCAGCTCGACGAATTGAGGTGATGTCTGTGTGTGTGTGTGTGTATGTGTGTATGTGTACAAAAAACTCACATCACTTTTTGACAGTAAACCTCATCCGATTTTAATGACCGACGGTTCATTCGACGCGGAATCTGGTTCCATTATTTCCTATTGAAAATGGTTTGGATCGGTCCAGCCGTTCCGGAGTTATGGCCATATCTGAACTGGTAGTGTTCCGGAACCGGTTCCGAGTGTCCCGCCGGAAGTGGCCAAATTTAACCCTTCAGCACGCGCGCTGTTGTAAAAAGTACAACACTATCAAAAATCCTCGCTCGTCGTATATAGCGAAAGCGCGGTGCAGTTTCGGTTGCTTGACGGCGCGCGTCCTGGAAGGTTAAAAATGAATCAAATCCATGCATGCGACATATCAAAGCGTGGCTTTTTTGATAACCAAATGAAAGGTGGCAAGAAAATAGTCTCAGACTATATCAGAACCGGTAGTGTTCCGGAACCGGTTCCGGATGACCCACTGGAAGTGGCCAAATATAAAAATGATCCAAAACTATGCATGCGACACCTCAAATTGCGGCAATTTCGATAATCTGATGAACAGTTAGCAAGAAAACAGTCTCAGACCACATCTGAACCGGTAGTGTTCCAGAAGCGGTTCCGGATGTCCCGCTGGAAGTGGTCAAATATAAAAGTGCTCCAAAATCATGCATGTGACACATCAAACTGCGGCATTTTCGATAACCTGATGAACAGTTAGCAAGAAAACAGTCTCAGACCTTATCTGAACCGGTAGTGTTCCGGAACCGGTTCCGGGTGTCTCGCTGGAAGTGACCAAATATTAAAGTGAACCAAAACCATGCATGTGACATTAAAAGTGCGGCTTTTTCGATAGTGAAAGGTTGGCATAATAAAAAAAGACTCAGACCATATCTGAACCGGTAGTGATTCGGAACCGGTTCCGGGTGTCCCGCTGGAAGTGGCCGTATATAAAAGTGAACAAAACTTATGCATGCGGCACATCAAACCACGGCTTTTCCGACAGCTTGATAACCGGTTATCGAGGAAGTAGGCTAAGACCACATTAGGGACTGCCAATAGTGCCGAAACTAGTTCCGGGTTTCCCTCCAAAAGCGGATAAATATAAAACCGAACCAAACCCATGCATGCGACACAGCAAAGCACGGCTTTTTTAATAAGCTAATAAACGTTAGCCAGCAAATAATCTCAGACCATATATGGGAGAACTGGTAGTGTTTCAGAACTGGTGACGAGGCGAGTAACCCGCCGGAAGTGGTGAAATAAAGAAGGGAACCAAACCAAAGCGGTGTTTTTAATAATCTAATGAACGGTCAACAAGAAAATAGTCTCAGGCCACATCTAGAACTTGTAATAGTATTTCGGAATCGGTTGCGGGTGTTTCATCAGATTAAATAAAAGTGAATCGGTGAAAGAAAAATCGCGGCTTCCTAAAAAATTTGCCGAACGGTTCGCAAGAAAATAGCCTCAGATCACCTTTATTTACGCCTTTTTGGGTAACTCGATGAACAGTTGCATATTATTTAGTTTTAAGTATACAGTCTGTACAGTATTTCACTGAAGACAAAGTTGAATAAATAAGAAATAAAAACAAATAAGAACATAGTCCCAGCCCATATTTGAGACAACCGGAATCGGTTTCAAGTGTCTTGCCGGAAGTAGTCAAACGTAAAATTGATAAAAATCCATGCAAGCTACACATCAAATAGCGGAATTATAAAATTAACAAAATAAATGTCAAAACGATAAATCAAATCGTGGTGATTTCGATGGCCTGTAAACGTTGGGTAAGATTATTAGTGAAGAAAAGTCTTCATATAAGGTACACCGGGGCAAGTTAAAACAGGTGGAGCAAGATGAAACACGAAGTTTTGAAATAGTTTTCTATACAATTTGGAAATTTTTCTTTCGCTGAAAGATTGTTCGAATCAAAAACTATGTGTTATGGCATTCAAGCTGTTCACCATCATTGGATAACATCATGTTAACCCGCTGTTTCAACTTGCCCCGGTGTACCTTATGCAAGAAAACAAAATCGTGACTAAAGCGATCTCATAAAATCACACCATTTCAGATTCCTGGCGGTGTAGAATGGATCAACCTTTTATGGAAAAAAATATCATTTAATCACATCAACACCGAATAAAGTTTTTTTCAATCTTCAATCTCCTTTTGCTTCTCAAATTACTACTCATAATTTAGGTGCGACTGGTTGAGCCATCGCTCTTCTCATAGCGATTGAAAATTGAATGATAAATTTCCATTTTCTGATTTTTTCTCGTAATGGCTAGTTTCCACTTCATACGTACTGTGCAAAAAGATAGGACAAGTAATGGTCAAGTAATGATTCCGCTTCAAAAGTACTTGAGCGGATCGCAGTTGGCAAATAAGGAAAAAAAGTGTAACACTCGTAACGCCTTCCGTGCGAATCAAATGGAGCTGTCACTTTTCCTTGCGGAAAAATAGTCCGAGCTATTATTCCGTAAGAAAAAGTAACGTTTCTCCCCAAACTGGATCAGTTGTGAAAATTGCTTGCGGAAAAAGGCGGCATTTCACTTGAGCGTTCTACTTGGCAACAAGAAACTAAACTTAGGGAGGTAAAATTATACATGAATCGTGTTACCAATGATGATAAAATATAGCCTAGAGTGCGTTGAAAAAAAAACTTTGTCGAAGATCACAAAATGATCTGTGTGAATAAAGTTAACTTTTTACATGCATCAATGCTGTTGCTCACCCCACTCCCGTAGCGTATGGAATAGGGTCATAATGACCCTAGGGTTAAGGTGATCAAGCAGTCAACTTAGAGGTATGATATTTTTCAGCTCTATTTTGCTGTTGAACAAAACATCGCAATATGTACCATGAATAAGTTTCCCAAATCGATGATGCCTCTGTTAAAATAGTTGCTTTTCTATATAAAGTGTTATCAAAATTCGGGAATATTTTGGCTAACGTCGACGGGAAGATCATGAGTTCATATTCGACGAGAAAGGCACTACCACCACTAGGTGGATTAATCTGGGTTTTTCTCATTATTGTGAAATAAGGGTGGTCCCACTACTTTCTGCTGATCCAAACATCTGCTTTTTAATAGTTTGTTCTACAAAGTTGTAGTGGAACTTATTTGGAGCAAGTTTGCCGAAGAAACCATTATTCTATCTCTTATGGTTCCTAACTTATAATTTTTTAAAAGATTCATGTTAGGGTGATCCATGAATTTCAGTTTTCCTGAAATAACTTTTTATTCGTTCGTTTCTCGTAAATACTTTGTTCCGAGCACTTTTAGAACTATCAACGCAAATTAAATTAAAATTAAATTGATGGAAATCGGCTCAGAATCGCATTTTAAGTTGAGTTCATTGACGAATTTAAGATTATAAGCAAATTTAAACATTTTCGACATGGTTACTTCGATCTATGTAATAAATACTAGTCGAGTTTGCTGAAATTGTTCCGCTTTCCATATGAAAATCTGTTTTTACTCAATATAATTTTATGTGTTGATTTTTTCGCAATATTTTGTTCTGGGCACTTTTATAGCAGCCAAAAACTCACAATTTTGTCGAAGACCCCAAGTTTGTATCTCATCGATTTTCAAAGTTACAACTGCTTTTCCATGAAAAAAAAAATCGTATTTTCTAAATTCAATAAAAAGCTTTAAACAAAAAAGGTACCTACCGTGTTTTCACCATAAATAGAACAGAGTACGATCTTTCCAATGCAACCGAGAGATTGAAAATCCATTTGCTCCTTTTTGAGATATGACTTTTTGGAAAAAGCGATTTTTCGAGGAAAAATGCCAATATCTTTTTAACTATGCGAGTTAGAACTTTGAGCTCTTTGGAAAAAAATATGCGACCCCAACACTCGTAATACCTTATTTGATGCTGCTTCGAAATTATAACAATTTCACCATATGAAAAACATATTTCAATTTCAATGATATTTTGGTTATTTTGGAGCAATATATATGGTACTTTTGAAAAATAGGACCATGACTTGTTCCTTTACACTTACGCATTACAAGTTCAACATAAAAGTCAACGGTTTCGGCAAAATTAGGGGTGTCCATTTCGCCCCGGGTGTCCATTATGCCCCTAATCCCTCTACCTACCACGGCATCAGACCAAGAAAAGTGCAGTTTCCAGTCATACATAGTACCGTGCGCCTCCATTACCCCATTTACAAGTGCTAAGAGTCATAGGGACTTGCAACGTGTCAGGCGACGAACAGTTCAAAAACAGTAGCAGTGATAGACAATAAAAGTACTACGCAGTTATTTTGACTTCCCGAATTTTGATAATTTTTGCTCAATTCCTACAGCATTGATGTCAGAGAAGCAAATAACCACAAAATATTAGAGAATATGATACCGTTTTGAAATATCCAACTTATTACGTGCATTGGGATGTTCCAGAACAAAAGCTATCAAAAAACAACTTTTAAGGTTTTCCTGATTACAAATATGATATTCACATATGTTTCCTTTGATTTTATTAGCATTGGTTGTTCGGAGAACTTGTAACAAATAAGTATGTCTTCAATTTGAGCTGAAAGAATTATTCTTTGACAAGTTTTAGTGTAGTTATGATTTTTTTGAAATTCGAAAATTGTCGGAAAACGCACAATTGATTTGATGCACCTATTAATTTCAATGGATTTGGCTGACATTTTGACCAGTTACTTCTTGTAGGATGCCAATCAAAATATGGAGGTGGATTTGAGAATCAGAGAACATTTTAAAATTTGGACAGCCCTAGTATGTATGTTAAAGTTATCATATGAACCACATGCGACGCTAAGAGATTGCATACCGATAGGCGCATGAATAGTCGATCTCGATTTAGTGCTCGATAGATCAAACCGGATACCCTTTTTTCAACCGATAAAAATTCAAAACCAATTTCAATACACAAACCGGAAACCCAAGTCTGACCAACCAAAAATTCAGAAAACAAAAGCTATAGTCTTTTAGCTCCACCAAGGGGTTGGATCAATACTGACTGACAGATGAAAACTGAGCAAATTTGGTGGCAACTGTTGTCAAGTTACGGTGATTTCAAGTATCGATAGCCAAACAAGTACTCGCGTGTGCAGTTTATTACCGAAGTTCACACCGTCAGGACACTTGGTCACCGCTAGCTGGCAAGCAAGTCCACCTTATCACATTCCAGGACACCATTCATCCCGCAGAATTTGTTGTGCGGCCACTCTAAACTATGGCGCCCCGCTGCGTTTCGAACCAGATCCATATTACGAGTTCATTGCCGGCATTCAAGCTCTTCCAGCATTCCCTCAGTTCAGTTGTTTTGTTTCACACTCTTTCGTTCATTAAACAGTTAAAGACTTAATTTTATTTTTGATTTATTTTGGATACTGGTTTAAGAATAATGTTGATAAAAGTTAGTATTCTTGAAAGTAAATTTTCACTAGAAGCATCAGTTTTGCCCAGTCAGGTGTTTTGTTCATAGTGCGTTATTTAGCCCGTTGCGGACCACATCGAAATAAACTTATTTTTTACGAGTAGATCATAACTGTGAAAACCCATAGATTTTGATAAAAAAATGTAGAAAAATATAATTTTCCTCAAAAAATCAGCTTTTATATATCTGTTTTGGCCACTTCCATAAGAAATACACGTGATTGGCCAAAATAGAAATCAAAGTTGATAATATGGCCAAGACTGATGTAGTGCTTCGATTTTGGTCGTGGATGCAAAAATAAAGTATTAGCTTGATTTCTGCATTTTTCCTTCAAAATATAGATTGAAACATTTCATTTGACACATTATTGGTAATTTTCATAGGGTCATTGGCTATTTTTACAAAAATGATTTCCCTTAGACTGGCCAAAACCGGTGCCCGCCCCCCCAGTTGTTATCTACAGTTGAAGTCGCGTGAAAGACCACGCGTCTCCATCACCAGCTCGAGTTTCATCGGCACCTTTTGGGCTCGAGTACTGGGTTCGAGTTTGCTGAATTTTATTTGGATTGGTTTCCGTGAGTGTAATCGGTTGGTTGATTTGAGTTGCATCGGTAAAGCTACACTTTGGGAATAACTACCTGCAGTGTAATAGAAGTCGTTGAAGTCGACAATCGTTGTATCTGTGACTCTTCTTTGGAAGGTGCCGCTAAAGTCACTGCATACCTGTAACCAAACACGTGTCGAAGTTTTTTTTAACAATCCTTGGGTATTTCAATTAAAGGTTACAAACTTTCCACTGCTGCAAAACGCAACGAAGCCGAAATTATGTTGGATGATAATGAAATATCGAGGCAAAAAGCTGAGAGTACTGGGTGTCGTTTTTAATGAGAAATACAAATTCAAGGTAACTACGAAGCAACTAAAAAAGGATGTAGATAGGATTCGTCTAAACCTGTTGAGGGCCATCTGTAAGAAAGCAGACCGACAAACTCTTTAACATTGTGAATGACATTGTAAACACCTACGGTACCGGAATTCTGCGAGTATAAAATATAAAGACACTGGCACCAACGTATAACACAATCAAAAGCATAGTCTCCGGTGCCCTTAGAACTAGTCCCATACTGCCTTTTGTTGTAGGGTCTGATTCACTACCATTTCAGAACAAGGTCGTTTTGACATTTGTAAAACGACGCTTAGGCCATTCGTGAACAATCACTATTACATTTCAGTACGCTATGGTGTAAAGCAAACGAGCTTTTTCGAAACCTAACAGGGATAACACTACCACCTGTATGTAAGCGCATAATGCCTAAAGCAGGATAGGTGCCTCAATTGGCGTTGGATATTTCTTATTATTATTATTATTTCTTTGTCTTCGATATAAACCGTACACGCAACCTGAGATTGGCAGATTCTAATACAATGCGGTATTAAACATATACAAATATTGTATTAGGGCCTTTCAAATACAAAAATTGGTAGGTGGCAGTATACCAAAAATTGTATTGGCTTCCTAGAATCTGGAAAAGGAAAATTTCGCATGTGTGCGTGTTGTGCTCTGCCGCACTGGTTTCTCATTATTTGTTCTATTTTTAGACTGATCATGGCAGCAGCGGCGGCACCAAATACCAATACATGTTTAAAAAGAATTACGGGCAGCGGCGGGAATCGAACCGAGACACTATCATGGTGATACACAGTACCCCGCGCTCTAACCAGCACGGCTATAACTGCACATAAATGGATGAGAGGCTGAAAGCCACCATAATCAACACAAACGTGGTTTGGTGATGGAAGTGATACAGCCACCACACTGCACAATGGGTCCAAAGCCGTATTTGCGAAGACAAAACTGTTTAAGCTTCAGCTTTAAGTTTTTAGACACATATTGTGTTTTAGAAAGTTTATTTTCAATTGTTGACCCTATTCCCCATTATTGTTATGTTGGTGGTTCTTCTGGTTAAACTGATTCAAAAATCTGCTTTCTAATAATTTTATTTGCTATGTCATGATGGATGGTGATGGATCGTTTAATTAGAAATTCCACCAATAAACGGTGCCAGAGGTCAAGCAAATTTTAAATTTCATACATCTCAGGACTCTCACCACTTAGAAAGTTGGTGTCTTCGACAACGTTGTTAAGTGAGTCAAGGGCTTGCAGTTAATGGTCCACTTATTCAGAAATTTCGCCACTAGGCGGCGCTAGTTACACATTTGCAAAATCATTCAAATGATTGATATTTTTTCGTGAAGTAATCAACAAGCTGTAAGTTTGTTTTCTTTGAACGTGTCTAAGTCAAGTCAAAGGTTTTTCAAAGAGCTATGCATTAGTCATAATTGTGCGACATTTCATTTCATTCGGTTCACTCGATCCAGAGATATAGCAATTAAACGAAGAACACTCAAATATGAACTACTTTATTAGAGTTGCTCCAATTTTATGTAAAGTTATCCAATCGAGCATAAATTTATACCGTTTATAGCTAACTAGTTGTGCAACTGGCAGGAAAAATTTGAGAATATTTGGTGCATTTTTGAAAAAGTTACAGCTTGCTGAAAATATTCGAAATAATAAGTAAAAGTTGCATGCTTCAATTAATTCGTAACTAGCGCCGCCTACTGACAGAATCTTGAACCAATCAGCTAATCAACTGAGCGGCCATAACCAACCTAACAACATCGACGAAGACATCAACTTTCTACGTGATCTGAGTCCTGAGATATATGGAATATAATATTTGTTTGCTCACTAGCGCCGCCTAGTGGTGGAATTTTGAATTAAACGGCTCATCATTTGTTAGTTCTTGACCAGCCAAATAATATTGCCGAAGACACCAACTCTCTAAGTAATCAGGATCATGAGATATTTGGTATAAACATTTCATCAGTGTTACGTCTGTTTGTCTCTGGTATGACAGATATCACAGACAGCAAGATGTAACACTGGCGAAATTTCCATACCGTACATCTTAGCACCATGATTACTTAAATATTCGGTATACTTGGCAAAGTTGTTAGGCCAGCCAAAGTTTTACTGGTGATGGGCCGTTTGATTCAAAATTCCACCACTAGGTAGCGCTGACGATAAATCAATTTTTATATTCCATATATCTCAGAACTCTGATTACTTAGAAAGTTGGTTTCTTCGGCAATGTTGTTTGGTTTATTAAGGCCTTTCAGTTGATTAGCTGATTGAATCAGGATTCTGCCAGTAGACGGCGCTAGTTGCAAATTAGTAGAAGCATGTATCTCTTACTTATTATCTCGAATATATTCAGCAACCTGTAACTTTCTATAATGTGTAGGGAATATTCTCAAATTTTATCTGCTAGTTGCACAACTAATCAGCTATAAATGGTACAAATTTGAGCTCGATTGGATAGTTTTACATGAAGTTGGAGCGACTCTAGTAAAATGTTTCATATTTAAGTGTTCTTCGTTAAACTGCTATATCTCTGGATTAAGTGAACCGAATGAAATGAAATTTTGCACATTTATGACTAATACATAGCTCTTTGAAATCCTTTGACTTGACTTAAATATGTTCAAAGAAAACTAAATTACAGCTTTTTTATTGCTTTACGAAAAAAACATTCATTTCCATAGTTTTGGAAATGTGTAACTAGCGCTTCCTTGTGGCGAAATTTCGAAACAAGTGGACCATTAACTGTAAGCCCTTGACCTACCAAACAACATTGTCAAAGACACCAACTTTGTAAGTGACCAGAATTCTGAGATATATTAGATTTAAAATTTGCTTGACCTCTAGCACCGCCTAGTGGTATATACAAAAGCATGCTGAGTTTTAAAAATTGCCTAAAACATTTTTAGCAAGTTGTATCCTTTTATAAAGTCCACCAAAACTATTCAAATTTTAATTACTTGTTCCTCAACGAGTTTGATTTGATTGGTGCAAATTTGGGCTTGATTGATTATTTAACTTTACACGAAATTAGAGCCCTTCCATCTATATCAAGTTTTTGACTTCCGTTTATCAAATTACTGTACCTTAGGACTAAGCGAACCGAATTAAATTAAATTTTGAAAGTTTGTGACTAATGTATTGGTCGTCATGTATCGTTGGACTCGACTAAAATATGACCAAAGGCAAAAAAGTTGCAATTTATTGAAAACTTTTCGAAAAGTTCCAATGATTCGAATGTTTTATTTTTGTAAATTTGTTATAACTTTGTTAAACATTCTGATATTGTATAGAGAATAATTAATCAGCAGATTTTTGGATAAGCCACACTTGATTGACCGTACTCATTTCACAATAATGAAAAAAAAAAGAAATGACAGAACTTGGCAGAAACATTTTTGTCTTCGTAAAAACGACTCTAGACCCATTGTGCACTGAAAAGCCCGCATCCAGCAGTGTGCTGTTTGCAAATGGAAAATTCCATGTAGACAATAGGACGCGAAGCTCAGCAGCGAAGCCAAAGTTATTTTTAGACGCAATCCGGTTCAACTTCTCGGGTTTGAGTGGATGTGTTTGTGTGTAGTGGTATTAAAGCTATGCAACCGTGTAGCGCATCTCAATACAACGAATGGATTATGATTTATCACATTTTCTGTACGTTTTTAATATGGTACGAGTGCCATCAGTAATCTCACGCTCCCATATTCATCCTATTCGAAAACAAGCGGTTACGGCACCGATTGGCTCCGTTCTTTTTGTTTTCATGCGTGCTCACTTCTAACAAAAAAATACAAAAATAAGAAACAAAACAAACAGTGCTTCAATCCTTTGTTTTTCGTAGGATGAAAATGGGAGCCACGTGCTTAATAAGGGAACCAGTACCCTACATAAATTGGTAGAAAAGGCATATCTCAATTTTTGGTAGCTTTTCTTGTTTTGCGTGTACAGACTGATACTTAATCTTAACTTATAGCTTATTTCTAAAATTCTGCTTCGTCATACCAAGTTCAAAAATATTACTGGCTTCGTTGAAAACCCTTATGCCCCGAGCAGAGGGAAATATCAAACTAATAACTATCAAATCACATAATCTGTTTTTATATCTTGTTTTGTTATTGTTAACTTATCAAGGCATTTCTTTCCATAAAATGTTTTGTTAGACAATCTTATTTTGTTATGATCAAGCTATCGATATACACCAATAAAATAATATTTTAATCATATGTTTTGTTATGGAACAAATTTAGTTATTATTATACTATTGAGAGTGTACAAATATTTAACAAACAATAGTACAACAATAATAAGTTTTGAAATTGAAACTACATCATTCTAGATTTTGTTTACAGCATACCGTGTGTATGATCTGATTAGTTCCTCTAATTGAGACTGAACGAGCTTTTCAGTTTATTATTTTATAAGCACTTCGATGATTATGACCTGTTTTATGATCCTTTTTTAGTATTTAGTTACGTGTATTTGTAGCTATTCCTTAGAAATAGAGTCAGTTTTTAAAGTGTGCCACAATTGGCGATATACTTTATTTCTCTCTCTCTCTCTTCTTGGCGTAACATCCTCCTGGGACAAAGCCTGCTTCTCAGCTATGAGCACTTCCGCAGTTATTAACTGAGAGCTTCCTCTGCCAATGACCATTTTGCATGTGTATATCGTGTGGCAGGCACGAAGATACTCTATGTCCAAGGAAGTCAGGGAAATTTCCTTTACGAAAAGATCCTGGACCGACCGGGAATCGAACCCGTCACCCTCAGCATGGTCATGCTGAATATCCGTGCGTTTACTGCCTCGTTTATATGGGCCCTCATTTACTCTATTTGTAATTGTCATTTTATTAAAACGGTAGCCTGCTACCACAGACAAACAGACGTAACAATAATAATTGCAATCGTACACCAATTTAATGGTCTATTTAGAAATTTGTTAGTTGGCCAACTGCTCCACCCGAGCCGCTCGTATCGTTTTTGTGGGTGGGGCACAGTGAGCAAGCCATGCATTGTACAATGTACATCTTGTACTATTAGATTTTTTTTTCATCTTGCACTTTTCGTTGTGTAATTTTCAATTGATTTTATATAATAACTAGCAATGATAATTGATATGCTCTAAACGCTTGTTTTGTTATTCATATAAGGCCTTGTACCATTTGGGCTATTTTGAGCACTTGATGCTATAACTAAGCCAATTTCAAACCAATTGATTTGAATTTTTGTATAGCGTCAGATACTGTACGTAACTCATCTTGCACAGTTATGAAATTGATTTATTTACAGCGGCAAGTGCCAAAAATAGGTACACCTGCCCAAATGGTACAAGACCCTAGCATTATTACTTACTTTGATATTAGTTTGTTATCATAACTAATTTTGCTTTCGGATTGTTATCAATAGCTTTAAAATAACATTTGTTCTTGAAGTATTTTCCAAATTATTTGTTATTATGTTGCTATCGAACTAACAAAACATGTTATTAAATTGGTCTACCAGGAACATTTTTTTTGTTATGATTTTTTTTATTTTGCCGCTTATGACAGGCAAGTTTATAACATAATTTGTTATGTTAATAACATGAAAATAACTTATTTCATTACTCAGTTATTTTGCCAAAATAACACATTTTCTGATGTTGTTGTTATTCCCTTCTGCTCGGGGCAGGAGCTTAGAGGATTGTTATGGCCGTAGTCTGTTCTATGTCCCGGAACAAAGAGAAAATCGGTGTGACGTAGCTGACGAAGCGGTGTATTCAACGAAAGTTTTAACATGAGATCAGGGCTGTCAATGTTATTCTGCAAAATATCGAACACGACTAACTGCTGAAGCTTTTTGCGCCGGTCAGAGAGCAGCTCCAGATCTCACCGAGAGATCATCTGACTATTGGCCGTATTTCCCGGGATAATCTGAAGGGAAAATCGATGAAGAGAAATCGATCATTGTAGATACGCCTGTATGATACTAAACGCGAGAGTTATTAAAAAGTTATTGCGAAAAAACCGGCGGCAGCGCGCAGGATAGTCTGGGAGGTATTCGGGATCATTCCATGGTTCTGGACACGTTCAATGCGTATGATCTGCGCAACATGGTACGGGTTCCAAATCGGGGCTGCATATTCTAAAATGCTACGCACCATTATCGCTCTGCGTTGCGTTACGGCGGATGAAGCCAATAGATACAGCACTAGAGGCAGGGAAATCAACTTATCCCTTCATGGAGCACTGGAAAGAGTAGTGACAGGAAAAAACTTTACCTACTGTTGCATACCGGGGCATTCCAAAATTTTGGGGAATGTAAATTTACAGTAATCAAATGGACTACTCAGCGCTGCAGAAAAGACCAAATCGTCCTGACACGTTTGCGACTCCGGTTGCCAGCCGTATGCTGAAAAGATTAGCTTGGTGAATTATTTTATAAGCTTTTACAAAAGTTCTTGCAGGAATATATATAGGCGTTCATTCAGCAACCCTTTAGGAGTTTTTTTTTTCATTTTTCCATGCTTAGCTTCAAAAATTCCTTCAATGCATGAACTCTAGGAGTTTTCTTCAGGACTTGTTATAAGATTTTCTTTGGAAACAAGAAGTTCTTACAAAATTATTTCCTGGAGATCCTTTCGGGAATTATATAGGAGCTCTTGCAGGGATCTCTCTAAAAATGTTTACAGGAGTTGCACCAGAAGTTTCTTCAGGAATTCCTCAAAAAGTGTGTGAAATTAGAAATTTATCATGGCACTTAGCGACCAATCATAAACCTCGTAGACTTTTGCGGGTGGGGTGTCTACGAGGAGCGGTCTGATATGACCAGAATTCGGTTTACGGCTGTTTTAATCGCCTTCTTTAAGAAAGGTAAGTTTGTCGTACTCACGTCATTGTACGCGGTCGTGTCTCCGCTGTTCAATCTTAATTAAAAGCTCTGAGCTATCAGGGTGATTGAAGGTGATTAGCCAGTGAAGAAAATTCCTTTATTCGATGTATACCTGCACAGACTAATGGCTACGAATTTTAGCCCATGAAGTACTGAATCGAGTTAGAACATATCGCGTTCAGCACCCACCATTTATTCTGACAAGAAATGTTCAACTGCTGCTTGTGCAAATATTTATTTTGTCGACCAAACAACTTGATTCAGCCACCCGTTGACAGACAAGCGTACCCTCAGATGCATCTTAATCCGTTTTGTTAAGGGAGCGTCCAAACATTGCATTACGCTCCGAGGGAGAGCGGATGCTCAGCAAAGTGTAATAATTCATACAAAAACATTCAGAGGCCTCATACAAAAAAAGTGGGCTGGAAATGAACAATTGTTGCGTGACGTAATTTATGGACGTTCTCTATTCATGCTTCTCATTGCTGTTTCCTACTAGAGATCACCATCAATCCCTGACATACCTACTATTAAATTACCCACGCTGGCGCTCTCATTGCTTCGAATGCAGCCATATCAATTACCTTCAACCCCACAGCAAGCCCACAGCAGCCACAGTCAGTCAGCAGCGGTAGATGCAAGTCACTCAAGCTGATCAACCGTTTGCAATCAATCTGCCCGGAGTCCGGACGACGATCTACACAACAACGGAAACTGACAAGAGTTGTCTAGTTGAACTCGTCAAGTGTCAAGCGTAATGGCCTCACTCAACCAACAAGCACACACAGTTTCGGCCGCGATCTCGGTCTCGGTTGGAACTCGCAAGAATGTAGCAAATCGGACCGGTGAGCAATTCCGGACGGAGCGCCGTCGGGTGCCCAGAAGACGATCAAAAAGCGACGACGCTGTGCTGCTGATACGCCGACCACCGTTCCCAAATCGATGATTACCCGTTGATAATGATTCGGGAGCAATTTGAGCTGTTGTTGTGCAGGTAAACAGTAAAATTGTGCATCATTTTGCATATCTCCACCATGGCTGACTGAACTGGAACGTTGTTCATTATCTTGTGGCGGGATTGATGGACCCCGGCCATGTGGATGTGGACGGACGGGCATGAGACGTACGGTCTACGACCGATTGATGTTTATTCGTGTGGGCCCTGTGGTGCGAAGGCCTTCGGGGACTTGCAATTGTGATCGAAGAATACAGAAGGTTCAAGGGGCTACTGCAGTTGAAATGTGTTATTTCGATCCGTTGTTGTTTGTTTTCGTTCGGTTGCGGAAGAAGGGGAAAGTTTTGAAATCCAACTTCAGTCTTCTGGTCTTCTGGTTGCTCTTTTTCTGGTCTTCTGGTCTTTCGTTCTTCTGGTCTTCTTGTCTTCTGGTCTTCTAGTCTTCTGGCCTTCTGGTCTTCTGGTATTCTAGTTTTCTGGTCTTCTGTTCTTCTGATCTTCTGGTCTTCTGATCTTCTGGTCTTCTGGTCTTCTGATCTTCTTGTCTTTTGATCTTCTGATCTTCTGGTCTTCTGGTCTTCTGGACTTCAGGTCTTCTGGTCTTCTGGTCTTCTGGTCTTCTGGATTTCTGGTCTTCTGGTCTTTTTCTCTTCTGTTCTTCTGGTCTTCTGGTCTTCTGATCTTCTGGTCTTCTGGTCTTCTGGTCTTCTAATCTTCTGGTCTTCTGGTCTTCTGGTCTTGTGGTCTTCTAATCTTCTGGTCTTCTGGTCTTCTGTTCTTCTGGACTTCTGGTCTTCTGGTCTTTTTCTCTTCTGTTCTTCTGGTCTTCTTGTCTTCTGGCCTTCTGGTCTTCTGGTCTTGTGGTCTTCTAATCTTCTGGTCTTCTGGTCTTCTGGTCTTCTGGTCTTCTAATCTTCTGGTCTTCTGGTCTTCTGGTCTTCTGGTCTTCTGGTCTTCTGGTCTTCTGGTCTTCTGGTCTTCTGGTCTTCAGGTCTTCTGTTCTTCTGGTCTTCTGGTCTTCTGGTCTTCTGGGCTTCTGGTCTTCTGGTCTTCTGGTCTTCTGGCCTTCTGGTCTTCTGGTCTTCTGGTCTTCTGGTTTTCTGGTCTTCTTGTCTTCTGGCCTTCTGGTCTTCTGGTCTTCTGGTCTTCTGGTCTTCTGGTCTTCTGGTCTTCTGGTCTTCTGGTCTCCTGGTTTCAGGTCTTCTGGTCTTCTGGTCTTCTGGTCTTCTGATCTACTGATCTTCTGATCTTCTGGTCTTCTGGACTTCTGGTCTTCTGGTCTTCTGGTCTTCTGGTCTTCTGGTCTTCTGGTCTTCTGGTCTTCTGGTCTTCTGGTCTTCTGGTCTTCAGGTCTTCTGTTCTTCTGGTCTTCTGGTCTTCTGGGCTTCTCGTCTTCTGGTCTTCTGGTCTTCTGGTCTTCTGGTCTTCTGGTCTTCTGGTCTTCTGGTCTTCTGGTTTTCTGGTCTTCTTGTCTTCTGGCCTTCTGGTCTTCTGGTCTTCTGGTTTTCTGGTTTTCTGGTCTTCTGGTCTTCTTGTCTTCTGATCTTCTTGTCTTCTTGTTTTTCGTATCTAATCAAATATTCAGGCCTAAAGCTTCTGATTCTCAAATTTTCAAGATTTTTAGTTTTCCAATCTTTAAGTTTTTAAAACGTTAAATCTTCTAGCCTTTCAGTATTCAAGTGTACTGTATTTAGGCATAGGCTCTCAGTCTTCCTTCGGCAGTAACTTCCCGTGGAATCCCTCTTTTTCAAGGTGGCTTCCATCACACAGTGTGGTGCCGTGGTATCACCATTTAATGTACACAAATATTTGTTTCATTTCATTTGCTGGAAATAATTTTTTAATTGCAGCTCCCGCAGCCGGTATTTATCAATGAATACGGTTGGTTGTTCTGGTGCGCCACCCAGTTTGCGAATATGTACGAGAATGATGCGAAAGTGCACGTCGCAGTTGTGATGATGATTTGACTCCATTACAGGCATCAACGGCAATTACAATGAGAGTTTTATTGTTGATGTGGGGGAGATAGGGGTAAATTGTGACTTTTATTCGAAACCACGTTCTAGGATTTGAAATGTTGCTATTTTAACACGAAGCGAGAAAATAAATAGACTCCCTTTGTTTTCGTATCAGCAAGTGCATTTTATACCTTCTTCATACGCTAAAGGTCATCATTGTACTCACTCTGTTGCTCGACGGTGATGTTTGTGAGTTTTAGTAAAAACTCCCATTTGAATTCGCGGCATCTCCGCTACCTTATATTTACGCGGCAAACAGCGGTGTACGGGTAAATGGGCTGTAATTAGGCAACGGCTCTCGGTAAATATTAATTTAATTTTTGCAACACTTTGCTTCCACTACCTCCGGTCGATACCGGTTGGTTTGAGGCCAGAACATTTTCTTCATTCGTCACGGTGACATCGAACCGTTGTTGCTGGTCATCACCTTTCAGTTTGCGGAATTCACATGTGACTGTTCAACATATCGAAAAGCCTTCTGGCAATAGCATTAAATTCCACAAAATGTCAATAAAAGAGGCACATGTCTTACCTTCCATTCTTCCACTAGTGAACGTCTCCTACGAAATTGGAAAAACCCTCAAAATCCTACTTATACTTAATGCGTCATGTCAAATTGAAAATTTCATCTTTATATTATTTCGAGAAAAAATTGGTTTTGCGAGAGCTTTCTGTTACAATGGACTACGTTTTGGTTGGGTTCACTTTTGACTGTTGTAAATTTTCCTTGATTTGAAGTCATGGCTGAGGAAAAGGCCAAAGTCCATGCGGCACCTCTATCAAAGTTTTTGAAATGCTGCTGATTTTTCCAAAATACTTGACAGCGTGCGTACACTGTATTAACTGCACACTCTCTGCTAAATGATTGGTGATGATCTCTGATGCGATGGCAGCGAAAATCGGCCCCAAAAGAAACGACAGGAAAATCAGAATCGACACCGAAAGCATAAATAATAAATACTGCTGTTTAAATCCACTAGCAGGGTTGATGAAAGTTTTTACATGTGGATGATTTGCTTTTAAGATTGTTTAAAAAAATGTCTGTGACTGTTCTGACAAAGGGGATCTTGTAAAGGTGTAAAAGGGCTTAATAGAGGTACGAAAAAAGGGGGTAAAGATGGGCTTAGAGGGCTTCGAAAAGAAAGGGGAAAGTTCTAATTGTAGTTTTGATCCCCGTTAACTTCATCTTCCGCCGTTGATGTTTTTTTTCGGTGAATATTTTATGAATCTATATGGGCACTATATTTAAATCCGCGCCATGTATCCTGATTGGAAAATTAAGCGGTTTCGGTCACGTGTGGTCCAGTAGCTGAAGAAGATCGCCGAGCAAAGGAGATTCTGCAACGATTCAGGGTGCCGACAGGCATTACGACACCGGGTTGTCATGGCTATAGTATGTCCAAGCGTTGGCTGATTTGCCTTGAGAAGAAGCTGCGAAAATATTCGGAACTATAAGCAAGTTTGGATAAACAGATTGCCGAATATCAGAGCAAAGGTTACGCATACAAAACAACGGCTGAGGAATTGGAGTTGAACGTGGTACCTCCCTCTAGGACTGATAAAATCCCAGGAATCCCGGGAAGGTGCGAATCATTTAGGATGCGGCGGTCGAGGCGCATGGTGTACCTCTGAACGACCTTCTTTGGACCTTCTCACTGCGTTGCCAGCTGTGCTATGTCTTTTTCGGCAGAGAAAGATTGCCACCGCAGGTGATATCCGCGAGATATATCTGAAGGTTAGACGAGAAGATCGGCAGAAGTCAGAAATTTGTACCACGTCCAGCGTAAGTGAATCCTTGAGGAGCACCACGCGATAACAGGATAACATCCACAATCGCCCACCGTGCGTTGATCAACGATCGAAGCCAGCCCGCAATTCACCACTTCCTCCTTATGGTGAAACCTAGGTCGTGAGTAATAAATTTGCATGTTATTTGTTGTTGTGAATATCGTGTAACTCACCGGAACAATCCGCTTTTAGCCAGCTTAGCACAGTGGAATCACAGCGGGGTCGACTCTCAACAACTTCTACTCAGAGATGCATTACCAAAATGTACTGATAATTTTTTTCTTCGATTTCGTGCATGACGTTTTATTTAAAGTAATGCATATGCATATAGTTAATGCACTAGTCCATATTTTTGAAACTTTATCACGAAAACTAGATGAAAAAAATAAACAAATTTTCAGTTGGGTAGAAGTTGTTGAGAGTCGACCCCTCTGTGGTGTCAAAATTCGCTGCCCGAGTGAACTTTCAGCGGGTGTCCATGATTAGATCATGCGATCGAATAGGCACACAAATGAATACGCTCTCCCGATACCGATACCGTTCATGAATGTACGGGAGGAGCACACGTAGATAAGGTACCCCGGGGCAAGTGGGACCTAAAAAAATGCTAGTTTGGTTTTGTCAAGCCAAAAAATTCTAAACATAAATAATTTTATAATTCCAATGGTTCTGAAAGACGTTATTGGTATATTTCTCCTTATTACCGGGCTTTGAAACTGTTTCAAAATTTTTAATTTCTGTATATTTTGCATATGATGAAAAGTGGAGCAGATCTTCATTTACACCGTATCACGGGGCAAGTGGGACCTATTCGGAATTTTTGTACAAATGACTTAATAAAGTTGCTGCATATATGTAATGTAGCATAAATTATAGATATCTTATGCGAATAACTATGTTTAGCGATTTATGTTGGAAAAGTTTTGTGGTATCGTGCATAAATTACGTAACACATATAATAACGAATCACTGAGAAAAAAAATGATTAAACTCTAGCTCGTGCAAAACAAATTGATTTTATTTATACAAAAAGCGCCCTAAGGTTAAATGCCGAAAGATTTACAAATTTGCTTTTCATATGACGTAGTTGATGGAACTCACCAAAAGATTTTTCAAGCTTTACAGATGTTTTGTTTACCCCTACATAATTTTACGATCATTAAATAAAGATTTTTAGATCGTGAACTTTGAATAAGTCGTTTTCTATTTTTTCATACTTTATGACCGGTTCCTTAATATTCAGAAAAACTCATTATGCAGCAAAAAACGAAAAAAAAATAATAGAATTTGTTTGAACAAAAATATGAAAAATAGATGATTTTGATTCTACCCAAGACTTTACCATTTTAAACAATAGCTTCATCATCAGAATAGACGTAACTAAGTGTAATTCAACGATTGTTTACTTAAGGCGCCGATTTTTACTTCACTTTTGAGTAAATTTCGACTTAAGCTGAAGAAAGCGAGGCCAAACTATGAAATTGTGATTGGTTACTCTCATAGGTCTCACTTGCCCCAGATGCTGAAATGCACTGGGCCAAGTGAGAGCAGTTAACTAAAGTTAATAAATGAAAATAAATTACAGCTTTTTCGCTTAAAATGATTTGCAAGCACTCCAAAGATTATCCTGAAACCGAAAAAGTTTTACTTTATTTGTTATTTTATTTTTAAACGACGAATGTAGTAGAGTACGTTAATCTCACTTAGTGAATTGAAAATTACATATGATCAACAATAACATATATGGTCTCTTTGTGGTGAGAACAATAACAAATTTTGAATTCAAAGTATCCGTCGGTGTAATACCTATGTTTTCTATGAAGAATGTTTGCCTTAAAACTAAAAAATAAAAAAAAATTATAGCTGTAGGTCTCACTTGCCCCAAATTCTCACTTGCCCCGGGGTACCTTACCTAACAAATTTTGCGCGCCAACAGTAAAAGTTCATCGAGCACTGTTGCCGCCGGCTCGGATATTGTAAGATGGGAGGATGAGATCCACGCACACGAAAGAGAGTATAAGAAGGAATGTGTAATGAACTAGGCCTAGTAGGAAAATGGGGAACTAATCAATGTAGGTATGCGTTTAAGTTGAGGTACGGAGCTTTTTATGTCGAACAGTATAACCCAAGCAACACTATTTGTTTCAAAGCCAGTAACAGCAATCTTAGTGTAATTTATTCACTGCCCGTTATAGACTATAAAACACAATTGCTTCATATTTGATACCCAAAAAGCACAGATTCTGCATCGTTATGAAACTTGAATGAGAGGAAATGATAAAAAAAATAAAACGGCTAAAAAATTTCATCCAGACTTGAACCATGGACACCAGGGGTATTAACTACTCACTTTACATACTACACCAAACGCTCTGTGACAGAATTGCTGCTCAACACACCATAAAATCTATTGAAGTTACTTATTACTTCATTGCACCTTCCTTGTCACATGTTAGAGAACTGTCAGAATGAAAAAGGCACGCATGTTTTTCGCAACACATTCGGAACATAATCTGAACAAACAAACCAGAGATACAGGGGATGGCCAAAATGTTTGGGATAGGCAACTTTTTTTCTCCAACAAAAAAATTCAACATGCTGTAACGTTTCATTGAGTGCATCAAAAAATCTCAAATTTTGACTGTTCGTCAACCTATTATATGTGCATCATTGGTACAAATTTGGGCTCGATTGATCAATTTTTCGCGAAGTAAGAATCGTTTGGGTAAAACACTATTATTAAGACAACTAATTTTTGAACTGTCATATCTCGGAAACCAGTGAACCGAATTGAATGATTTTTTTTAACGTTTACCAACAATGTATTGATACTGAATACGACGTTATAAAATGTAATATTTTCTCACGACGAATCAAGTTATACCGGGTTGAAATTTCTACCCATATAGAGGAAAATAAGTCATACTCACAATACCACACACAAATTACTAAATGTGTTCTTCCTTCAATCTAAATAGGCTCTAATATATCTGATTGAAGATAACTTGAGAACAGAAGTGGAAAATCTTTGGATATCAACACTAAAATTTATTGACATTGATTTAAAAAAAAATACATTTTTTTGAGAAATATCCAAAAAGTGTCAATCCATGATAACTTTTTTCTACGTTCAAAAAGTACCTATGTTTTAATAGTTTGTGAAGCATTTACATATTGTTAGTGTACGTTCAAAATTTCATTCAATTCGGTTCACTCGTTTCCGAGATATGACAGCTTAAAAATGAGTTGTCTAAAAAATAGTGTTTTACCCGAACGGTTCTAACTTTGCGAAACATTATGCAATCAAGCCCAAATTTGTACCAATGCATTGCAATGATGCACATTAGAGTGGGTCAACGTTGTATGGAGAAACTTTAAATTTGATCGTATCAACCCGCAACAAAGCTTTTTCAATGTATATTAGCGTTCAAAACAACTGTGCAAAATTTGGGAGCGATTGGTTGCGTCCCCGTATTCCGCATTGCGATTGAAATTTGTATGGAAGTTAGTATGGGAAAACGTACTTTTTTGCATTTTACTCATAAGTTGAATTATTTTGTCCAACACCATGTAACTAATGACGTTAAAGTATAGCCAAGGATATGCCGAAAAACTTTGCCGAAGACCCCAAAGTGATCCGATGCTTCTGCAAAAAGTTATTCGCCTGGTAAGTTAGGCCAAAATTTGAGATTTTATTATTGATGTTATTCCTTTACATGTTAAATGTTAAGCACCACTGGGCAATCTTTACGTTATAACTTTTTTCACAAGTGTCGGATCACTTTACGGTCTTCGGCAAAGTTTTTCGGCATATCCTAGGCTATACTTTACCGTCATTGGTTGGGTTGTTTTAGACGAAAAATTTCAATTTATAAGAAAAATGCAAAAAAGCACAGTTTTCCCATAGTAAATTCCATACAAATTTCAATCGCAATGCGGAATACGGGGAAGCAACCAATCGCTCCCAAATTTTGCACAGTTACTTGGACGCTAAAATGAATCGAAAGAGCTTTGTTCCGAAAAATCGACTTTGTTGACCCAGTCTAATGCACATATAATAGGTTGACAAACAGTCAAAATTTGAGATTTTTTGATGCACTCAATGAAAAGTTATAGCATGTTGAACTTTTTTGTGAGAGAAAAAAAAGTTGCCTATCCCAAACATTTTGGCCACCCCCTGTTTTTTCTTTAATTTTATTGTCATAAAGCCTGCGCACTTTAGAATCGGTACACTTTCAACCGGCTGCCGCTCAAAAACGGTGTCACTTGGAAAAAAGTGTTGTTAGAAGCAATTGAAGCTTATCTATTGTAGTTTGTAGGAAAAATATAAAATTTGCTGTTTTTATATTTTTAGATGAACTATTGATCTAAATTCGTAAATAGAGCCAATTTTTTTCAGCACACATTGAGCAAAAACCAATCATTGTCAGATTCAAGATTTGTGTAGGAATATATAATTACTAAACCCACCAATTATGCAGTATAGAATAGTTGTTGGTATTATGATTGTTGATTAAGGGTCATAAAATATTCCATGAGTGTTTTAAAATTTCCAATATAGCTATGGTAAGCCTTTGAAGGGTTTTATGGAAAATCAAAGGCTTGCATAGATATTTAAGGTCAAAAAAGTTGTTTTCGCATAAGCTTTAGTTCGGCAAATACGCATACGGGAAGGATACTATACGAATAGTATTGATATACAAGAAACCAATGATTTGATGCAGCACAATATAAATAATAATGGCTCGAAATCTGTATGGACTATTGCTGACGAAATTCATTGGATGTGTTTTGATGGCGTGAAATATCTAACGATTTTTTTAATGAAACTGAATCTACTCAGAAGATTTTTTATTTGTGATCATAGAATCACATCTATAGTTCCATAATCTATATGGTTTTCAGTGTTTTATCCATGAAAACTATCTTATTTTAGGCTTATTATGAAAAGTTAGTCTTTTGACTGTTAATTTCTGACTACTGTGAGGGAAAACTGCTAATAATTCCAAAAATAATCTAGGTTTTGATATGAATTAAGTTGGACTAAAATATTAACGCGCACTAAAACGGCAAAAATTAGCAATAGCCAATATATCACAGAAATAATATTAAAAACTATCAGAGCTTTGATAACAGAGAAATGTTCCTTCTTTTTATCATCTGCTCAAAAAACTTTTGAAAAATATCCATAGGATTGCCAGTTATTCAACAAAAACCGAAATTTTTATTGCTTCACCCATACAAAGTGTTAGGCGATTTTGATCAAGTTTATTGCTAATTTTTAATATTTAATTGAGCGATAATATAGCTGCCATTAAGTTGGGCCACCTTAATTGGGGAATTGTAGATCCAAAAAACGATCCCAGGAAATACTTTTTCATAAAAAATACTTTGAGTAAAATTATGTTTTGAATGTAGCGTGAATGGACAATAAGGCTATAAGTTTATTATGGTCTTGTGAACCATATTTGTCAAGAGTTTAATGTCGTAACTTGTTTTGAGCATATATTTGATGAATACAATTTTGCTTCTTGTGGAAATATCAGCCCGTAAGCTGTGAAATTTGCAAATGTTGACGATCATTGGTTTGTGCAGAATAAAATGGCATGAATTTCATAATCAGGTCAAAATTTTATCTTGAAGAAATAAAAACTGATTTTTTCATATTTTTCCTACAAAATACAATAAATAAGCTCCATTTGCTTCTTACAATATTTTTTCCTAGGTTAAACCGTTTTTGATCTGCAGCTGGTTGAAAGTGTACCGATTCTAAAGTGCGCAGGCTTTACGTTGTTCAAAAAACTTGTAGCAAACAAGTGTATCTTTAAATTTGTGCTAAAAGAATTAATGCAATTAATTATTTAATTAAATAATAAATTAATTAAATTGTGCAGTCATAGCTAATCCTTCGCTGATGTATGTACCCACCACAATATTTATCATTATTATCAGGGGGAGCGACACTAGTTTTGCCAAGCCAAAAAACTCCAATAAAAACCCGGATTGATCCAACTAGTGGTGATAGTGCCTTTCTCGTCGAATATGTAGTCATGACGTTTCCGTTGACGTGAGCTGATATGTTCCTGAATCATGAGAATACTTTACTTAGAATTTTATCAGAGCCATCATTGAATTGACTATAAACTTATTGATGGCACATATTCCGACGTTATGTTTAACGTATAGGCAGAGCTGAAAAATATCAGACCTCTCAGTTGACAGCTTGACCTCCTTCACTATCACTGGAGGCCGATCAACACCAAGACGATACAACTTTTTCACAAACACAGATACCTTAACGATTTTCGACAAAGTATTTTCTACACACTTCTACACACGCTATATTTTATTATCATTGGCTACAAGATGCATGTAAAATTTGACAAAAACATGCAAGCAACTGAAATTTTTCATACTGAATCCAATTCAACTTTCAACCACATTAAAGTGCGTGAGGGAGCAACCAGTCGCACAAAAATTTTACGCAGTCATCATTTTAGACGCGAAAGAGAATTGAAAAAGTTTGTTCGGAGTTATTACGATTAAATTATAATTTTCCCATACATCGTCGACCCATCCTTCTGCATTATTACACCTCAGGAATCTGAAATGGTGTGATTGGATGAGATCGTCTTAGTTTTGTCAAGATATCTATCGCTTGCTTTAATTTTTCTCACTTTTGAATTCCGACGAAGCACCCAACGCTAGTTTTGGAATACTACCGGTAGTTTCTTATGTGGTCTGAGAGTATTTTCTTGCTTACCGTTCATCACACACTTAATTTTGATTACCGAGTTCGGTAATTTTTTGACGAGATTAAAACTGCTGAGCACCGAGCTCGTTCAGCAAAAATGCATTGTTTACCTTTTCCATACGATTTTGACAGTTGTTTTACTGAGCCTCAGTAAAATCGATTACCGAAACTACCGAGATCGTACTGCTGTTATAATCTCGTCAAAAAAGTACCGAACAGGCAATTCAGAAATAAGTGTGCAGGTTATCGGAAAATCCGCGATTTGACGTGTCGCATGCATGGGTTTGGTTCGCTTTTATATTTGGCCACTTCCAGCGGAACACTCGGAACCGGTTTCGGAACACCATCGGTTGTCCCAATTATGGTCTGAAACTATTTTCTTGCTAACCGTTCATCAGGTTACCTAAGGAGCCGCGATTTGATGTGTCGCATGCATGTGTTTGGTTCACTTAAATATTTGGCGGTGGAACAGGCCTGGTTTGATGGTTAGAACACAAGACTATCATGCCAAGGGCCTGGGATCGAATCCCACTCCCGTCATATTCACAAAACGTAGGTTCTTCCTTCGGAAGGGAAGGGGTCCCGAGATGAACTAGCTTCGAGTTAAAAATCTCGTTAATAAAGACAAAACAATAGTATTTGGCCACTTCCGGAGGGAACCCGGAACCGGTTCCGGAACACCACCGATTGTCTCAAATATGGTCTAAAACTACTTTTTACCAACCATTCATCAGGTCGCCTAAGGAGCCGCGATTTGAAGTGTCGCATGCATGGGTTCGGTTCACTTTTATATTTGGCCAGATCTGGCAGGACATACAGAACCGGTTCCGGAACACTACCGGTAGAATCTTTGTCTGAGACTATTTTCTTGCTTATCATTCATCAAGTTATTGAAAAAGCCGCGACTTGATATGTCGCATGCCTGAGTTTGCTCCACTGTTATATTTGGCCACTTCCGGCGGGACCTCCGGAACCGGTTTTGGAACACCGGTAGTTTCTTATGTGATCTGAGACCATTTTCTTGCTAACCGTTCATCAGGTTATCGCAAAGGGCGCGATTTGACGTGTCGCTTGCATAGGTTTGTTTCATTTTTATATTTGTCCAATTCCGGCGGAACGCCCGGAACCGGTTCAGGAACACTACCGGTTCAGATATGATCTGAGACTATTTTCCTGTTAACCGTTCATCAGGTTATTGAAAAAGCTGCGATTTGATGAGTCGCATGTATGGGTTTGGTTCACTTTTATATTTGGCCACTTCTGGTGGGACCTTCGGAACCGGTTCCGGAACATCACCGGTTCAGATATGGCCTGAGACTATTTTCTTGCTTACCGTTCATCATATTATCGAAAATGCCGTGGTTTGATGTATCGCATGCGTGGGTTTGTAGCATTTTCATATCTAGCCCCTTCTTGGGGTACCGATCCGGAACGCCTAAATGGCCATAATTCCGGAACGGCTGGACCGATCCAAACCATTTTCAATAGCAAACAATGGGACCAGATTCCGCGTCGAATGAACCGTCGGTCATTAAAATCGGTTGAGATTTACTGCCGAAAAGTGACGTGAGTTCGTTTGTACACATACACACACACATACACACACATACACACACACATACACACACACATACACACACACAGACATCACCTCAATTCGTCGAGCTGAGTTGATTGGTATATGTGACTTGAATCTCCGGGCCTCCTATCAAAAAGTCATTTTTGGAGTGAACATATAGCCTTTCCAGTACACTTAGTGTACGAGAAAGGCAAAAAGCTGAAAAAAGACGAAAAAACCGGTAAAACCCTCATAACTTTTGCGAGTTCTAGCGACTGTTTTGATCTTTTTTCGGCTTTTTTGAGGTTTTTTGGCTTGGCAAAACCAGTGTCGCTACCCCCGATTATTAAATACTAAAACCATTTGTATGGATTTGTGGAAATATAATAATCATGGGGGAGCTCACGTATTTTTGACAGTGTTGTTCACTTCGTCATGGAATTTTTTTTTTATCTGTTGAACTCAGAGTTGGCCTCAAGTTCTTCCCAATCAAGCTGAGATATAAGCCCAAATTTCAGGAAATTTGGCCCACAAAAACCCCCATGACGAAGAGAACAAACCTGCCGATAATATCTTTCGTCACCCTACATATGATTGCATAAACATATTTAGTTTGAAAATAAAAGAGAAGAAAATTAGAAAAAGGAGGAATATAATTAGAAGAATAAGAATAAGAAGAAGAAGACGAAGAAAAAGAAGAAGAAAAAAAGAAATTGAAGAAGAAGAAGAAGGATAGGATGATATTTGTATTCGAGCAACTGACTATTGATGTACGAATTCATTTCATAGTTGGTATTACTGGTCTAGTTTAGAAGTAATACTTTGATAATGCCTCGTGTTAGGCATTTACGTTTGGTATGTAAGATTTACAATACTCTTCAGTCCACCCCATTGGGTTATAAAGTGTTATGAAAAACCATCATAGCCCGCACCAGCAAACAAGCACGAAGCAAGGAGCAGGGTATCGTTGCGACCACAAAAGTGGCCACCGCCGCCGCCACCACACCCATCTTTCTGATCGGTCAACAGCCGGGGCCGATATACCATTCACTGACTGTGAGCCGCTTTGGAGGGACCCTTCGATATGGTCCAATCTCAGCCCTAACCACAACACCCGACGAAAAGCGCGGACTGGTCGCTGCTGATGCTGCCGCCAGGGCTCGGTCGGTGGTGATCCTTCCAGAAGGGGTACCCGCGTGCACCGCACCGGTCGGTCGGCGTACCATATAATCATACAACTCATTTAAAATTCAGCATCCGCGTGATTCCGAATGGTGTGAAATAATAACAGTTTGATCATCTAAATTACTTCTTGTTCAAAGAAAATCAACCGACACGTTGTTAAAATGTTAAAACAATCGTTGAAAAATGAGCCCCGACCGCGACCAGCGGAGCTGGGCTGCTGCTGCTGCTGGAAGCTCGTTGTGGCCTTTCGCTGAGACTCGGGGTTCGCATGTTTGGTTGTGTGGTGTGCCCATCATCTTATGCTTTCCGCATCACTTTGATTCCTTTCTTCACACGCTGGATGCCGGCAGCGTTCTGTGCAACGACGCAACCTGTCAGCATTCTATTGATGGTGAATGTTTGGATTGGACGATAGCATCTTAAAAGTTATGATTGCCTCGCAAAACTCAATAGACAGGATAGGAATACTGGTTAAATTGGATTACCTTGAGTTGCATAAATCAGATGTAAACTTTCCTTATCATTTTACAAAGGATTTTTGAAAAATATTAAACTATTGAAAACTATAAAAGCAAAGTGTTGACTTCACTTTGCTGAATCAACAATCGCGCATGTTTAGAATCAGGCCATGATGTGATGAGGGATGGTGTCTTGGTTCGATTTCCGGTCGGTTCAGGAACTTAGTTTAGTAACGGTAAATCTACTTTACTAATTTCATTGACATAGAGTATCTTCGTGTCCGCGTATACAAATGGTCAATCTTTCAGTTGATACCTGTGGGAGTACTTAAAAAAAACAAGAAGAAGTAGAGATGCGTTTTGCTTCAACGGTGCAACTATTTACCACAGATGAGCTTATTCCTTTAATCCCCAAGTCATTTAGGTGCGACATGGTAATAGGCAACCTCAGAAACAATCGAATTGGGTTAACAATCAATCATACCAACCAAGATCACGTCTATTACGATGAGTAGTAATAGATGTGATTGTGATAGTAAAAATATTTGGCGAAAGCGATGTGGAGATAAGGACGAGGTTGCTGATTGAAGAGCCGGATGACGTTACATTGGAGCAGATTTAGAACGAGTGTCAGCGGTTTCTCAACATCAAGCACGGAAGGACGATAATCGAGACACTGTCTTCGTCAGCAGGAGTGCAAGCAGAGTGCAACCTCCGTTCCGGGGAATGACTACCATAGTCAGCGCTGGTCCAGCAACCCCTTGTTGGAAATGCGGTGACATACGCTACTTCAGATATTGTTAGTTCAATGTGGTCAAACCGGTCACACGGCCGAATACTGCTCCAGCACGAAGAAGGTCAAGTCTCCCAGAAAGCGGTACGCAGCGAAATAAGCAACGACCAGAAGTGTGCAGGTAAATAACATCCGGAAGCGAAAGAGAAACGTGAAATCCGAAGTGAACGGCAGGCAAGTCAGTCTTCAGCTCGATACTGTGTCGGATAGCATAATCTCCAAGGAGACATGGCAGAAGAACGGGCAACCTGCAAAACTCCAGTGATAATCTAAGCATGCAATAGTACGGGCAAACCCCTGAAGATTCAGTTCCATACTAGAACTGTAGCTTCGAAGTCGTTATCAAGAGGAGGATACTACTGGCAATTAAAATGAAGGACAACATAGCTGCCTATGATGTAGCGCGCTAGTTTCAAACGGCAAACACGTGCTGTATGTAACAACCGAGAATAAACGGGTGCAGATGTCCTCATCCTGCTTTAGTTAGCATAAACCGCAACTAAATTACCCTGTGCATTTTGACAACTGTGGCCTGAAGTACACAGGGTCAAATATTTGACAAGGAAAGAACTCAAGAAACAACATCAGTTTGACACTAAAGAAAATTCGATCGAGATGTTTGAGCGTTGGTTTCTTTTTGAACAAATATTTGACCCTGTGTACTAACAGCTTTTGTTTTCTGATCATACAAATGTTGGTCGGTCTAATGCACAACCCTTTCCATTGACGACAATGCCACTTTTCGTGGTGATTCAGTCAAACACGGATGGAACCTTTCTGTTTCGTCAGTTTTCAACAGTTCATCATTCAGGGACTTGATCTCCGACCATAGTTCACCAATTTATCGCTCTCCAGATTACAATACGGGCACGGTTTGACTGATTTCCCAGTTTTGACTAAATGACGTTAATGTAATGGAGGATTCTGATGAGTGAGATTGAGGGACACCTTTGCTTTAAGGTTTCGTGCTAGTCATTCTTCCTCGACCGATCAAGCGTAGGAAGCTCATATTATGTAACTAGCCTCGCCGTAACTATCAGCCACGATATGAAGCCTACAAAGGATTGCGTAGTTACCGGAAGTCGAGACTTATAGACGGCTCATTCTATTATCATCGTTCCCGGCGGTGTCAGGCCATTCGGTCGAAGGTCATTAGGCCTGCATCGTTCCCGGTAACTTCTCCGGAACTCCTGATCCCTGAATGAGTGCCGGTTTTGGGAGGTGAACATTCTGGCCTGTTGAAACTAGGTAATCAACTCGAGTTAAATCAAGTACAAGACACTGAAGGCGACCTTACGGTTGAGGACGAAATACGTATCTGTCAAAGGATGCAAATTCTTAGTGGAACTAGAAGGAACAGTTCTTAACCCAATCTTCTTTTTACTTATAGGTATTCCACTATCACACCCAGGTTCATCATCATCAACTCTAAGGTGTTTATATGAAGCATTCAACAAGAAGTTGGATGCACTCACCGATACGGTGCTACTCGAGCGGAAGCCAGTAGCTATCGGAGGCGATATTTCAACGCTTGGGCCGGGGGTAGTAGGCTTACCAATGCAAGGGGGTATATTCTATTGGAAGCCCTGGCGAAGCTGGATGTGAGGCTTTGCTACGATGGTGCGGCCACCACATTCCACAGAGACGGTCGTGAATCCACTATCGTTGTTACGATCCGCACCCGAGCAAAGTCTGACAGCAAATCGAAAACTAATTTTGATGTTGTGATATTGCAAATTATGATTATTCAGGTTGATGTCGTTTTGGTCGTTTTAACGGTTAAAACATCATAAATGAGAGCAGAAAAATGATCCTGTGAGAGCAAGTTGAAAACAATTCCTGCTATCAGTGATGGCAAATTGATTACTGTTTTTGCTATCAGTGCCAAAAAATGGAAAAATCGTTAAATTTATAGTTTTTCGAATAATATGGAAACCTAAATGCAATATGTTAATTGCAATGATGGTATATCATTAGATGCTTTATAAAAGGTCGCCTAGAAGTTTTGAAATGACTTGAAAACTTAAACGTTTGTAATAATTTTAAATGACAGCAAAACGATATCAAAATTTGAAAACGAAATTAATCAAGACAATCTGATATCAAAATATGATATCAATTTGCTGCTGATTACAAATCGTGTTTTCGATTTGCTAACATTTTGTTCTTAGACATTGCTCGGGCAGTCTGTCACTAACGGACCCAAGTAACCACGAGGCACTATAGTTCACCTGGAGGCGAATATAATGCTATTAAGGAGCTGACATGCGCTATATTGGCCGCTTAATAGCCCTGTGAGCCAAAAGTGGCGAAATATAGTGCTAATGGTTACTAGGGGAGAGTCAGTGAGAAGTACATCCACAGAGATAACCAGACGATCCTTTAGGGGCCGTCCATATACCACGTGGACAACTTGGAGGGGGGAGGGGGTTCGATAAAAGTCCACGCTTGTCCACGGAGAGGGGGGTGGGTGTCTGTCAAATGTCCACGTGGACAGCATTGATATAAGAATTAACAAAGATCCACTAACGAAACGAAGTAAGGCTCTGCCAAACCAACGCGATTTTTGCCCGCGACAACGATTTTTCAGGTGAAGGTTCATTAAAGCCTAAACTTGCATTTTCAACAGCACAAATGGGAAAAATGTAACATCGAATCGTGCCGAAATTTTCATTGAATAATGATCACTAGTGTGTTAAAATCCCAAAATGGTCGCCACAATGGCTGACTTTGGCACCTACTCACGATTTTGAACGCACAGATCTCTTCGTAAACAAAACCAGCGCACCTGATCTTTTTTGTTTAAGCTTATAACAAGTGAGCAAGAAAAGAATAATATAATGCACTGTTGTTTCAAGCTGGCATTTTGAGATTTGTGCGTCTGAAGTTTTCATGAACTGTTGAAGCGGGATTTCAAAACGTTTGTCCTTAAACATTTCAGGGCAAAGCGTTATTCGGTTTGTCCAATATGTGCTTTTGAAAATGCTCTGTACGGCTATAATGTTCACGCACCTGAAAAAACGCTGTCGCCGGCGACAGTCGCGTCGGTTTGGGGGGGGGGGGGGGGGGGCTTATCTCGCATTATTTAAGTGATACACTCTTTGAAAATTTAGTCTTTTTTCTAATTATCAGAATTTTGATTATCAGATGCTTTCACTTGTAGGGTACTGTTTTTCCTACAATCATCAACAAGGATGCTATTCTAACTCTTATATGTACGGCGTAAAAGTGTTAGTACCACCTCGTGCTACTAAAGGATTGAATTTTTGATCATTTAGTATGAATAAGTAATACTAGCGTTCTCACAGTGTAAATATGAGAGTTAGAACATGGTATCTTTGCTGAGAATTGTAGGAAAAGCACTACCCTACAAGTTTTCCTTATATCAAATTTTAGTAACAAGCTTCTGAACTGAGTTATAGATAACTGAGTTAAACGATGGCCAAGTGAGTTAAAGCATCCTTGCTGATAATCTAGTGTTTTCATCAGGAAAGAATTTTGGAGTTTTAAAAGGGATCGTAGGCCATAAAAATGATGGTATTTCTGTCAGAATTTTCGTTGAAGTTCTCGAAGTTGTATATCAAATTTCCAAAATACTACAAAGTTTCAAAATGTATGAAGAGATTTTCAAATTTGCCTTACTCTTACAGGTTTACCTTCAAATTTTGTCAAATTTCAGATGTGTTTATAGGATATTGAAACCTAAATAATAGAACTATATAATTTAGTTTTTTAGCTACACTATGCATTTTTAAATGACCATGTAGTGCTTGAATTTGTTAGAATCTAACAAAAATAATCTTTGAAAATTATCAAAATACAACCACATAAACATATTCATAAATGAAAAAAGCAGCAAATTAGACAATCATGGATTTAAAAACATTCAGTTCAATTAAACCAATGTTGAAAACTTTGTTACAAATCTTGAGAAAAATCTTGAAAGGAAGTCACTCAAAGGGGTTTTCCTCTGCAATTGTTTTGTTCAAGATTAAATAAACTTAAACATAAAGTTATGAACTATTTCGAACAAAAACAGGATTCCCTAAAAAATATCAAAATCACTGTTTTCAATTTATTAAAATATCCAAATATTGAAAAAAAATTGCGATGTCCACGTGGACATTAGGGGAGGGGGGTAGGGGTCAATGGAAAGTCCACGCTTGTCCACGGGGAGGGAGGAGGGGGTAAAAAATCATGACTTTTTCTGTCCACGTGGTATATGGACGGTTCCTTACAGCATTGGCTGGTGAGCCTCTACTTCGACGAGAAGAACGCGAAAATGCGAGCGAAGGTGGAAAACAAAAGACTTCGACCAGGAGGTCTTTGTCGAGGCGCTGCAAACCTTGAAGCAGGGGAACTAACAGAAGCGATAATTACGGCATGCCACATAGCAATGCCGAGGAAGGTAGAGCCCAGAAACGGAAGACTGGTGGAATGCGATGCTTAGTACCCTCCGCACTGCTTGCATCCGTGCTAGGAGACGCGCCCAGTGGGCTAGAAATGAAGCTGAGAGAGAAGCAAGGCGTACCATGTTTCGGGAAGCTCGAGTCTCTCTTAAACGCGAGGTAAGGCAGAGTAAGTCGAACTGCTGCTACAAAGAGTTGTGTCGAGAAGCCGTTGCCAACCCTTGAGGCAACGCGTTCCGAATCGTGGTAGCGAAGCTCAAAGGTCCAGCAATACCCGTGAAAATGAGCCCGAACAAACTGGAGAGGATCGTGCAAGGTCTTTTGACCCAACGTTTTTGCTGGCTATCCCATACGCAGAGAGTGAAGAAGAACCCACTGAAGATGCTCGCGAAGGGGCTCAAGATCAGGAAAGCTTCCGGTCCGGATGGGATCCCCATGTATAGCAATAAGACCGGCTATATGGACGTTTACGGACATGATCAGGACGCTGCTACTGAAATGCCTGGATGAAGACTACTTCCCAGACAGATGAAAGGATCAAAAGTCGGTGCTGCTACCAAAACTAGGAAAGCTGACCCAGGATATAAACCGATATGCCTACCTTAGGGAAACTGTAAGGGAAGATAATCCTTAACAGGTTCACGGATGCGCCGGAAGTGACAGAGGGCTGTCAGCAATGCAGTTCGGATTCCGCAAGGAAAAATCGACGGTCATTGAGAATGCCGAGAAAGTGTCCAAGAAAAAGCGGAAAAGTGATCGATTCTGCGCTGTGGTAACGATGGTGGTCAAAATCGCGTTTAACAGATTCAAGTCTCTTTAAAACTTCCGAAAGGAGTCGTCATTGTGGGCTTCGCAGACGACGTCATGTGGGCGGTAACGGGAGAATTGGAAATGCTAGCGAAGGAATCAATGATGCCCATAACAAAACGGAAGTGCTTCTGATCAGCAGTTGTGAAGCAATCCAAAAGATGGAGACCGTACAGTACGTAATCGCTTCGAAACGCGCTTCGAAGCACTTAGGAGTGATGGTCAATGGTTGGCTCAACTTCAAGGAACACGTCGACTATGTCTGCGGAAAGGTGGCAAAGGCTGTCAACGCTATAGCGACGATCATGCCGAACGTCGGGGGACTACGCAGTAATAAGAGGCGGCTTCTGGTGAGCGTGGCAGGCTCAATACTCAAGTATGGTGCTCCAACATGTGCCACGCGGGTCACAAGTGCGTGCATAACCAGTGCAGGTAGTATGTATTATGGAGGGGTTGATGTCTATTTGCAGCAACATCGCCTAAAGATGTGGAATGCTACCTGGCAGAAGTAACAAGAACGTAAGGGATATTGTCAGACCGGATAATAGGGCAGCAGAAGTGGAAGAATCCGGTGAATGACAGGTGGACTCACCGGCTCATCCCTAGCATGTCTTCTTCTTTTTCTTTATGGCTTTATGTCTCCACTGGGACTTGGTCTGCCTCGCTTCAACTTAGTGTTTTTTTACCACTTCCACAGTTATAAATTGAATTGCCTGCCATTGCATGAATTTGTATATTGTGAGGCAAGCACAATGATACACTATGTCCAGGGAGTCGAAAAATTTTCCCGACCGGAACGGGAATCGAGCCCGCCGTCTCCAGATTGGCGATCCATAGCATTAACCACTAGGCTAATGGGAGAACCTAGCGTGTCAGCGTGGATGAATAGGAAGCATGGTGAGGCGAACTTCCACCTGACGCAGTTTTTGTTCGACTGTGACTGCACGTGCATCGGTTTAGGCACGCTCCCTCGCCTTTTTTCCCGGAGTGTGTTAACGTGAAGGAGACACCGGATCACGTCGTTTTCGAATGTCCCAGTTTCGAGGAAATTCGCGTTTCCCTGCGTGGCATAACAGTCGACAACCTTGCCGAAGAGATGTGTCATGACAAAGACACGTGGACGAAGACCCTGTCGAAAGAGCAAACGGGGATGCTGTCTACGCTGCTTTGGGAATGCTGCGGGAGTAGTACGCGATGGATTAGAATAACCAATTACTAACGGGAGCCGAAGGGCTCAGCATAATTTGGATCGCTGAATGGCGAATGTCGTGTAAGCGAAAGGGCTCAGCATGTTTCAGTAGAATAACTTATCGAAAGTGGTGCACAGCACATAACACCTCCCCTCTGAAGTAATACTGCATGGTGGTGCCGGAAGGGAATTTTAAGTGGTTGGTGAACTAGGAGTGTGGGTAGGCGTACAACGTCTATAAAAGATTTTTTTGATTCCTAGATGAAAAAAAAAGGAGCACACATACATCATCTCAACTCGTCGATTAGTATATAAGACTTGGTACCTCCGAAGGCTCTATCAACATTTAGGTTTTTGGAGTGAAGATATAGCCTTTCGGTACACCTGGTACACCAAGGCAAACATTTGAAGATGATCAATTGTCAGTTTGTTATGTAATAAATTGATGCTACGTTCAAGTTATCATGTTTTAAATGGGTTAGGGAACAGTTTTTCATCTGACCATCCACCTTCGTATATTAATTTGAAATACTAAACTAAAATATTCAAGAGTTGCCTTGAACTTGTTATGCGATCAGGTGCAACATTTGCCCTGCCCTTGCTCAATGCCCACGTTCAACCTAGAGCCCTTTAATTTCGCTTGTCGCTTCCTTAAAAGGCATTTTACGGCCAAGCACTCGATAACACATTCGATCGCTCAGCACCACCGTTCCCCGCCATCTAATGCGAGCTAATCCTGTTTGTCCATGGCTAATTAAAACCGCTCACCACACACTCCGGCCTACAATTATCGACATGAGCGCTCATGAGCCGCATCGACGCGACGCGGCGAGCTCCCTTCTTTGGAAGCGTGGTTGGCTATTCCCTCTCGTCGTCGTCGACGTCGATCGTTGAGCTAATCGATACCCTTGTGTAAATCTTTGCTCGCCCATCCCCCTCTCGAGCGCTTGCTCGCCAAGCCGCGCGAAGCAAGTGATTGACCCACAGAGAAATTAATCATAATTTATTGGTGATTTGTTTTTCTCGGCATACAAACATTCTGGGCGCCCCGTAATGTGTCGGACCCCCTTTCTTTGGTCCGCCAGCGCAGCGGAGCGGTGCGGTTGAATAAACATTCATCATTAGAGAGAGGCCCCGGTCGTCGGTCGTTGCGTCGGCTTGTTTGACTAAATTAGAAGCCTCCGAGGAAAGTTGTTTTGGGGCATTTGGAGTGTTACTCTAGCTATTCGTTACAATTTGGAGCGGGGAAATTGCGGGGGAAGATGGGGTCAAATGTAACGTTCTGATGGATGGACTGTGGCCACTGGCTGGTGATGGAAAAATGGCACCCAAGGCTCTCCGTAATCAACAATGCACGGTACCGACGGCCGCCTCGATCCCAGAGCGACTGACACAACCGAATGTCACCTCGGTATTAAGCGAGCATCATGAGACCCCTGTAGAGGACTGTACAGAGAGGTACAGTATAAGCAGCCATTATAGACGCCGAAAACACTGTTAGATACATGAAATCGTGTTGACAGAGCGATTGTTTCGACGAAGAATGTAGAAAAATTTTGGAGGAGAAGAAAGAAAAGCGGCAGTCATGCTGCAGTATGGAACCCGGCAGAACGTGAGACTACTTGTGTTGCATGCGATAATGGGCAATTCGTTACACTTTACACTGCGTTGCGTAACTTAACTTGTCGCTTGAGCACCATATATCACACAAATGCACACGTTTCAACCGCTCTGTGTAGCGAAAAGTGGGTTCCAATAGAGTTTAACCGAGTTTAAGAGGCGCTTTTTATCCTATTTTCTCATACAGTTTTCTAGTGGATATCAATTGACCAAACCGGGTTCGCCGCTAGACAAATGCCCGAAATGAGCAGCAAAACACGAATTATAACACTAGAAACAAACAAATAAAATATTAAAAATCCAAATTATACTGCGCCGACCCTTTAATTAGAGATCGTTTTCTCGTTCGTTTTCGGAATTAGATTTCACATGCGCATTCGCTGACTGGCTGAGGTTATGGATCATCAACGGGTCCGAGCATGGAAGCGAGTTTAATTTGATTTGTTTGAATAGGAAACCAAGTATGGACGGTTGGTGCGGCAGCACAGCCCGAAATGGGATTTAATATTCATGGCCGGACTCGAACGAGCACAAGTAAAATTTAAATTAGAACCTGCGCGGTGCGGTGATGTGGTGCGATGTGCTGCGGACATAATCCGGACGGCCGGACGGACGGATGGACTTCAAAACGAAAAATCAGATGATTGCAGAGTTCCAAGCTGCCCCGCGTCCACGGAGGACACGGAGGATTGCGTGCGAGAGGACTGACTGCGGGTTTTGTCGGTGTTTCGGAGTTCTCCCGAAAGGGTACTAATTTCACTCGGAATGGGTTCTCGTTTTTCGCGCCCCAAATCAATAGCCTCCGGCTCACTGTGGGAAAGATATGTTTGAACAGAAGGACAAAAACAATAATAAACAACATAATAACAAACTTAAATATAATAAGCAAAAAAGGAAAAATAATACAAGAAGAACAGAAAGTCAAGAAGATAAGAAGACCAGAAGACCAGAGGGCAAGAAGATCAGAAGACCAGAAGATCAGAAGACCAGAAGACCAGAAGACCAGAAGACCAGAAGACCAGAAAACCAGAAGACCAGAAGACCAGAAGACCAGAAGACCAGAAGACCAGAAGACCAGAAGACCAGAAGACCAGAAGACCAGAAGACCAGAAGACCAGAAGACCAGAAGACCAGAAGACCTGAAGACCAGAAGACCAGAAGACCAGAAGACCAGAAGACCAGAAGACCAGAAGACCAGAAGACCAGAAGACCAGAAGACCAGAAGACCAGAAGACCAGAAGACCAGAAGACCAGAAGACCAGAAGACCAGAAGACCAGAAGACCAGAAGACCAGAAGACCAGAAGACCAGAAGACCAGAAGACCAGAAGACCAGAAGACCAGAAGACCAGAAGACCAGAAGACCAGAAGACCAGAAGACCAGAAGACCAGAAGACCAGAAGACCAGAAGACCAGAAGACCAGAAGACCAGAAGACCAGAAGACCAGAAGACCAGAAGACCAGAAGACCAGAAGACCAGAAGACCAGAAGACCAGAAGACCAGAAGACCAGAAGACCAGAAGGCCATAGGCGAAACTACTGGGGCTGCCGGGGGTGCCAGGCACCCCCTAGAATATTAATGCATTGCTGTGAGATATAGGGCGATGAATGATGAATGGATGAACTAATGAATATTTGTTTGTAGTGCACCCCCTGGAGAAAATCTGTAGTTTCGCCCATGCAGAAGACCAGAAGACTAGAAGACCAGAAGACCATAAGACCAGAAGATCAGAAGACTTGCTAGAAAATCAGTTGAAAGTGATGCTAAAGCAATAGTTCTTCCACGTTTGATTTTGACCTCCTAGTACCCTACTGTTTCTATAGTGCTGACCACGACTGGATCAGCGGAAGAGGGCAGTTGGCAGCAGGATACGCCGAGCTGGACTCAGTGCTAAACATGAAATCGTTTTGGACGGCTGGGCGAAGCTAGATGGCCACCCTGAGGTGGTGCTCCTCTTCTCTGGTCCCCCATAGGTAGGTAAGGTTTGTTTTGGGGCTTCCTCTGCCAGCGGATCGACCCAAAATACATGGTTTTAAAGCGCGGTTTCTTTGTAAAAGTGTGAAATGTTTACTCAGCCGAGCAGGCAAATTTTTGGGTGCTTCGGCTTTTGCTGTTTTTTCTTGCCTTCTCTTTGCACAATTCAGCGTTCGTGGAACATGATAAATTGATGGTTTCGCGCAAACATCACACGTGAAAACTGGAACTGTCTAGCGAGCGGGGAGATCCGCCTTCAGGGTCAAATTGATGCAAAGGTGCAGAACTTTGCAGCTTCCAACTGTTAATTGTCTTGCCTCGGAAATGTTTTATTGCTGACTACGGTTGTTTGGAGTATTATATGATTGATTGTATTTGCGAGTTTGTGAGTTTTTGTTCGTCAACATTGAACAAATATTCCTGATTTATGGGAAATTTCGGAATGATAAAGGCATTCATCTACTTCGGATCCTTGATAACAACTGACAAAAATGTGAGTGAAGTATTAAGTAAGAAATACGTACCCCTTGATTACATCGGCATCATATTCATTCACCCATATAATGATACTCCACATGTTTGAACAGCATCACAACTGATATTATATTGCAGTCAGATCATTAAAGTGTAACTATAGTAAACATCTCAGCTTCAGCCACCAGCACCTCGCTTCTCTAATGAAATGAATGATGCGATGGCCTCGTATAATAAACCCATTCCATTACATTGCCGGCTTGCTCCTGCTTGTCATGAAGAGATATAGCGATCGCCATAAATTAGAAAAACAACTTTCCATGAGTTATGAAAACTTTTTAATTGCATCTCTACACATACCCATTCCACGTCCGACGCGGTGGCTATCAAGCTGTCGAGCTACACCGCCGTAAAGCATGGGCAGAAAAATAGCGCAGAACAATCAAACTAATAACAGCGACTAAGAGAGGCAGCAACAATAATTGCTTGCTTTAAAAAATCCACAGTAAGTGATAATAAATTGAAAACCACACACCGCGATCCTAGTCGTCGTTTTTTCGTTCAAGTTTTTGGCTCCATAAAAGCATTAGCTCTTGTCTAGAAACACTTGACTTGGCCATTAGTCAGTGTACCCACTAGAGAAGACACCAGCTTGGGGCAATAAAAGCAACCAAGCCCCATCACCGCGACCTTCTCCCATTGCAAACATTTACGGTTTAATTGAAAAGCAATGCGCGAAAACGGATGCTCTCGCGATTTTTTCCTACAGATAACCTGAATGGATGACGGCTGGGGTGCTCTCACTCAATGAGCTTTTGCCACTAGACTAGGCTAGTGAACAAAAGCCACACTAAAAGCATCGGCTCGTAAAAAAAATAGTTGACTCCTGGAATCGGGGTGATCGTACGACAAACTCACTGAATTAAAATCAACCTACAAACTGAGCCAGTAGTTGTGCTATTGGCAACACAACAAATAGCAGTTTGGAATAATTGCTTTTGGCGTAATTCATTTATTTTGTTCAACATCAAATTCATGATAACACTGAATCAACAATTTGCCGCCATAATACTCGATTTGCAGTTGCAGCTCTCCAACGTTGGTCACGCCCTACGCTCGCCAGACAACGCTCCATCTGGTCCACCCATCGTGCTCTCTGAGCTTCCCGTCCTCTTGTATCAACCGGATGGTTAGCAAACACCAACTTTGCAGGGTTGTTATCCGGCATTCTTGCAACATGCTCTGTCCACCGTATCCGTCCAGCTTTAGCCACTTTCAGGATGTTGGGTTCACCGTAGAGTTCAGCGAGCTCGTGGTTCATCTTTCTCCGCCACACACCGTTCTCCCGCACGCCGCCAAAAATCGTCCTTAGCACGCGTCACTCGAAAACTCCAAGTCCTTGCAGGTCCTCCTCGAGCGTTCCTTGTCTCGCGTCCGTAGAAGACCACCGGTCGCATTAGCGTCTTGTACATTTGGTGCGTGGTGAATCTTTTTTGACCGCAGTTTCTTCTGGATCCCGTAGTAGGCACGACTTCCACTGATGATGCACTTTCGTATTTCACGGCTCACGTTATTGTCCACTGTGACTTACTGTGCAACCATTACCTGCGCTGCCGTTACTGTTTTGTGACCATGTGTGTTGCTTGGGCATTCACCACCAATCCAACCTTTGCTGCTTCACGTTTCAGGCGGGTATACAGTTCTGCCACCGTTCCAAATGTTTTAGCCATAATATCCATATAATCCGCAATACAGACAAATTGGCCGGATTTTGTGAAGATCGTAACCCGGCTGTTGAGCGATGAAGAATGGGATGAGTTAGGTTAAAATCGACAAGTGACGCAACCCTGTTGAACATTTTCTGCAGTCCGTTAACATCTTCAAACTTGCTAAAGTTAGACCGATTTATCGGTAGCAACTTTAACATAATTATAGTTCCTAAGAGCCGTGGCTGAACGTTAAGGTTTATCCGTTCCAAAACGGCCGGGTAAATAGTCTATATTCCCCTGCAGGGTATCCAATATAAGTAGCGCCCAGCAGTAAATCTACGAATCGTTAATGGCTCCAGGTTGATCGGCTGGCATCGGCTTTCGTAGCTTGGTAGCCGGCACGGATCCGACCACGGTTACCTCCGTAGTGCATACCTCAAAAACCGTCATTGCAAAGACTCAATCCTTTGGGACATCATTATTGTTCTGGGGTGCTTAAACAACCGAGCAGTTCTCTAACACAGAGCGAGAAAGTGTACAAACCGGGATCGAAACGTTGGAGCAAAAATAATTGTTTCGTGAGCCAACACATAAGACTGCAAGTCAGAAAGAAATTACCGTTGTACAACATAGAGATTGTAGGCAGTAGATATTCGTGAACTCTTTGGCAATCCTGAAGATAAATCCAAGTATTCCGGAGGTTTTTCCGATAACATAGTTGACATGGTGTTTGAAGTAGAACTCAAAATCCTGAATAACTCCGAGGTCTTTCATTTGGCTAACATAACCAAGAGAATTGCAGAAAATTCGAAGAAAAAGAAACAGTTTTAGATCGTTTCCTCCTCTGCTGCACCAGCATAGTCATTTCCTTCGTTGCCTTGATCCCCAGTGCCTACATTCTCTTCGCAATTCAGGTGCTCGTCGAAGTTCTGCTTCCACCTTCCGATCACTTCACGTTTGTTCGTCAAGAGGCTCCCGTTCTTATCCCTGCAGATTTCGGTTTGCGGCACGAAGCCTTTGCGGGGTGCGTTGAACTTCTCGTAGAAATTCCGTGTTTCATGGGAACGGCAGAGCTGTTCCATTTCCTCGCACTCCGTTTTTTCCAGGCGGCGCTTTTTCTCCCGGCAGAAGTCGCTTTGCTGCTTCCGCTTCTGTCTGTATTGCTCCACATTCTGTCGGGTTCCATGCTGCAGCATTACCGCCCGCACTGCGTCCTTCTCCTCCAAAACCGCTCTGCAGTTCTCGTCGAACCATTCGTTCCGTCCACTCCGTTCTATGTACCCGACAGTACTCTGGCGCCGTCCACAAATTACGAAACGCTCTATGGGGAGAGGCCAGTACAACAATTTTAGAGTTGCCTTCCAAAAAGATGTTGGTTTCAGCGTTACATAATAAATGGACGCTGCCCTCGGCTGCGTCGTTGCCCGAGCAGAAGGGCATACCTTTGAAATACCATGCGAAGAGCAACATGTGCTCTAATTCCTAAACTTGATATTGCTGCGTTATTCTACGAAATGTTATGAGAACATCACAATAACAGTTGGAGGTGTTTGAGCAGAGTTTGGTATTGATGTAGTATTTGTTGGTTTAGCAGTGAAAATAACCGATGAACTAGATTTGCTATTACATCATGGAGTCATCGAATAAATAAAACATTTAATAGCAAGAAATGTTATTAGTTTGTTATTCAATAACTTTGGAATAACAAATACAGCACTTGAAATTTTAGGTATGCATTAATTATTGAAATAACAAGACTTCTTATTTTCTAGGTGTTATTTATACAAAATTTTGGTATTCATTTTTGTTATTTTGCCTCTTATTACCACCTAATGAAGAACATATCAAGGTATGATAGCAATTAAGATAAATACCTTGATATGCTATTCACTAGTTATTTTCTTCTGCTCGGGTGATGTCTGCTTCTGCTATACCCCAGCAGTCCTTTAGAGGAGCCACATCGAGCACAACCTCTTGCGGCAACGCAATTTCTAATCGATTCCATTGGAGCGATTCTGAATGAATGAAATCAGCAGCTCAGCAATCGGCATCCTGAAGCAAGCTCTCCCGACGGATTTCAGCGATGTTCCGCGACTGTGTCCCAATGGAATATTATTCACCAGCACAATGCAGAAGCAAATCGGGAAACCGGTAGCATCTCCATTGTCGTACTGAGCAGCGACAAATTCTGGAGAATCAATTAATATCGCGTCCGAATTCTGGTGTGACGCTGTCATCAACGGTGTCTCCAATCGAAGTTTGTGTGGTGTTATGGTACTGGAAATCAATCTATCAGTTCTAGGTCCTATTTGGTTGGACAAGTTTGGCCTTTGGGGTGTGTCAATTAACTCTTTCTGTAACCTAGTCCGTAGTTGGATGCCATCCAACGTTGCGTTACTCCAGGCGAAATTCCAAGATGTCTTCACCAACAAAATGGGTCTTAAAGGTAAAACGAAAGTCTTGCTTTAGCTGCGAGGAAATCCCACTTCGGCGTCCCGTCTTCTATAGTATGGAAGGTGCCACCGAAGAAGAAATTCACATGCTTTGAAACCAATAGACTTCTCGGACTGGGCTTTCGATTTCAGTGGTCGTCCGGAAACCCAATGGAATAGTACAGATCTGCGCCGATTTTATAACAAGATTGCACGACGTTTTGTTTTCTCCAAGATGTTGGGATGTCGGTACTTCAACCATATCGACCTATTCAATACCTCTTTTGGCAGAGGTGGATGAAAGCTGCCAAATCCTAATTGCCATAAACACCCACAACTGGCTCTACCAATTTACCCGCTTGTTTCCTGGCATCAAGTCATTCGGGACATTGCAATGCTCGCAGGACCGCATTCACCTGCGGCTGCGTTACTGTGGGCAGCCGAACTGAAGAAGAACACAATCGGAATCTCGAGTGTATGCTAAACCGATTGCAGGAATATGGGTTCACCTTAAAATTATAAAAATGCGGCTTCAAAATGCAACCAGTCGATTATCTCGGGCAGATCATGGATGGTGATGGTGTGCGACCGGACCTCGACAAGGTTGCTGCTATTGCCTACATGCCATCACCCCACGACCTATTGACACTACGATCGTATTTGGGATCCATGAACTACTAGGTATGCGGAAATTGCGATACCGTATGGACAAGCTCCTGAAAGCTGGAACCAAATGGGACTGGAACACGACCTTCCAAAATTCGTTCGACATTTCAATGAGCCATGTGCGTAACTACAGCGATTTGCACCTCCCCACCAGCTTCCAAGTAGTGCATAACAAACGTGCACAAGATTGGAGCTGAGAGGCCAATTGAGTTGTAGTTACGCGCAAAGAACTTTTGATGCCTCCGCTGATGCTGACGCACTACAATGCAAAAGCTTGGCTATCGTGGTGTCCACATTGTAGTGATATGGACTGGATGATGATAATAATTTATTATCATCATCCAGTCCATATCACTACAATGTGGACACCACGATACTAAGTACTATGTTGAGAAAGAAGCTACTGTCCCAGTCAGGTAATACAGTATGACCCATAAAAAATGCAACATTCCATTTTTTTGCAGTATTTGATGATTTTTAATGAAATAATCCCAATGAATTAAACTTTTTTGGATTAGGATACAATAAGGAGGTCATTGTCATACAGGATCTCTAAAATTTTTGTCAAAATATTCATTGGTTACGTATAGGGGATACCTTATAATTGTTAACAATTTCTAAATAAAATCAAGTTTTCCTATAATTTTCATAGCAAAATGAACTAAGATAAAAACTTTTAAACACATGGAACCCATGAAGAAATATGTACTCTTTAATACGCCCATGTTTGAAAAATATTTTAAAAATAATTTCAAATGTTTAGGAAACAAAAACTTAAAAAGGTGCTACATATTAAAAACCGTATTTAAGATAATTTAATAAAAAACTTAACACTGTTAGAACATTTTTCAAAACATTTTTTTGTCGATGAAGGCATATATACCTACCTTTATGATAGGTACAAATACTATGTACTTAAAAACAATTTCATGCTTAAAACATAATATTTTCTAAAAATTATCATTTGTCAAATAATTCAATTTTCACAAAATGTCTCTTAATTTATAAGTTAATATTTTTTTCGTGCTTGTCCGACGAACCAACCAACTCCTGAAGACCTTATCCAGCCATAAAAGTACTATTTTGAAAATAAAATTTGATTGAATGTGATTGAAAGCAATTGAAAGAAAATTATATCCTTAAAAAACGGCCTCTGGCGCGTGGACGATTTCCACATCCATATGTTCAACGTTATGTTTCCGAAGGTATTTGCATGGAGTCAGTCTATGTTCCTTTGCCATTATAAGATTAGTGGCTCTACTATACTATCCAATAGATACATGCGAGGTTAATCAGTTCGAAGTAGGGGAACGATGACTTTGAAAACTGTCGCATTTTTTTATGGGTCATACTGTAACTACAATGACTACGAGAACGGGGTTTTTTATCGCATTTTTCGATAAAATGTATTTTAGAAATTAAAACTGACTTTAAATAATTGACCATAAAGAGTTGGATTTAGTTTAGGTATTTAGTTAATTCTATATTAAAAAAAAACAAACAAACAGAAATTAACCATTATGTGGCCGGCAAACTTTTTGCTTTTTTCTACACCGTGTATTTTAAATGGGTGCTGGGTACCCGGGTACCCTGCCGGCCACATAAGGGTTAATATGTCATATTAAGGGATTTGTTTAAATTGAACATGTATAAACGTGTTGAGCAGTTGCGCTAATCGTAGGGAAACACCTTAGGCTTGCTTCAAATTGCTATTGAGTGTCAAAAGGCTTTTCATGCGTTCAGATGACATAAAATTCTTCTAATATGTGTATTAGCTAAAACTTTGCATATCAGTTAACTCTTTGGAAAAGGCATCTATAGGCCCCGAATGCGTCTAAATTGTCTGCTAGCATAAAGCAACTCATTAAAAAAGTTCAAATGGATCAAAATTAACCACTTAAGGTATTTCTGTCTACCTAACGAGGTTATTTTAAAGTTAATTGTGAGTGTAGCCAAAACAAATATCTGGTCACTTTATTGGCTGTTTATATTGATTCTGTGTTCAGTGAGCTCGATGATATTTGAATAATCACATTTAAACGATTTGCAGAATAATGAGGATCTAATTCAAAACTTTTCAGATAAAAGTCAGTAAAACAAACTATAATACTCAGTATATTGATATTTTGCTTATTATTGTCCCTTGCGTTCAAGGTCATGCTCAAAATTATTGTCATTTGAATTTTATTCCCAATTGTATAAAAGAAGAAAATTAATCTGTATTTCAATTTAGTTCTAAATATGTAAGATAAAGAAGGGGGCGATTGTAGTGATATACAGGGGATGGCCAAAATGTTTGGGATAGGCAACTTTTTTTCTCCCACAAAAAAATTCAACATGCTGTAACTTTTCATAGAGTGCATCAAAAAATCTCAAATTTTGACTGTTTGTCAACCTATTATATGTGCATCATTGGTACAAATTTGGGCTCGATTGATTGATTTTTCGCGAAGTTAGAACCGTTCGGGTAAAACACTATTTTTTAGACAACTCATTTTTGAGCAGTCATTTCTCGGAAACCAGCGAACCAAATTGAATGAATTTTTTAACGTTTATCAACAATATATTGATACTTATTACGACGTTATAAAATGTAATATTTTCTCACGGCGAATTAAGTTATACCGGGTTGAAATTTTTACCCATATAGAGGAAAATAAGTCAAACTTACAATACCACACAAAAATTATTAAATGTGCTCTTCCTTCAATCTAAATAGGCTCTAAGCTATTTGATTAGAGATAGTTTGAGAACAGAAGTGGAAAATCTTTGGATATCAACACTAAAATTTATTGACATTGATGTAAAAAAAATAAATTTTTTCGAGAAAAATCCAAAAAGTGTCAATCCATGATAACTTTTTTCCCCGTTTAAAAAGTACCTATGTTTTAATAGTTTGTGAAGCATTTACATATTGTTAGTGTACGTTCAAATTTTTATTCAATTCGGTTCACTGGTTTCCGAGATATGACAGCTCAAAAATGAGTTGTCTAAAAAATAGTGTTTTACCCGAACGGTTCTAACTTCGCGAAAAATTATTCAATCGAACCCAAATTTGTACCAATGATGCACATATAATAGGCTGACAAACAGTCAAAATTTGAGATTTTTTGATGCACTCTATGAAAAGTAATTGCATGTTGAATTTTTTGTGAGAGAAAAAAAAGTTGCCTATCCCAAACATTTTGGCCATCCCCTGTAGACTGGATGATGATAATAATTTATTCAAATGCACATAGTTTGTGCACTCTTATTTATTTGAGAAAGGTTAATAGAGCTGTGCAACGCGAAACGTTGCACAGCTCTATTAACCTTTCGAACACGAGCATTGGATTTCGGAGTACACGGTAGCGCGGCGTGTTCGAAAAGCCCACCAGCGCTGCGATGATGCGGAGAAAGAGAAGGAGGATGAACGAAAACCGAATGAATGAGCAGAGGGACGCGAAACAGAACGCCAAGGACAGCGAATCGGCAGTTTGTGAACGGGTCTTGAAGCGGGCGGATGAAAGTGTGTGATATGGACGGGATGTGATCAAAGAAGGTGTTGTTTGAGGAAAATTTATTGCATTTGTGAATAAAACAATATGAAGTAAGGTGATAATTGTGAATGGTTAAATATTTTATTGTTTGAACGGAAAAATTTTGTATGGGGAAAGGTAAGATTTGGGTTTTTTTGTGCAGCAGCGTCAAATAAAAAGGGTGTTGCGGCTGAACGGTAAGTTTTGCGCAGTTTTGATTTTGTAGCGAAAATATCATGGTTGAGTAAAATAGGGATACACGATTTTGTATTGTAAAAAAAGGACGAACCTTGGAAGGAACACTACACACATCCATCGACATCGGTGCCAAGATAGCTCACCGACTTCCACACGGCACCGTAAAAGCAATCAGCCATGCGTCCAGAAGTCTCGCTCCGGCCAAAGAAAACTACAGCTTAGCAATAGTGGGTTAAGCCGTGATATACGCCGTCACACGATTTCATCGGATGCTGTTTGGACGATATTTCATACTCGAAACCGGCCATATTCTGCTCCAAAAAGGGAATACCTGTTTATATGTAACTCCAATAGGCTATAGCGTGGAAATGGTGGACGATTTGCGGACGCATCGTAGAGTGCGGAACTGGAGATACACAGCCATGGACCGAGTAGAATGGAGACAATTCCTACGAACAGTATAGGACACTCAGGCTTTAGCCTGACCGGTAAGGTAAGTAAGGCTACAGCGATGGGCGTTAACCCTCCTTCTACATATACGACTACGATATTCAGTGCGCGTCAACCGAAAGTCTCATCAACTACCACATTCGCCCGAATGGAGAACTGGATTCCAGAATGCCACGCAGCAGTCCCTGGAATTCCTGTCGCTAACTTCCGAAGCAGTTCAAGAAGACCAAAGCAAATCCAGTCCTCCAAGAAGTCAGCAAAGAAGTTCAGCAGGGCTGGCCAACATAAAGAAGTGACATCAACGAATCTTGCCAGCAGTTCTTCGAAAGGACGGTATGTCAGTCATATCCGACTGCCCAACAAACATTGTTGCTGTACAACAGCTGAATAAACCGCTCTTAAGCTAGATTTTTAAAATTTTAGCTGAATAAGCTGTTAATCAGCTACCATTGTTACTTGGGTGCCATGCCTATGATGAGAGGTTTGTCATCCCGTCAAAATACTAGAGGCAAGTTCTCTAGATGCTGCACAAGGGACACCCGGGCATCGAAAGGATGAGAGCAGTTGCTCGCAGTTATGAATACTCGCCTACCATCAAGGACAACATCGCGCAGCTCGTGTGCTTTTGTAAGGAATGTGAGATGTCTGTCTTAAACCAACACAAGAGCGCAATTGGAATCTTGTTCGGTACCTCAAAAACCCTGGCAACGACTCCGTATACGACTCCGTTTTGGAATATCAGATACTTTTGTGAGCGACAACGGTCGTTAGTTCATCAGTGAGCAGTTCAAACGCTACTATGAAAACAGACAGACTTCCATATTCGTCGACACCTTTAACCCTAGTATTGCCGGCAGGGTACCCGGGCACGTTCTTAATTTCAATTCTCGATATAGGGGAAATTGTGTATTTTCGGCAGTTTTGTTCTCTTCGCCGAGGGTTTTTTTTTTTGAAAGCTGTTGATCTCAGAGTTGGCCTCAAATCCTTCCCAATCAAGCTGAACTATATGCCCAAGTTTGGCCGACAAAAACCCCCCATGACGAAGAGAACAAACCTGCCGAGAATACCCATCGTCACCCTATGTATAAATGGTTATTTAGAGTAGGATTTTGAAACTTTACACGATCTAAGAGCTCGTGAATATACACTGCCAGCCGGCAGCTAATGATATGGAATCGCTGAAATACTAGCGTGGTTGGAAAATTCTTTTTTGCTCCACACCGCTTATGCCATTCGTAGCCAGATTCTATGCATTCTCCAAAAAATTGAGTTCATTTGGTTGAAAATTGAGACTGCACAAGCCCTTCAAAGCTTGTATGGGAATTACTATGGGAAAATGATGTTTTTTATTCAATCGACCGTAGTATTTTCCCAAGTTCCCTAAAGCGTTAGTTGACCCTTGGTACTTCTAGGCTACTCTATCAGCTACAACTTTGCCGAAGATCGCATACAAATCGCATGCCTCATTAATTAGTAACCAATTTTTATCCAAAATCGAAATCTTTACTCATGATGGTTAAAATAATCGTCGGGCATCACTGCATTTTGCAGTAAAACATAGTAGCCATGATTTCAGTGTGCCATCTTTGGCGCCATATGCAGCAATGTTGCCTGTTGGGAAGCTGGAGGATCATTGCTAAAGTTTGTCCGGTTGGATACAAATCGCTAACTAATTAATGAGGCATCCGATTTGAATGCGGTCTTAGGCAAAGTTGTAGCTGATTGCATGTTTACTTCGTTTTGTGCAATATAAAACGATAAAATCAGTAGACACATATAATGACAACCTATTCGGCCTAACGACCCTTTCAGCCTAACGGCATTCGACCTAACGCCCTGCTCCTCCTATTAATGAGAGGATAATTGTAGCCAGATTTAGAACACGGGTTTGAAACCTTACCATGATCCAATGTTACGCGGAAACTGATGCTGCCGAATTGCAAGACAAAAAGAACTTCTACAGTCAACTGAATGCTGTCGTGGACAATATTCCGGAAGGTGATATCAAGATCTTCATGGGCGACTTCCACGTGAAGGTTGGTTTCCACAATTCGGACATGTCTGGGCAGTTATTGACCGACCCGACTGACAAGTTGAAACACTGGATCGAGCACTTTGGAAACCTTTTTCAAGAGTCGGTCACGCCATCAACACCTCAGCATGATCCGCCAAGGGTTCGACGCATTACCCGTGTCAACACCGAAGCTCCATCAGTGCAGGAGATAGAAACAGCCATCTGCACCAAAATCCAAATTTTCAACTCGAACGTGAAATCTGTGCTGCTATACGCCAATTAAACCTGGTGTGTATCAGTGGAGAACAGCTACAGGTCTTCATCAATAGGTGCCTGCGGTATATAATTTGTGCAAGGTGGCCTCACAATTGAATCTCCAACGTGGAGCTCCATCGTCAATGGCATAAAAAGCCGATAGCGGCAGAAATTCGGGAGCCAAAGTTGAGGTGGGTCGGCCACACTCTACACAGGGCAGAAACGAAATCTGCAAACAAGCGTTAGACTGGAACCCAGCAGGACATCGCAGCAGAGGCAGACACAGAGACTCATGGCTGTGCAGCCTCAACAACGAAATCAAGCAAGTCGACAGAAATTTAACCTGGCCACAGGTCAAGGCGATGGCTGACAATTTTTCAATTCGGTCCTCTGCACCACCATGGGTGCCAGGACTGAGAGTAAGCTCAAAAAAATCTCAGCGATCTGCCAATACTACCGCATTGTTCTTCAAATAAAATACAGCAAACTACTACTACAGGTTTCATTCAATTAGACAATCGATCATCACGAAGCAGAGCTCAACACCTCAAGACGCTTCTGCAACTCATAAACGTAAAAAAAAAACAATTACACATGTCTTGGCCATCCGCAAATTGAAAAAGCTGGCTTTTTCTCTGTCTGACATCCGGCTTAACGCGTCTTATAATCAATGTTGATGTTTCTGGACCCTCCCCCCATCTCATCGTTTGATACTTATGCTAAGAGTTCTAAGACCGCACATGCACTGCCGTAGCTGCAGCTTATTTATCTTGGGACCATTTACGACCAGCCAGCCAGCCAGCCGGGCGCTGTAATTATTATCAACGAGCAGAACAGGAAAATTAATTTCGCCGCAGCACAGATTAGCACTGTTCAGATTTTTATGATTCCCGGGCCTGAGCCGAGCGCTTTCAGCAATTAGTCGCCAGCTTTTCGCGCGCCGCGGCTTATCTCCAGAGCAGAATCACGGGCATTCCACCGGAGTGCAAAACCAAGGCGTTCCGGTAATAAGACCGGCGGTGTCCACCCCTTCCTTCGGATCAACTTGGACCATCAGCAGCAGCAGCATCCTCCGCTCTCGGGTGGTGGGATGTTGATGACTGTGTAATGATAAGTGTGGTCTGACAGGGGTGAGACTCTGATGAACGATTTAAAAATTTATTACGTTTATGATGGCCACCGGAGGTCGTCGGTCACTTGGTCAACGGTTTTCACAATTTTACGAGGTTACATCGTTTTGGCTACAGAAATACTGTATTTTGACGATGAAAATGTCTTACGGGATTCATTTATAAATCAATGATGTAACCACGACTTATTCTTTGCATTTGGTTAGTGTTTCTCGATGTACTGCTTCCACCTTTCAATTCTCTTAACTCAATTTGCTTATGTGCTAAGACCTTTATTTTTGCTTTTTGTCGTAAACAAGCTATTTCTCCTCTAAACTGTATCGTTTTGTCCCGAAACCTATCCCATCGAAACGCTTCACCAACCATAACTTTGTTCACACCTTCAGGCTTCTTACCGAACCCTTCCAAATAGCCCGAAGAATTAAGTGCTTATATCTGCCGCCACAGATGAGCCGTCCGGTGGCAGTTACTCCAACCGCACATTTATTAAGAAAAATTATAAGATCCGGCAACCACTTCCATCTGACGCCTCTCGAAATTGGCAAGATGCGGTATGTATCGTCGTGTCACCATGTGCGTCCGGATCTCTTTAGCCCGGCACTGCAGTACCGCCCTAGAATTTGCGGTTCATTTCGTAGTTAGCCTAACTAATGTGCAACGCAACGATGACGATGCACAACTTTTCCAAACGGATCAGAGAGATCGATAAACCGCTAACTGACAGACTGACTGCCGACCGAAGGATTTCTGCTACACTTTAAGTTCAAGAAACTTGTTTTGCGGTTTATGCTCATTTCATCGCCGCTGCTTCCTTTAAGGATGATACTGTTTTTTGGATTCTGTCACATTCGCCCGAAAACCATTCGCCCGAATCACAAACGCCCGAATGACAAACGCCCGAATTCTAATCGCCCGAATAGACCATTCGCCCGAAAAGACCATTCGCCCGAAAAGACCATTCACCCGAATGACCATTCGCCCGAAAAGACCATTCGCCCGAAAGACCATTCGCCCGAAAGTCATCCGCCGATTCCATGCTATTTCTTTGAACAAGTTTTTTTTCTAGTTTGCCATGATGAAAGTTTAAGGACAGACGCACGGTATACTTAGTATCCGACCAATCGCAAGAACAGCTGGACTAGCGCCAATAATAATCATATAAGCTTAGTTTGGAAGAACAGCCTATGTTTTGAAGAAGGCTTAATTTCTTGTGAAAATATTACATAATTGGTCATTAATTGTTATAGCATTGTTGATCGGGAGGATAGCGTCAAAACTTCAGCACAGAGTAGTCAATACTTTTAAATTAATAGTACATATTCGCGATTGATCTACTCGGAATAACTACGTATCGTTAAAATGAACAATAGTTCATATAAATTAAAACGTGTGAGTTAACGGATGCAGAAAAAACACCAAAATCGCGAGAATTTGCAGCACTCAAATAAGCTGTTCTTCTGAAACCATGTTTTGAATCCAGAAATTGTTTTAACGTCAAGGTTCCCCATAAAATAACAAATTAAAAGAACAGCCCATGATTGAAAGAAGGGCAAATTTATGGTAAAAAATGACATCAGAATGAATTTAATTTCCTTGAAGGTAGAACTAGGAAGAAAAGCCTATTAACAAAAGAAGGGACAATTCCAATGAATGTTTTCACAGCTATATTGCTGAAAATGTTTTTAATAGTATAAGTCTTATATCAGACACAGACTGTGTTCAAAGAAAGCAATATGCGTGTATGACGCCTAAATTGATTTCAGAAAAGTATTTCCAAGATTATTATGGTTTTCGGGCGAATGGTCTTTCGGGTGAATGGTCTTTTCGGGTGAATGGTATTTCGGGCGAATGGTCTTTTCGGGCGAATGGTCTATTCGGGCGAATGACTTTCGGGCGTTTGTTACATTCGGGCGTTTGTCATTCGGGCATTTGGAATTCGGGCGAATGGTTTTCGGGCGAATGTGACAGAACCGTTTTTTGTCTGTCTCTCGACCTGAGCGGAAGCCCCCGGTTTAGGGGTTATTAAAATGAAACCGAACCGATGGTCGCCTTCTGATGAGGCATTTAAATTAAAATAATAACAATAAATATTTATCCCATTCTTTGCACATACTTGCCGGGTCGGTACGTGGGTCGAGCCGGACCGCTGTTCGTGGTTTTTCATTCTTATATTGGCAAGAAGTGTAAAAAATATTTATATACGCATTTAAATATAATAATTTAATTTAGGCCTCGGGCTGTTTTTTCTTCGTTCGGTTCTCGGTTCCGCTCGATTAAAGCTGGTTTCGATTCGGTACGCATCGGAGAGCGTTGGCGGAGGGTCACAGAAGGAGGAGCTGCCTTCGGCGCTTTTGAGTCGACGATACCTGTTGAAAAAAGGTGAAGCCCTAAAGATCTTGCAGAGTCTGAGGGCTGTATCGAATATTAACTACGAAAATGGAATGTTGTTTAAGTTTTGGTGAACTGGGTTAGTTGCGTATTTTTTTACAAAGACAATCCAAAATTAGACATGCGTTCAAATTCTAAATTTAGTGTGACAGAAAATTCCAAAACTAATTTCAATCGTCCGCCACTGGCTGGGTATGTTGCGTAAACATTGTAAAGGAAAATCAGCAACAGAATAATACGAACGGAGACCAACGACAACAACCCCAGCGAACAAAAAGGACTTGTGATTGGAAACTCGGTACGTGGAACTGCCGATCTCTCAACTTCATTGGGAGCATCCGTATACTCGCCGATCTACTGCAACTTCAACTTCAGCATAATAAACGTGCACAGCCCACACTCCGGAACCACTGATGATGACAAGGACTCATTTTACGCGCAGCTCGAACGCGAGCACGATCGCTGCCCAAGCCACGACGTCAAGATCATCATAGGAGATTCAAACGCTCAGTTAGGTCAGGAGGAGGAACTCAGACCGACGATTGGAAGTTCAGCGCCTACCAGCAGACGAACGAAAACGGCCCACGACTGATTTCGCCGCCTCCAAAAGCATGGCCATACGTAGCACCTTTTTCCATCACAGCCTCCCTTAGATCACCACAGAGATCACCACAGCAGACGGAATCTCAAATCGACCACGATCTAATTGACGTACGGCACACTTCTCCGACATTACCGACGTTAGGACTTATCGTGGCGCCTAAATCGACTCCGACCACTATCTGGTGATGGTCAAACTGCGCCCAAAACTCTCCGTCATCAACAACGTACGGTACCGGCGACCGCCACGGTACAACCTAAGTCGACTAAAACAACCGGATGTCGCCTCTGCATATGCGCAGAATCTCGAGGCTGCGTTGAAAGACGAGAGCAGGCTCGATGAGGCGCCTCTAGAAGACTGCTGGAGTACAGTGACAGCAACAATCAACGACGCAGCCGAGAGCACCATCGGGTACGTGGAACGGAACCGACGGAATGAACGGTTCAACGAACGAGTGCAGAACGGTTTTGAAGGAGAAAAAAACAGCGCGGGCAGTAATGCTGCAGCAAAGGACTCGACAGAACATGGAACGTTCAAAACGGAAGCGAAAACAGCAGTCCCGCCTCTTTCGGAAGAAAAACCGTCGCCTGAAAAAAGCGGAGTGGGAAGAAATGGAACTGCTGTGCCGTTGCCAAGAAACACGGAAGTTCTACCAGAAGCTCAACACATCCCGCAACGGATTCGTACCACGAGTAGAAATACACAGGGGTAAGGATGGAGGCCTCTTGACGGACGGACGTGATAGAACAGCATCTGAATGGCGTGGAGAACGTAGGTACGGGAGACGACGGCAACGAAAGAAACGACGACGCCAGTGCAGCGGAGAAGGGAACCAAGGTTTATTGAAGATATAGGTTGTTTGACTCCCGATTTTGGCCCGACGGCCATCTTGGATTTCCGATGAAGTAGGGTAAATGATGATGGTTGGACCAACTGAAAAACTGATCATGGTTGGACCACTTTGGGAAATTACAGATTTGATCAACTTTTTCTATAAAACTTGAGTCGAAGTCTTACTATTATCAAAAAGTAGCCTTATCTGTATTGAAATCAAATGGGCTTTATGTAGTATATCTCTAAATCATTTCATTAATTAAGGATTTTGATATGGCTGACTAGAAGCGCAGCTTGGACAACAAAATTACTCAATTTGTAACACCTGTAGTAGTGATATTTAGTTTTGAATTCATATATTTTTTGCGTTATACTTCTGCGAAAATATATGGACGTCAAGATGACATATTTGAAATTAATTATTTTTCATTTAAAATTCATTAAATTAGTAAAATTGGACTAAATGAATATGATGATGGTTGGACCACCGAATGATTGTGGTTGGGCCTAGCGGTTACCATGTTGGTTGCTAGGACTGATGCAGTTTATTTACTGTTTTCTTCGCGCCCGGTGACATTGAACAAGATTTTCGCGTTCCCAAAAAAAGTGTACCGAAGAGCTGCTGCTCGTACGCCGCCGGATACTTAAACCAGAATCGGTTTGCCGAAGAAGTCTTCACCTTGTCCCGTAGGTCCGAACAGCTGAGCTTATCAAGACGGCCCGTCGCTTTCCCCTTAGCGCGTCCACCAAGATCCACATTAAGTTGACCAGAACAGTGCCTCCGGTTGGTTGGCAAACAGCACTTCACCAGTCTCCCACTGAAGCCCATCGTATACATTTAGGATTTTCGCAGCTACCTAATATTGTCATCACCCTGAATCCACAATGAATCTCTGCCCTACATCGAGATATGGTAGTGAATGCTCGCTCACCCACCAAGAGCTGCGTCCTAGGCTGCGTCTGTGTGGCAAGAATACCCTATGGCAAGTGGGACATTAATACCTATTTTTCTACCTAAGTATGTAGTACACGCTGATGGTGATTATTAAATCCGAGATTAAACCTATATCATTATAATTCTAATGTTTATTGTAATTCATTTATAAGACCACTTAAAACCTATCTGAAATCTTAATCCTGCATGCCCCCTTCATTTTCGTCGGTCTGTATCTCCAGTTTTCTTAAACTTTCAGAGTTCCGAGGTTTTCTTGAACTGCGTAAAGTCACGAAGTCACCGGCATCTATTTGGTTTCCTGATGAATATTGTTTTCGCAACTCTTTCGTCCGATATTTGGATATTCAGACATCATGGTCCAACCATGATCATTTCATTGGTCCAACCAAAATCTGCGTTGGTCCAACCAAGATCAAAATTCTTTTCTAAAAAAAATCGAATTATTCAATTATTTTTTGAGTAATTTAGGAATTCTCCGTGCTTTTCGTAAACTAGAGGAGTACAGCTTTCTGCCAACTACAAATTTGAAATGGTATTGCGATTCTATCATACGAAATTCTTGACGTACATCTTGACTACGTATCGAAATGTCTCAAGTTGGTCCAACCATCATCATTTACCCTAGGATGGTAGGATTGTAGGTGTGTGAGCTTTTCAGGCTGTATGGGCGCAATTCCTATTGAAGGTGAAGTAGGATTTTGGGTGTGGGAGGTTTTCAGCCCATGTGGGAGGTTTCCAGGCGGTGTGGGCGGATTTTAGGTGTGGGAGCAATTCCTACTAAAGGGGTTTTTGCCGGTGAAGTGCCCCTGCCTGCCTCTCTCCATTCGCTCCTTCCGCAAGGAAGCTCCTTCACCGTGAAGCCCCTCAATCGGGAACTCCCTCCTTCCCCCGCGCCCGTCTCGCCCTCACATTAGTTCAACCCAGGCAACCTATTTCATCAACTAACCTTGTCCGAAACAAGTGGAAGCGACTGCTCGCGACAAACGGGGCAAGCACTCGCAGAAGCGGGCGAGGCAGCCGTCAGGCGAGGAGCTGTCTGGCGGTGCCCGCAAAGCCAGACGAATAATTACCCCGAAAGTCGGTAACAATGCCGGAAGGTCGGACCCCAGCCAGGGTTCCCGGAAAGCTGGGAAGGGCGGGCCTGAAAAGGCTGGCCCGTCCCGGAACGATGAGAACAAGGGGTTGCGACCGTTGGTGAGCCCTCAGCAGCCACAGAGCATGGCGATCCAAGGGAAGGACCCTCATTGGACGGAAGTAGAGCGGATGAAGAAGAAGAAAAAGAAGAAGAAGAAGACGAATCCGCCGGTAGTAGCACAGGACGCCAAGCCACCCAAGTAACAATTTCAATTCCTTTTGGATTTGATTATTTTTATGGAAGCTTTATCACAGCATGACCAATTCATGGAACCTTTATAGTTGTTTTTATCAAGAGAAAACAATCTTCGTTCGTTTGCGGTTTTAAAGTTGTCTTCAAGTTAGTTTTGAAATTCGCGCATAAAACAACTGAATTTACAAGAGCATTAAATCTTATAATAAGTTTTAAGGCGTATTTTAAGTTGTTTTCAACACATAACATCAACATATTTTATTAAAAGTTTATGCTTCGTTTATTCAAGTGCATTTCATCTGGCTAATCCTTCTTTAAAAACTTCTTGAAGCCTACTATTCTTGAGCTAGAGCCATTACTCTGGAACAAGAACTATGCAAAATAATGATAAGACAACGAACTATTTTTCAATCCAAATAATGAATGTAACAAATTGGTTGAAAAACCGCGTTCTCATGCAAATATAAACACATAAACATGTTTGCTCACTGATAATTTAGCCATTCTTGTGCTAAAAAGTAATCATGTCAACGAAATAATGATTTTACGGCCAATCAAAAATGCGAGTAGCTGGCTGCTGTCGTCCTGCCTTCAACCAGTTTCTCACACAGGCCATAGCTATGCGAATCGAAAATGAAATGGGTACTTACTGTGACTCTGCTTAAGCTCATGCCAAATAGTGTAATTGCAGTAAGTTGCACTTCATTATTAATAGCAAAAATACAGGGAAACAAAATTGAATTAGCATACCTTGACGCGAAACACCGCGAAATGTACAGAAACAACTTTCTAGCAACGAAAACGTAAACAAACAATTGTTAAAGGCTGTTACTCTTGTATAAAACGAATAAGTTTCATTTAAGACGAACAAATCTGCCTTAAGATCATAACTAGTAAAAACAATCTTCAATAAAGGCTGTAGCGTTCATGCAAGGTGACTTGGTTCCATCATTGTTTTGAGGGGGTTTGGATTAAAGGTAATAACAATTGATGGCGGCTGCATGAGTTTTGTTCGCTTGGAACGGCAGCCATGCTTAGAAAGAATTGAAAAAGTGGCGTAGCCTTCTGTTTTTAAAGGAAATTTATGTCTTCGTATATTAATGATTGATATTATTTTTGAGGCGCTTTGTAATTTTCGTATGTTTTGGGTGGCATATCAACGAAAAAGTGGGTACACTCAAACCTCCATTTAGGTAGGATCCATTTAGGTAAAATCTATTTAGGTCCCTCCATTTAGGTAACGTTACCTAAATGGAATTTGGTTGTGTTCAGATCAGTTGGAGTACTTAAGTTTAGGTATAAGGTTCGCTTACGGGAAAGAAGTAGTGAGTGGTGTTAAGAGGATATGGGAGGGGGGGGGAGGGTAGGAGGGGAGGGGATGCAATGTTGAGATACATCCCCTAAACACCCCCCCCTCCCTGCAGTGTTGAAAAGTGTCAGTATCCAGCATCATTTCCAGCTGAAATTGAGATAAGCAACCATCCTTCCATGATTCAATTGATATCAGCTTCAGCATTGATGACGTCAAACCCGACATCAACCTATCATTCACCTGTTTTTATTTTGGCCACCAAACCCAACATAGACCCAACAGTAGTTCGATGTTGGTCCAACAATGGCCCAACACACGATAAAAATTGACCCGACTTTGACCCGACATTCAATAATTTTTCAGTCTGGCGGAATTTTGCAGGGTTTTTCGTGTTTCGTGCACAGCTAGCCATTTGAATGACAATTCTGGTCTAAGACCCTCCAAATCCCCCGAAAACGCCCCTGAAGCCCCTCCCCTCCTGAAACCCATCCCCCCCTGAAACTTCTTGAAAGCCATCTGAAACTCCCTCCACATGACCCACACATGACATTCTTTAAATCTCCTAGTAACTCTCCCTTCTTAAACTTCTTTGCAACCTTGTACTCCATTTAGGTAATGAACTGAATCCATTTAGGTAATGAATCCATTTAGGTAAAAATTCTATTTAGGCAGTCCCGACGCGTTACCTAAATGGAGGTTCGAGTGTATGGCACGGAAAATTTCGATTCCCTGTCATCAATGATCTGTCAGGCAAATGTTTTAGCCATTTCAATTTGATGAAAATTAATTCGCAGTTCAATTAATATTTCATCCATGAAACAAAACTTGTTTGCATCTGCATAATGCTTAGGTAAAAGATTTCATTTATTATGCACTGTTGACACTTTTGAGAAAGACAGCTAAAAGATCAACACGCCTCAAGATATTCTTGATAAAGTTTCATGAAGTTCTTATAGTCAATCATCAGCGCATGTACATAAATACAACTAGTTTCAAAGCAGTCTTCAAAAGCAGCTTTGAAGATCTCCTGAAGAGTGGCCCAGATTAATCTTATGGATGTTTTATACCTATTTTATCTCAGATTTGCAGAACAAAGAGCTTTATTGCTAAGTTTTATGATTCTATCTTAAAAATTACTTCAGGGTTGCCACAAAAGTATAATTGTTACTTGGGCAAGGCGTAGGAGAGCACGTGCCAAGCGTGAGAAGGCACGCCAAGGCGACGTGCTCGTCATCAAGATGGAACAGTCCAAGTACTCGGACGTCTTGAAGACGATGCGAAGCGACGCAAAGCTTGAGGGTCTTGGAGTTGACGTACGCAGTATTAGACGTACTCGTACGGGCGAGATGATCCTGGAGCTGAAGCGCCAGAAGGAGCACAAGGGCGCCGCTTATTAGAGGCTGGCAGAAGAGGTCCTTGGTGAGGTTGTGCAGGTGCGGGCTCTGACACATGAGGCGACTCTGAAGGTCAAGGACATTGATGAGATCACCGAAGTGGAAGAGCTCGTCACGAAACTGTGGCAACAGTGCGATGTGCAGGTGGCCGCCGCAGCCGTTAAGCTACGGAAAGGGCCAGCAGGGACACAGATAGCTTTGGTTCAGCTACCTGTGGCGGACGTCAAAAAGTTCGTTGAAGTAGGGAGCATAAAGGTGGGTTGGTGTGTATGTCACCTGACATTCCACGAGCCACCAGAGGTTTGCTTCAGGTGTCTGGAACCAGGACACAAGTCGTGGGACTGCAAAGGCCCCGACAGGCGCAAACTGTGCAGGCGATGCGGCGCTGAAGGTCATAAGGCCCAAAGAGTCCGCCCATCTGCATGATCTGTACCGGGAAAACCTCGAACAACAGACATCCGATGGGTGGTCCAAGGTGCCCGGCCTTCAAGAAAGCCGCAGTGAACAACAAACCACAGTGCAGGTAACGCAGCTGAACCTGAACCATTGTGATGCGGCTCAGCAACTGCTTTGTCAGGCGGTTTCTGAGTGGGAGACGGATATCGCCATCATATCTGACCCATACCGAGTACCCAGCGGCAACGGTAACTTGGTAGCGGATGGGACCAGTAAAATGGCGGCGATATGGACGACGGGTGAATACCCCGTTCAGGAGTTGGTGTCTACTACTTATGAGGGCTTCGTGGTCGCCAAAGTAAACGGGGTCTTCTTCTGTAGCTGTTATGCGCCTCCGCGGTGGCCGATCGAGCAGTTCACGCAAATGCTGGACCGCTTAACGACCGTGCTAACAGGGCGAAGGCCGGTGATTATATCGGGTGACTTTAATGCCTGGGCCGTGAAATGGGGAAGCCGTTTCACGAACCAGCGGGGTCAGATCCTGCTAGAAACACTGGCCATCTTAGATGTCGACTTGGCTAATGTCGGTACCAAGAGTACCTTTAGTCGGAACGGAGCGGAGTCAATTATTGACGTGACCTTTTGTAGTCCTGGCCTAACAAGTAGCTCGAACTGGAGAGTAGATGATGGCTACACTCACAGCGACCACCTGGCGGTTCGCTACAGTATCGACTACAACAACAGCAGACAGCGGACAGAAGAAGAGGCGGCTAGGCCAAGGCCAAGCCCTCGCAGGTGGAAGACATCATACTTCGACGAAGAGGTATTTAGGGAAGCGCTCCGCCGTGAGCGAAACTTAATCGGTTTAGACGGCGACGAGCTGGTAGCGGTGCTCTCACGTGCGTGTGATGCAACCATGCCTAGGCGAGTCCAACCTAGAAATGGGAGGCCACCGGCTTACTGGTGGACCGACGCGATTGCGGACCTGCGCCGCGCCTGCCTACGGGCTAGGCGGCGGATGCAGCGAGCACGATCAGAGGAAGAGCGAAACGAACGGCGGGTGGTGTTCGCCGCTGCAAAAGCCGCGCTCAAGACCGAGATAAGAGCAAGCAAAAAGACCTGCTTTGAGGGTCTCTGTCAGAGTGCCAATACGAACCCGTGGGGTGGCGCCTCCAGGATCGTTATGGCCAAGACGAGAGGTGTGATGGCTCTTACAGAGCAATCTCCAGAGATGTTGGAGGGGATAATTGGATGACTTTTCCGCGTCATGATCCTAGTCCTTGGCCTCCTTTCGTAGGACAGCCGGGGACTGGGGCTGGCGATGAGGAGAGGGTCACCGATGTGGAACTTGCGGGGATAGCTAAGTCCCTTAGCGTAGGTAAGGCCCCAGGTCCGGACGGAGTTCCGAACCTGGCCTTAAAAGTAGCTATTGCAGAGCCTCCCGAGATGTTCTGGTCTGCTATGTAGAAATGCCTGGACGAGGGAGTTTTCCCAGAAGCTTGGAAGAGGCAGAGCCTGGTACTATTGCCAAAGGCGGAGAATCCAACCGGAAACCCGTCGGCATATAGACCAACATGCTTGATTGACACGGCGGGGAAGGTGCTCGAAAAGATCATTCGCAATAGAATGTTGAGGTTCACCGAGGGCGAAAATGGTCTTTCGAGCAACCAGTACGGCTTCCGGTAGGGGAGGTCCACCGTAGACGCTGTCTTGTCGGTTACAAAAACCGCCGAGAAAGCACTCGAGCCTAAGAGGAGGGGAATTCGCTTTTGCGCGGTAGTGACTCTGGATGTAAGGAATGCGTTTAATAGCGCCAGCTGGTCTGCTATTGCCGATGCGCTCTTGCGTCTAGGGATACCGGAGTACCTGTACAAGATTCTCGGAAGTTACTTTCAGAATCGTGTACTAGTCTACGACACGGAGGTGGGTCGGAAGTGCTTTCACATAACCTCAGGAGTCCCGCAAGGTTCCATCCTGGGTCCGGTGTTATGGAATGTCATGTACGACGAGGTGTTGAGGTTAGAGTACCCAGTGGGAGTGGTGATTGTTGGATTTGCCGACGATATTACGCTCGAAGTCTACGGTGAAACGATCGAGGAGGTAAAGTTGACTACCAACCACTCGATCAAGGTTGTGGAGGCGTGGATGCGGTCCAGGAAACTGGAGCTGGCTCACCACAAGACAGAGGTGACGGTTGTTAACAACCTGAAGTCGGAGCAGCAGACGGAGATCAGTGTAGGAGAGTGTACTATCCTGTCAAAGCGCTCCGTCAAACACTTGGGCGTGATGATCGACGATAAGCTTACCTTCGGTAGCCACGTCGATTATGCCTGTAAAAGAGCCACCACAGCTATTGCGGCACTGTCCCGGATGATGTCCAATAGCTCTGCGGTGTACGCCAGTAAGCGCAAGCTTCTGGCTAGTGTTGCTACGTCCATACTTAGGTATGGCGGCCCAGCGTGGGGCACCGCGCTAAGTACTAAATGCTACCGACGGAAGCTGGAAAGTACTTACAGGCTTATGTGCCTGAGGGTTGCGAGCGCATATCGTACCGTGTCACACGACGCTCTCTGCGTCATTACTGGTATGGTGCCTATCAGCATTCTTATCAGTGAGGACATGGAGTGCTTCGAAATGCGCGGCACAAGAGGCATACGCAGGACTGCCAGGATGGCCTCTATGGTCAAATGGCAGCGCGCGTGGGACAGTTCCACCAAAGGAAGGTTGATACCGAGGGTAGATAGTTGGATTAATAGGCGCCATGGGGAAGTTACATTCCACCAGACACAGGTCCTTACAGGTCATGGTTGCTTTCGACAGTATCTACACCATTTCGGGCATGCGGATTCTCCCGAATGCCCAGTGTGCAATGGTTTACAGGAAACGGCGGAACACGTTTTGTTCGTGTGCCCGCGTTTTCGCACAATGCGTGACCGCATGCTTGCCACATGCGGGGAGGACACAAACTCGGACAACTTGGTCCAGAGGATGTGTAGGGATGAGTTTGGCTGGAACGCCGTTTCAACGGCTATCACCCATATCGTCTGGGAACTACAGAGGAGGTGGCGCGTGGACTCGGAGAGTGGCTAGTCCAGATGCAGTACAAGAGGTGGTCCAGGGGTTCGGAGTTGGCTTCGTAGGTCATACCGGTGCCCTGCGGTCGAGATCGACCCTTACAGCGATTAAGTGGCCGCGGAGAGGAAGGCCTGGTAGCGGTGCTGTCGTTGCGTCGGTCTACTGGATTGGATCCGAGCCCACAGTTGGAAAGGGGTCCCCGGCAAGGGTCGGGGCAGGTGGAGACCCCGCTGTCAGCAACCTTCTGGTGCAGCTGATAGGGCCTGAAGGGTAGCGATACCCTTGCCTTCAGCAGGTCAGATCGGATTGCACGTGGGCATCAGTTCTTGATGTCTGCAAAGCAGTTGGGCGCGGGCGGGGTTGACCTTGCCCGCCTTCCGATGACAAAGGGAGTGGCGAGGACCACTCGGGAAACTGGCTAAGCGCCAGCATGTTACCGTGATGGACTCTCCAGAGCGAGTCATCGATGCTCGTTGCAGCTAACCTTGAGGTGCGATGTGCACTAGCCCCTCTTTGAAGCAATACCTTGTTGGTGGTTCCGGAGAGACGAAGGGTTTGGCGACCATAGGAATGGTTTAGTGCAGTGGTCACCAAACTGCGGCCCGCGGGCCGCATGCGGCCCTCGACCAGGATTAGTGCGGCCCACGAACTGATTTTGAAATGTATTAGAAAGTGGCCCACTCATAAATTCCATAATGAAAATGAAATGATGAAAGTAGAATGAATTTTGACTAATTTTGAAAATATTACGGAGGAGAGTTTTTCAAAAGAAGTACGATTTTTTTGAAAGTTTTACACACTGTAAAAGGCTACTTGGACTTGTGACAGAACTCGTTGTGTAATTTGATTAATTTCACAAAATTAAAATTAAAATAATTTCCGTTTTGTTTCTATCGGCTAAAACATTTCTTGTATAGGGTATTAGTTCCCTTATTAAGCATGTGGCTCCCATTTTCATCTTACGAAAAACAAAGGATTGAAACGCTGTTTGTTTTGTTTCTTATTTTTGTATTTTTTGTTAGAAGTGAGCTCCCATGAAAACAAAAATAACGGAATCAATCAGTGCCGTAATCGCTTGTTTTCGAATAGGATGAATATGGGAGCGTGAGATTAATGATGGAACACATACCCTATACTTCTTCATATTCAGCACTTCTACCAGGAAACTATTCCAAATTCTTTTCAAAGATTTTTTGCCTACCATTTCTTTTAGAGCAAGTGTTGCCCAAACTTTCGGAATTTCGCTAAAAATTGCAGGCATTAGATCAGATACTCTTCATTCCCCAAGCAATAGTTTAGGGAATTCCTCTTTAAACATCTATTCCAAATTGGCTACAAATACTTTCAAATCATGTCTGCAAGTTTTTCTTCATTGGCTTCCTAAGAAATTTCGCAAGAAAAACTTAAAAAAAAGATCATCACGGATTTCCAAAACAGTATATCCAGGCAGTTGTTCGGAATTTATTCAGAGAACCCTAAAATCCCTACAAATTATTCTGAAATTTCTCAAAAACCACGAGAAGTTTCAGAAAACATAACAGTTTCACAACCTCCAGGTTGTTTAGTTCTTTGCTTCCGTTCAATATTTTCAAAAAAAATATTTTTTTTATTCGTGAATTTTAACTAATGCTAATTCTTCACAATTTAAAAAAAATCAAACAAATGTATTTTGTGTTAAATCTTGAAAATTGTTGAAAATAAACCGTGAAACAAACTCTTGAATGACTTGCGGCCCGCAGTCTCTTTTCAAAATACAATTTTGGCCCGCAGAGACAGTTAGGCTGAGGATCACTGGTTTAGTGGGTACGAGGAGAGAGTAGTCCTGGCTTTTACATTTGTTGTAGAAGGCGGCCTCAGCCCCACACTACCCTAACCTTCCTGTTTGGGTGTCTGTTATAACGCACCTTAGATCCTCCGAAACCCCCGTGTAATGCCTCTTAATCCTCCTGCTGAAAATCCGTTGAAAGCCCTCTGGAACCCCTCATAACCTCCCTTAAACCTTTCAGGACGTGCGCCCTGTTGATCTTGAAACTACACCGCGCTCGCGCTGTGATATTTTCGCGAGGTATTTTCGTACTGTTGTACATTTTACAACGGCGTGCGTTCTCAAGGGTTAAATCTCCTAGCCACTTGCGCTACTCAAACTTCTTTGCATCCTTGGGTAATTTAGGTAATTAACTCGTTTTAGGTTATAGGTAAAAGATCTATTTAGGCAGTCCCGACTCATTACCTAAATGGAGCTTTGGGTGTACTAGCGGCAAACTACAGCTTACTTTCGACACAGTTCTCAAAAGGGAGCGGTACGACTGAGAATCCTCTCGGTGACGTTTCGGTCTTTCTTCTTTACGACCCGCATAAGTGTCTGTAATCGCATAACATGTGACAAACGAGCGAATTATGCTCGATTGGCTTTGGTTCTGCTGGATCGAGTGCGATCCCATCCCGTCGTTGTCATCGCCGACGTCGTCAACAGAGCCAGGGCAGTCAGAAGATGGTAAGGTGCATGCTTACAAGTCATTATCCGGGTGCTCGCCTTTTGTCGTCACATAGGTCGGCGATGCGATGGATTGAACTGTGTTCAAGCAAAAGCTAGTCAGCCGAGGATATGCATAATACGGGGAGCAGACAAGATAAACGGTTCATCAGGTCGGGGTCGGTGTCACAGGTGGAGTGGTCCGATTTGAACTGGGCCATGTCGGATAGATGGCAGTGCGAATGGCAGAGATTTTCTATGCTAAACTTTTTATCATACAGTGGAATTTAATTTGCTTGAATTTGAATGGGATGCATAATGCAAATGCGGATACTTTTTTGCGGTCACTTTAGGTTACCAAAAGAATTATTGGATTCTAGTCTGATTGAAATTGGAGTGAACAGCTATTTATAGGTTAAAATCCATGAAGAAGGGATCTAAGATATTTTTTTCGAAATCAACGAACATCAGGACAAAGATTATCTTAGGGCAGAATGCAAGATGGTTGATTGTGCAAAGAGTACTAGGAAGCGCATAGGAAAGCGACTAGCCACCTACCAATGCAACGGTTTGAACCGCTTTCATGGCATTGCATTGTAGCCGTAGACGTTACCGCCAGAAAGGCTCCAACATATCTCCCATGCGCCCGACTATTTGAGACAGAAAATTCAATATTTTCCTTTCCAATTTCAGCGTAATCGTCAGCACGTCTTCTTCTTCTTCTTCTTGGCGTTACGTCCTCATTGGGACAAAGCCTGCTTCTCAGCTCCTGCTTCTATGAGCACTTCCACAGTTATTAACTGAGAGCTTCCTCTGCCAATGACCATTTTGCATGCGTATATCGTGTGGCAGGCACAAAGATACTCTATGCCCAAGGAAGTCAAGGAAATTTCCTTTACGAAAAGATCCTGGACCGACCGGGAATCGAACCCGTCACCCTCAGCATGGTCATGCTGAATACCCGTGCGTTTACCGCCTCGGCTATATGGGCCCTTGCATCGTCAGCACGTCATAAAATGCATGTTTTGTATCACGCTGAGATCAGTCCAGGTCCTTTATGATCCTACCGTACTCCCGTGTTCTGTCTGCCGGTAGAAAAGCCGCCCGACCAATTCGCATCTTCCGAATTACGGTCTGTCCGTCTGTTTCCCGAGGAGAGAGGACCCCGCGTGTGCGCCAAACATCGTAAAACCAACTAAATTATTGAATCGTAAATATCGATAATTTAATTAAAATTTTGACACTAAATTGGCGAATAAATTAGCGAGCTTACGACTCCCGCTCGGAGACCGTTTTCTTCGCTTCGTGTCAGCTTCTCAAAACTGAGAAACAATTTCCTCCCGTGTTTGCGGTAGGTTGGTTGGTCCAGAGACCCCGATGAAAGAATGTTTACACTCTGTTTGCTAAGCCACGCCGGAGTTGGATAACCGGGACCGGTCAGAGGTCCCAGCGAGGTGGCTTTGTTGGTGGTCATTCGCCTTCTTAGGAAGGCATCCAAACGGTCAAGTTCTTGCGGCGGAGATGACCTTGTTTGGCCTGCGGCCTTGCGGAACGAGACACCTATCGATACACACGTTAGGTACCACACAGGACGAGACAATAACCGAGGTGAGTTCCAAAGTGAGTTATGTTGAGGCGTCTCGGCCAACGGAGACAACCACGGCGAGAGCGATGGTGCAGAAATGCTTCGCGATTTGTTCAGTCATAAAATGGAACTTTGTTTTACCCTAAGATGTGAAAGAAGATGGTATAGTGCTTTGATGTGTGGACGGGCTTCAGAATGCAAATATTTATTCGTTCCGTGAAATTTTGCAGTAGTAAAGTCAATTAGGTATGGTTTTGAAAAGCGAGAAGATTTGAATTTTCATCACACAGACGGATGTCTGAACGCAAAATATATGTTTGGATGTTTACATTCTTGTATCATTGGGTATTAATTTCATGATTCATTTATATAGTACTAGCTGTCTCGGCAAACGTCGTACTGCCTGCCAACTATGTTTTTTTTGGTCATACAGCTCCCTAAAGAAGTCCCCGCAACTTCATCTGTATGTGAGCTCCCCTTTGCAGAGGTCGGAAGAGTCGCACACTTTGCTAGGAACCTTCCCCGGCCCCAAAAGTAGCCACATACAAAGTTTCACGCCGATCGGTTCAGTAGTTTCCGAATCCATAAGGGTCAGACAGACAGACAGACAGACAGACAGACAGACAGACAGACAGACAGACAGACAGACAGACAGACAGACAGACAGACAGACAGACAGACAGACAGACAGACAGACAGACAGACAGACAGACAGACAGACAGACAGACAGACAGACAGACAGACAGACAGACAGACAGACAGACAGACAGACAGACAGACAGACAGACAGACAGACAGACAGACAGACAGACAGACAGACAGACAGACAGACAGACAGACAGACAGACAGACAGACAGACAGACAGACAGACAGACAGACAGACAGACAGACAGACAGACAGACAGACAGACAGACAGACAGACAGACAGACAGACAGACAGACAGACAGACAGACAGACAGACAGACAGACAGACAGACAGACAGACAGACAGACAGACAGACAGACAGACAGACAGACAGACAGACAGACAGACAGACAGACAGACAGACAGACAGACAGACAGACAGACAGACAGACAGACAGACAGACAGACAGACAGACAGACAGACAGACAGACAGACAGACAGACAGACAGACAGACAGACAGACAGACAGACAGACAGACAGACAGACAGACAGACAGACAGACAGACAGACAGACAGACAGACAGACAGACAGACAGACAGACAGACAGACAGACAGACAGACAGACAGACAGACAGACAGACAGACAGACAGACAGACAGACAGACAGACAGACAGACAGACAGACAGACAGACAGACAGACAGACAGACAGACAGACAGACAGACAGACAGACAGACAGACAGACAGACAGACAGACAGACAGACAGACAGACAGACAGACAGACAGACAGACAGACAGACAGACAGACAGACAGACAGACAGACAGACAGACAGACAGACAGACAGACAGACAGACAGACAGACAGACAGACAGACAGACAGACAGACAGACAGACAGACAGACAGACAGACAGACAGACAGACAGACAGACAGACAGACAGACAGACAGACAGACAGACAGACAGACAGACAGACAGACAGACAGACAGACAGACAGACAGACAGACAGACAGACAGACAGACAGACAGACAGACAGACAGACAGACAGACAGACAGACAGACAGACAGACAGACAGACAGACAGACAGACAGACAGACAGACAGACAGACAGACAGACAGACAGACAGACAGACAGACAGACAGACAGACAGACAGACAGACAGACAGACAGACAGACAGACAGACAGACAGACAGACAGACAGACAGACAGACAGACAGACAGACAGACAGACAGACAGACAGACAGACAGACAGACAGACAGACAGACAGACAGACAGACAGACAGACAGACAGACAGACAGACAGACAGACAGACAGACAGACAGACAGACAGACAGACAGACAGACAGACAGACAGACAGACAGACAGACAGACAGACAGACAGACAGACAGACAGACAGACAGACAGACAGACAGACAGACAGACAGACAGACAGACAGACAGACAGACAGACAGACAGACAGACAGACAGACAGACAGACAGACAGACAGACAGACAGACAGACAGACAGACAGACAGACAGACAGACAGACAGACAGACAGACAGACAGACAGACAGACAGACAGACAGACAGACAGACAGACAGACAGACAGACAGACAGACAGACAGACAGACAGACAGACAGACAGACAGACAGACAGACAGACAGACAGACAGACAGACAGACAGACAGACAGACAGACAGACAGACAGACAGACAGACAGACAGACAGACAGACAGACAGACAGACAGACAGACAGACAGACAGACAGACAGACAGACAGACAGACAGACAGACAGACAGACAGACAGACAGACAGACAGACAGACAGACAGACAGACAGACAGACAGACAGACAGACAGACAGACAGACAGACAGACAGACAGACAGACAGACAGACAGACAGACAGACAGACAGACAGACAGACAGACAGACAGACAGACAGACAGACAGACAGACAGACAGACAGACAGACAGACAGACAGACAGACAGACAGACAGACAGACAGACAGACAGACAGACAGACAGACAGACAGACAGACAGACAGACAGACAGACAGACAGACAGACAGACAGACAGACAGACAGACAGACAGACAGACAGACAGACAGACAGACAGACAGACAGACAGACAGACAGACAGACAGACAGACAGACAGACAGACAGACAGACAGACAGACAGACAGACAGACAGACAGACAGACAGACAGACAGACAGACAGACAGACAGACAGACAGACAGACAGACAGACAGACAGACAGACAGACAGACAGACAGACAGACAGACAGACAGACAGACAGACAGACAGACAGACAGACAGACAGACAGACAGACAGACAGACAGACAGACAGACAGACAGACAGACAGACAGACAGACAGACAGACAGACAGACAGACAGACAGACAGACAGACAGACAGACAGACAGACAGACAGACAGACAGACAGACAGACAGACAGACAGACAGACAGACAGACAGACAGACAGACAGACAGACAGACAGACAGACAGACAGACAGACAGACAGACAGACAGACAGACAGACAGACAGACAGACAGACAGACAGACAGACAGACAGACAGACAGACAGACAGACAGACAGACAGACAGACAGACAGACAGACAGACAGACAGACAGACAGACAGACAGACAGACAGACAGACAGACAGACAGACAGACAGACAGACAGACAGACAGACAGACAGACAGACAGACAGACAGACAGACAGACAGACAGACAGACAGACAGACAGACAGACAGACAGACAGACAGACAGACAGACAGACAGACAGACAGACAGACAGACAGACAGACAGACAGACAGACAGACAGACAGACAGACAGACAGACAGACAGACAGACAGACAGACAGACAGACAGACAGACAGACAGACAGACAGACAGACAGACAGACAGACAGACAGACAGACAGACAGACAGACAGACAGACAGACAGACAGACAGACAGACAGACAGACAGACAGACAGACAGACAGACAGACAGACAGACAGACAGACAGACAGACAGACAGACAGACAGACAGACAGACAGACAGACAGACAGACAGACAGACAGACAGACAGACAGACAGACAGACAGACAGACAGACAGACAGACAGACAGACAGACAGACAGACAGACAGACAGACAGACAGACAGACAGACAGACAGACAGACAGACAGACAGACAGACAGACAGACAGACAGACAGACAGACAGACAGACAGACAGACAGACAGACAGACAGACAGACAGACAGACAGACAGACAGACAGACAGACAGACAGACAGACAGACAGACAGACAGACAGACAGACAGACAGACAGACAGACAGACAGACAGACAGACAGACAGACAGACAGACAGACAGACAGACAGACAGACAGACAGACAGACAGACAGACAGACAGACAGACAGACAGACAGACAGACAGACAGACAGACACCCTCAGCATGGTCATATTTACGCCTTTACAGCTGTGGCGATATGGGTCTTGGGAACTTACCAAGCGTCGTTTGTTGAATTCGTTCTCATGACCTGAACGTTTAGGTCTTCTATGATATGTAATCTTATCAAGTCTACAGATCATTCAGCCATTTATAAACCAGAAGATTCTCATCCAGCCAATACTCGCCATTCACCAGCATCACATAGGCAGCTAATCACCTTTCGAATGCTTCAACTAATTAGCCGACAATCGTAGAGCGTTGCAACTCTGCGATCCGTCATGTTCACACCTCCCTAGCATGGCTGCCCGCCGTTCGTATCGCAGACTTCCGTCGCGTCGCAGCAATAAGCGCTTAAGTAAGTGGGCAAAATTTTCACATTTCCATAGACATGCAAACTGTTTGGTTGGTCGGTTGGTTGGAGGTTGGCACCTGTCTTTATACCGTGTGGTGTGCGTTGTTTGGTTATTAACTCGGGGACGCCTGTTAGAGAGCCATCGCATCGCATCGCACGCCATCACACGGAATCACTTTCTGGCGATACCTTTAGGTACAAAACCGGCGCTTAAATAGTCACCAGCCAACTAACACAGCCCAGAGAGCCGACCGACACGCTTGCTCGCTAATATGAGCAGTTAGTTTTTACAAGATAATTACAATCATTATATTTACCCTGATATGACGCCGATGCGATGCGATGGTTTGGTGAGGTGTCTGGCTACTCGCAATAGGGACCAACTAGTGTTTCAACAATCGGGGGGCGACATTCCGGCAGCGCAACGGAGCTGGCGAGGTGTCGTGGCCGAGGAGCAGCGGCGTTTTGTTTGGCTAGACTCGATTTCCGTTGGTGTTTTTGTACCGCACACAACTACCTTACACCGTGTAATGAGCGATCCTCATTTGCAGGGTCTAAGCTAGTTAAAAGGGTCATTCCATGGAATTTTGACAGTACTTTATTTTTTTCCATACAGAAACAATTTCAATCGAAAGATATGATTTAAAGCCTGATCATCTTGCATTGTAAAATATGTAAAATTAGAATTGAACCCTAAAAATTTTATAGTTTTTTTTTCGAACCTTCATCCAACACTATGACATTGTAATAGTTGGCTCAAAGCCAGTGAAATCATGCGATGCTCCATTGCAGTGTGAGCTAACTCATCTGCCAATCATCAATGAAAAAATGACCATATGTCCACCCACACAAGTTTTACACTGAACTGAACACCTCAATTCTATATCGACAAGCTTCACCTCATGTTGGCCGAAGTCAACAGGAGCCCGAGCAGGACTTAATCCAGGACCAACTAAACCGTCTACACAGCACTTCAAATAATCAGGAAACTTACTTCGCGAGATCAGGGTGTTTGAGATGGGGAAATTTTCAACAAATTTAGGGAGCGTTACCCCATGATCGGGCCGTTTTTGGGTTCAAGAGGGTTTTAGGTGTGTTACAAGGCATATGAGGAACAGGAAATCTCTTTAAACAAGCTATAATCCTGCTAAATAGAAGTCAAACTGAATTTGACAACGCCTCCCTAACCAGGTCTGTCTTCCACAACATTATCTTCCCTTCGGCTCTTACTTAGATGTCAATATCCCGCACTGTCGACACCAGTTTGGCTTCCCATTCCGCTGAATCGTTCTTTGTTCTGTGGCTGAAATGGATAATGCGCCCAACTGGCGATACGGAATCGTGGCTTCAAATCCCACCAAAACAAGTGGCACTTTTTTCACAAATTTATCTCTCAGGTTGTCAATTAAACGCACATTGCCTTCAATCAGTTATTATGTCAAATTGCGAAATGATTTGCAAAGGGTTCCGGGGCTGAATAGAAGAATTCTGTGGGACTTTTGGGAGTGTATATGGGGGATGTATTACAGGTGGCCCGAGGGAGTTTAAGGGTGTTTCCGGAGCCATTTTCTCGGGTATTAGCACATATTCAGCGGGTTTGAGAGCCGCTTCAGGAAGGTTTCCTTAGATTTGAGGATCGTTGTGGGAGTTTCAGTGGGCTTTAGGCGCGTTACTGGGGTGTTGAAGGTATTGTATGGTAGTTTGAGGGGTTTTGGGTGGTTTAACCCTTTGGAGCCGGAAGGGTCATACATGACCCCAACATAGAATCGGCTGTATACATTCACCCATTTGGTAAACCAGAATACTTTCTTCGGCAAAGTTGTTGCAAATTGAGTCCTACCGTATGCGTGATAATGTTTGCACCATCGTTAAATAAAATTCGTTAAAGGTTTTATTTGCAGGCATTTAAGCTATAACTCATATCATAGTAGACTGTGAGTAAAAAGTGTTGATTTTCTTAGTTGAACACTTGCATAATGACTAAGTGGCAAACTAGCTCGTGATTTGTCCACGCGCAAACGTCGAAAAGTATCCGTGATAGAGTCAAAGTCAATATTAACAATTTTTGAATTTATTTTTTTATGTTGACATTGGCTAATGGTGTAGACATTGACACACAAACAAAAGTTATGATAACTATTTATTCTGGAATTTGGTACAGATCGATAGTTTTTCGGAAATCGAAAAAAAAACGGAGGTTGCGTTCGGGCAAATTCAAGACTTTCTTATATGGCGCTACTCGTAGCTCCTGGATGCCATTGGTAACAATGTAAGTTTTTTTTTCTATGGTCGAAGGATCATAAAGGCCACCGTAATTTTCCTTTTCGATATGCCATGCCATTTAGTCGCTGATTTAGCGTTTCTTTGCCATTTTTCTCATTCAGCGCATATAAATCACCCAAATCTTATTTTTGGTGGCAGCGATAGCTTTCTTAATCCATGTTAACCTTGGACGACCAGTGGACACCTTCGGGAATAGTTGCCCTTGCTTTTTTTTTCGGTCTAAGATCGTTTTACGGTTCTCCTGAACACTCCTGAAATGTCTTTTTTAACATTTGCGCGTGGACAAGTCCCGACTACCGCTGCTACCCCTTCATGGTGCAAACTTTAAACTTAAGAAATCGGATTTTTTTACCCGCAACCTACTGTGATATGAGTTAGAGCTTACGTGCATGCAATAAAAACCAAGACATTGTGTGTACAGGTGACATGGGTACCTTATTTGTACGATGGTGCAAACATTATCACGCATACGGAATATAGGAAAAAATGGGATTATTTATAATTGGGACTTCATTGATAACCTAGAACATCCTGAACACCATGAAATTTGGAAAAACGAAATTATTGACGTACCAGTTGTCCTAAAAGCTGAACTTGGATGTGGGTTACATTTATATGTAATCATTTGGCCTTCGTCAAGAATATCAAAAGGTGTCTTTTATTCTGGGATGTTCTAGGTGTTTCAAACTGTCCTATAGTGAAGTCCTTCAAATCTACAAGAATAATGTTATGTATTTTCGCCACAAATATTAGCATTGCATAACCTACTGGAATCCGTGAATCTCTTGATATCTATAATGTCATTTACAAACACTATAGGGATATTCCAGGTCAGCCTGACTACCTTGGAGTTCAGGACTTCAGGTCTACACTCGTAACAGTATCCATATTTGATATACCGAGTAACGCTGCATAATCAACCGAAGTTACTGGGGCAGTTTGAATACTACTAGCATATTTTAAACCTCTGGGACATTCAGGATCGTCCAAACTGTTCCATAATGAAGTCCTTCAAATCTACAAGAATAACTTTATGTTGTTGTTGTTGTTTGTTTATTACCAGGGATTTTAACCTTTTATGGGTCATTCATCCCGTAATAACTTTATGTGTTTTCGCCAAAAATAATAGTATGTACTGCATAATCTGCTAGGATCCGCGAAGCTCTTGAAATATCAAATGTCATTTAAATGTACTACAGGAATATTCCAAGTCAGCCAAACTACCTTAGAGTTCAGGTCTTCAAGTCTACACTCGTAACAGTATCAATATCGATTATACTGAGTAACGCTGCATAATCAACCGCAGTTACTGGAACTATTTGATGTCTACCATATACATATTATTATGAACTTTTGGGACATTCAGGGTCGTCCAAATTATCCTGGAGTTTAGCTCTTGATAGTAACAGTAGTTATTCTCACAATGAACTTTGAACTGTAGTCTGTAAACCCCCTGGCATATCATGAGTCATTTCAAGATAGTTTTAAGATATTCCAGATCAACAAAACTACTCCGGAAACCATAGCTTCAGGTCTACACTTGTGATAACTGCTTTTGCCACTTTGAGTAGTGAGTAGTGTTACATAATCCACTGTACCAAAGTAGTTTGAGGAACAATAAGCGTTGTTGTATATTTTTGGGATATTATGGACTTCCTTACTATTATGATGCTTAGTCGATAAAAACAACCACTGTAACTTTCAGAAGACTTGCTGGACATTATAGATTACAAATCGTAGCTTTGTTTAATGAAAGAAGTTACCGTTACACCTCTATGGTCTTTAGGATTTAAACTCACGAACAGTTTGGATGACGTAGGATATCCCGACTGATCTATTAACCTTTCAGAAGACTCACTATACATGATAGATTACAAATCGTAGCTTGTAATGAAAGAAGTTACCGTTACACCCGTGGACTTTAGGATCTAAACTCACGAGCAGTTTGGATGACGTAGGATATCCCGATTGATCTGATATTGTCTGAACTTTCTGAAGACTTACTGGGCCTGATTGATTACAAATCGTAGTTTTGTGTAATAAAAGAAGTTATCGTTACAGCGTAGACTTCAGGATCTCAACTCAAGAACAGAAGACTCACTGGACATGATAGATTACAAATCGTAGAACAAAGAAGTTATCGTTACACCCGTAGACTTTAGGATCTGAACTCAAGAGCAGTTTGGATGACCTAGGATATCCCGATACTGTCTATTGAAACTTACTGGACATGATTGATTACAAATCGTACCTTTGTATAATGAACCCAAGCAACACACATCGTTACATAACAGTCACGGCAGCGTATGTTAGGGTTGCGCAGTAAGCCACAGTCACTTCTGTGCAACCCTTACGTACGCTGCCGTTTTTGTTTTGTAACCATGTGTGTTACTTGGAAAAGAAGTTATCGTTACACCCGTAGACTTAGGGATCTAAACTCAAGAATAGTTTGGATGACCTAGGATATCCAGAAAAAATATTCTGCATAATATTCTACCGCTTTTATGCTAGTGAGCACCAAAACTACAGAAAAATGTAGAAAAAACTCCATAATAAGGCTTGGAAAAATTCCGACTTCAAAAGGTTAAGGGGCTGTCCATAAACCACGTGGTCATGAGGAGGGGGGGGGGGTTCGGCCAATGACCATTTTGTATGGACGAATAAAAAATTTTGTATGGACTAATGACCACGCAAGGGGGGGGGGTTGAGATGTCCCAAAAAAATGACCACGTGGTTTATGGACAGCCCCTAAGGGACGCTATTTGGGGTTCAAAAGGGTTTCGGGACATGCAGGCCCATCCTAAATGCATTGCGGTTCCTGCAGCCTCTTTATTGCCTCTGAAAATCCACTGAAACACCCTGTAGCTACCTTGATACCTGAAACTCCTTGTAATGCCTCCGAAAACCTTCAAACCCCCTGTAATGCCTCGGAAACCCCCATGACCCCTGGTATGGCCTCTGGAACACCCCAGAAACCCTGAAGAAACTTCCAATTACTGCTCTGAAACCCCTCGAAACCCCATGTTACCAAAACCTGTTCCTAAGAACCCTTTTCAAAACTTTCCTGAAAATCCCAAGAATCGCCTTTTTGAAAAAAAAAAACCCAAGAATCAGTTTTTCGAGAATCAGGCCGCAAATATGCATTTCGTTTTTGACAAAGTTTATCGGGGCATCAAGAGCTATTCTATAATGATATATTAGGTTCTAGGTTTATCCTCTAAGCCAGGAGTTTTCAGCCGTTTTGTCTCGCGGTGCACGTTTTGGAAATAAATTGCTGCGCGGTGCACCTGTTCAAAAAAACTGAAGTTAGTCAAAAATGTTAGTGCGTTATCAGAGGCGATGTTTGATATTTTTCACATGGTGATATGACTGTGACCATGGAACGTCTCTGTTCCAACCAGTTGAATAAGTTGGACAGCTCTCTTGGTAGGCGTTATGGATTTTGTTTTTAATGGATTTGGACTCATCTTCCAATTGTATTATGGACTTGATTTGACTATCTATGATGTACTCTTCGGATTGTAGGATAGCTGAGTAGGATTTCCAATCAGTTTTTAAGGATCTTTAAACGTTTTTTTCTATCGTTAAACCCCCTTCCTATTCGAAGATTATGTGATTATGGTCTGACATCGAAATTTCTTCAGAAACATGTCTGTTTTTTTTTATCAGAAATAGACCGGCTACATAGAGTCAAGCCCAAAACTTCCTGACGAATGGAGTTTTCAAACGTGGGCTTGTCAACAACATTACAAATGTCAATGTTCTTGGAAGAGAAAAACTGTAACAGGTACTCACCTCTGGTGTTTATATTGATACTTCCGCATACGGTGTGATGTGCATTTGCATGGCACTCTATGGGCCAAGGGCTGAAAGTCTCTTTAATAATGACAAATCAATCAATCAATCAATCAATCGCACTCTATGACGAAGGGGATGTTGTGTCGGTGGCTGTAGGCTACGACCGCAGCTATTTCTGGAAGGGGCATTTCGTCCACGTCGCCTTTGAAGTATGCCGAGACCACCAAACTCCCTCTAGTGGAAGGTACCACCATCCTGACCGCTACAATGTCTTTTTTTATGAATTCTGAAATTGGAAAGTATTAACAATAATAGCCGCTCTAGGAGAAAGCCAGCTGTCATCATATACCAACTTACATGAGTGTTGTGGAATACCTTGTAATCTGGATTTATTGACCTATGGCTCTTGAATGAGGGCAACGGTTAAATTCTCTTTTCCTTTTGAGGCGGACAGGCTAGGCTTTTATGGTGCTTTTGGGGTGAGATTTACTAACCTCGCCCGAACCGGAGGTTTCCTCAGATTTCTCTTGGGTCGACCTTCCAGTTAGCCGAACTTTGCCCGAACAGGAGGCTTCCTCAGATTGCTCTTGGGTCGGTCTTCCAGTTGGATTGCTGGTAGCGGCAGTCGGTTGATCTGTAATCTTCGTTAGTTGGATTTCGCCAAATCGGTAGTTCAGGGTATATTTGGACTTCGTCAACTTTTCCATCGATGCACCCTCTACTGTGAAGATCCATTCGACATGAAAGCCTTTATTCCGTCTTCGTCATAACTGGACCTTTGTGAGAAGAATGCTCGGATCAGCTCTGGACGTGGAGTCGCCACGTCGTCCATTGCAATCAGCTCTGCACCTTTCCAGGGTTTCATGGATGGGGATATTCTCTTTAACCACTCAGCAGTCTCTTGATCCTTACAGATTAGAACCATGTAACCGGACTTGCAGATGAGGTTGTTGATTTTGGGTTTTATTAGCTCGTTTCGATGTTGAACTACGCTGAGCAGGAGTGCTTCTTGTAGAAAGTCTTACTGGGTTGTAGTGAGTTGGACGGCGGGAAAGTCTTTGGGTATCATCCCGACCTTCACGCTTTTGGCCATAGAACTGTAGCTGATATCAACTGTTTCCCCCATGAGTGGTTTTTGTTATCCAGACATGTTTTTCTGAGGATCGCGGTTTGAGGACTGTTGGGCGCGCTCTCTCGTATCCAGATGGTGCATCACCCTTTTTTTGGGGTCCCCTGTAGCGGATTTGTCTAGGTCGTTTCTCGAGCGATTTGAGGAAATGGGCTCGCTCTGCTTATTCAGGATTATGGATAAGGCCTCATTCTGGTCTTTTCCATTCTCCCGAAGAATTCTAAGCTGCTTCCTCTGTAAGCGTGTGAGTGTGGGGATTTTCTTGCTCGGAACACCCTGGGCTTCCGTAGATCCCTTGTTATCTTCGGGTCCTTTGCTGCATGCTAAAGATTCTTGGAGGTTGATGACGATCCTTAGACCATCATCTTCGTTATCTTCCATGTACATAAGGTTGGAGTCGGTCGATAAGGGGTGTCGTAGATCTGGATCAGCTTTGTCGAAACATGTGCTGCTCCGGGAGAAGGCGTTGAGGGGCAGGATATTTCCATCTTCTCCTGTGAACTACTGAGTAGCTGGTCTTCGGTAAGGCCAAGCTGACTCAGAGTATTCTCTAATTCGCTCTCACCAGACTGAGAGAGGCAATCGTCACATTGAAGGTTGTTTGAAGAACTTGTACTCATTTTTGATACCACGAGTAGCTAGGGAAATAAATGTCCGCTGCACCAGTGCCCCACCGTAGGGCAGTAAGGGTTGCTTACTGGGGTGTTAACCCTGGTGCACCCTAGGCTCCGTTTGCGGTTCAGCAAGTTTAGAACCCCTTCAACCATTCAGCCCTCGACACGGGTCGCATGACACCTTGGTATTGGGGTTTATCCATTTTTGCTTTACACGATGGCCATGAATAACAGCCATCGCAACCTTCCTCCTTTACCAGGGCTTAGGACCTATAGCTCAAGTTCTCAATAGTTTCACAATCTTTCGGACATGCAACTACGGAGAACCATCATCGAACCGATGGTTTCCACGAGAGTTCATGAGCAAGATTTCAGGGATGGCGATCAACACTGCACCGTGGTAAAAGTAACATGCCGTTGCTAACTGTGACGTAGGTATTAAAAGCGCAGAGAGGGAGCATGACAGTGCGACGACGTCGGCGAACAGTGCAGTGTGCTAGAAAAGCCACTGGGTCCGCAACAATTGCTTGCGCAGTGCTTAACTGCACTGTGCCCTCGTCACACTCGAACGAAGCAGCTATCAGAATGCAACACACAACTCGGCATAGTGACTGGGAGCGCCTATTCCATGGCAAGTTGTTTTTTCTTTCGATAATGGCCACCATCTCTTGCCGGAATACATTTTTATTTTTCATCTGTATTAACAAGATTTTTAGCCCTAGGCTAAAGTTCCGATTTACTTCCCTTCCGAAGGAAGAACTCACATTTTGTGAGTTTTTTGGGAGTAGGATTCGATACCAGGTCCTCGGCGTGATAGTCAAGTGTTCTAACCATCATACCAGGTTCGCTCCGCCGGAATACATTCCACAGGTTTCCAAGAACTCTGTGAGGCATCTCGGACTTCGGATATTTGTTTTTCAACGCAACTACTCGGCATGGAGTTGCGAATAGGAATGAAATTTATTTCACTTGATACTTAAGAACTAAGTTTTGTGTTCAACAGAAAATAGGAAACATGCTAGTAGATTAAATAAGAATGAAAGAACGACGCGCTAGAGTTGTTTGGTAAACTATTTGAGTCTTGCATATACGTGTAATTCATAGCGCGCATGAGGAAGCACTTTCACAAGGTTGCATGTTTTGGTAGGTAAAGAATTTGGATGGAGGTTTCGGTTTTTTGCGTCACGCTGAGAAAGTGTTTAATTTATGACGGAAAAATAGACTGTTTTATGATGAAGCCTAAGAAATGTTGAAACGAGATTTGTGGGAGAACTTTGCCACGACACCTTATACGCTACAGGAAGCGCTAAGCCAGGACCGATGGGTTGAAGCAATAGAGACAGAACTCGATGCGTTGAACGCGAACGAGACGAGCAAGTGGATCTTCAAGGTCAAAACCAATCCATCGAACGATACAAGGCAAGACTTGCCATAAAACGGTTTCTCGCAAATGAAAGGAGTGGGCTACAGCGAAACATATTCTCCTGTTGTCCGCTACGCCACCATTCAACACCTTCTTGCGCTGGCGCAGGGAAGGCGTTGCTTCAAGGAGGTCCGGATGGTGAGGTGACATGCATGTAGCAGCTGTAAGTATTCCGAAACAAAGCTGCACCCAGAAAAGTCTGCCAGATCTGAAGCAGCAAGTGAGTTGTGCCAAAACAGACCTTGAAAAAATTATCAGATGTTGAGGACCCACTTTGAACATTTTTTTGGAACCTTAGAATTCCATTTTTTTTTCGTGAAATCATGTTTATTTTATTGAAACTTTATGATGATTTAAATTGTGAGACACCTTGGGCGTAAACAGGTTAGTTTGATTCCGCGCCTTTTTTACGAAAGATACATTTAATTGAACTCAAAAAGGTTAAAGTAGCATTCATTCTTCTGTTCGACAAATACTATATGTATCATTTCATCGATTTCCCATGGAATGGCTCCGAAGGAAGCGCTTTTGTAGCTCGTCGGGGGCTGACTTGCATGACAGCGCAAGGAAAAAGAAAACAACACCCGCCGTATTAGCTCTAACTTGGTAATAACAATGATTACTCCAAAGCTGAAGTGGTTTCAATCACATGGCTCATGGTATCATTGGTCGTTCGGCGGTGGGAACGGTATGTTATTAAGATATTTAGAATAATATTTGTATTTATTACATTTTAACTGCTTAATCGCCTTTTAATGTCACAAGAGACGGGCGGTGACGACGCCTGTGGAACGCCATGCCTGATGGATCCGGGAGTCAATTAAAAACCCATCGACCCAATAGGCGTTACAACGGATGATGATAATTTTATTGGATATGTGATATGTGGTGCCACACATACAACACCCTTCACACATCCCTTCGTGAATGACAAACTGGTAGGCCGGGAATGCTCTCAAATCCCCCTCAATCGTTATTATTGTACACCATAACCAAGCTAACAAATGTTCTTAATGTAGCCATTACTCTCCTTCTCGGCCGATTTCTTTCGACACCACTTAGTATTTATAGAGGCCGACGGACGGAGGCACGACAACGTCCAACGATGACGACATGTGCGTGTTGCCTAAAATCCAAAGTCAAACCGTCACCCACTCCATCATGGAACAGAGAGCGAGCGAGCTGTTTGGAATTCCTCACGTGACCGACCAGAGGGAAACAATCCACCCTGGCGCTGAGCTAATATTTGCAGCATTCGATTCTTCTGTGGCAAATCTCGAATCCTGAAGTGACTGGCTTCCTGCTACATAGCTACCACACGTAGTTGGTTGAATAACAGAGAATGAGTGAGTGGGTGTCGTCAAATTTATCGCCTTTGGTTTCGGTCAATAAAATCGGTACGTGTTTCACTTTGGAGTGTGTGGCGCGTGGATGAGAAAATATTTGGATTTTCTTGGTATGATTGCGAACGATTGGTTTTGCAAGAGCGGTGACGGTGTGAGGTTTTTACAAATTGATTGCTTCAGTCGATGGACCATGTATTTGCAATACTCCATTGCACGGTGACGTCATCAAGAAATCTCTCTCCTTCTCTCCTATGGAAAATTAGAAAACAACAGGACCAACACCTGTCAAATTTGACAGGTACTGGTCCTGTTGTTTTCAAACTTTCTGAAAGAGCGAAAGAGATAGAATTTCGCCGTGAGGTGGTCTATTCGGAGCTTGCACGGTTTTAGAGTACACGTAAAGCGGTATGAATGGGAAGCCGAATCGTATTATTAGAAACAATATTATTTTTACATAGAAAAAAAAAACCTAGAGTAATCAACCTAGTGATAATTGTGCCTTTCTAGTCGAATATATATTCATGATGTTTCCGTCAACGTGAGGCAAAGTTTCGTGAATCCTGAAAATACTTTATTTATAGAAGCAAAGTCATCTTCGAATTGGGAATCTTATTGATGGTATATATTCCGATATTATATACAACGCATATACGCTCAGAAAACCGTTCTGATAAACGTGAACAAACAAACGCAAATATGAGAACAAGCAAATATACACCGTGAACTGGAACTAGTTCCAGCTGTCAATATGGGCGTTCTAGAAACCGTGACATCTAGTTCACGGTGTACATTTCTCATTGATGTTATCGTTGCTATGCATAGTTCCCGTTTGTTCCCGTTGCCGTGACTGAGCGTGCACGTATATCGGAACGGATTTTTTTTGTATGGGTTTGGTTTTCTATTACATTTGACCACTTAAAGCGGGACACCCAGAACCGATTCCGGAACGCTACTGGTTGTCCTGAAATGGTCTAAAGTTATTTTCTTGCTAATTGTTTATCAGTTTTTCTAAAGAGTCGAGATTTGATGTGTCGCATGCATGGGTTTGATTTACTTTTATGTTTGGCCACTTCCAGCGGGACACCGGGAACCGGTTCCGGAACATAACCGAATCTGATATGGTCTGAGACTATTTTCCTGTAAACCGTTCATCAGGTTATCGAAAATGCCGCGTTTTAATCTGTCATTTGCATTTTGTTTTATTTTTATTTACGGCCACTTACGGCGCGACACCCGGAACCGCTTACGGAACACTAACGGTTCTTATATGGTCAAAGACTATTTTTCTGCTTACCGTTAATTAATTTCTATCTGATCCCTTCCTGAGGTTCCTAAATGGCCATAACTTTAGGCTGTTCGGGCCCGTATGAAGTTGATAATCAATATTAACTTCTTTTCTCGATCAGCTTAGATAGCTGTGTAGTGTTGGTAGCGATTGTCTCAATTGGCTAAGAATAACACTACGGACCGCCTGTTTCGGTGGTAAGAGTCCACCAACAGGTGACCCCTAATTCATGGTGTGATGCGGCTGCATGCTTACCGTGCCAAGGAATGAATGGTTAGGGGGGTCTAATAAAAACCTAACCGCAAACGGAGCCTGTGGAGTACCAGGGCGCCCTCCACAGTATTTGCCCTTACTGTGCTAACCGGAGCAATGGTGCAGTGGACCTTGTGTTTCTCCGAGACAATCAGCTGCCCTTCTTTAGTCTCACTTGAGGCTAAATAAGGGCGGGATTATGAAGATGTTGTTAATTAGTTTAAATTTTCACCTATATGGTCTCGCATAATGCGATTTACTCAGTGTATTCTGTGTATCCTCGCCTTTGGCGTTTTCCAATCGAGCTGATCAATTGGCATGTGTCAGATGAAGAATCTTTATCTGACCATCGCTACATCTTTTTTGAACATTTAAATGTTACTTCGCAAACATTGCGTTTCAGGAATCCCCGGTCAACAAACTGGGATATTTTTACTGATTTGGTTGCGGTCAAATTTCATGGATACTCACCATCCATTGACACTCCAAGTGATTTAGATGATGCCGTTGATACCACAACGACCTTCATCATGGAAGCTTTTGAAGAAGCATGCCCTCTACGGTCTGTGAAGATCACAAGAGGAACCCCTTGGAGGAACTCTGATCTGGCGAAGCTCAGGAAACAATGTAGAAAGAGTTGGAACAGACGACGTTCGGCTGGTTCGGAGGTTTTCAGGTCGGCTCGCAAGGCCTACAGGAAAGCTCTCCGGTCTGCTGAACGATCCGGCTGGAAAAACCGTTGTTCAAATGTTTCCAGCTTGAGTTAAGTCAGTCGGTTAAATAAAATCCTTGTGAAATCTAAGGATTTCCGAGTGAACGAACTTCGTTTGCCCAATGGCGATCTGACTTCCTCTGATGAGGAAGTTCTCGAATGCTTATTCAGCACACACTTCTCTGGATGTGTGGATATTACATCTTCGGATGAACCTGATGTCTTTTCCTGTAGTTACGATTCCCAGGCTTCGGCTCGGAGTATTGTAACTATAGTATCGATTGAGTGGGCACTTAATAGCTTTCCCCCTTCAAATCTCCTGGGGCAGATAGGATTTATCCTATTTTGCTTCAGAAGGGATTTGATCATTTCAAACATGTTTTGAAAAAAATATTTGTTTGCAGTTTTGCTACAGGGTATATTCCCAAATCCTGGCGGGATGTTACTGTGAAGTTTATTCCGAAAGTGGGTTGTGCGTCGTATGAAGAAGCAAAGACTTTCAGACCTATCAGTTTGACCTCTTTTCTTCTGAAATGCTTAGAACGCATTGTGGATCATCACATCCGTGATGTTCATCTGGCCAACGTGCCTCTTCATGTGAACCAACATGCCTACCAATCTGGTAAGTCCACTGTGATTCTTTTACACAAGGTTGTTTACGATATCAAGAAAGCATTCGCTCAAAAACAATCTTGTTTGGGTGTTTTCTTAGATATCGAGGGTGCCTTTGACAATGTGCCTTTCGATGCCATATTGAAAGCCGCACGGAGTCATGGTATACCTCCAATGATTTCCAATTGGATTCATCAAATGCTCAAAAACCGATATCTCTTCTCGACATTGCGTCTAGCAGAGATTAGGAAATTGTGGAATCTCGTAGCAGATACGCTATTGAGGCAACTGAATAACGGCGGTTTTCCTACCTATGGTTTTGCCGACGACTACCTAGCATTGTTAGATGGTATGTATATCACCACTTTTTTTGACCTGGATGCAAAGCGCCCTTCAGGTAGTTGAGGGTTGGTGTCGCCAATATGGCCTTTCGGTTAATCCGAGTAAAACATCAATTGTTCTTTTTACGGAAAGGCGAAACCGTAATGGCTTTCGACCTTTGCGTCTCCTTGATTCAGGTAGGGTAAAAAATATAATTTGGACATGTGTATAATAGTGTGGGTCATCGGAACCGTTTTCTCAGATCAAAGCTTTTTTGGTTCCGTTTCGGGTCCTCAGTATCTGTGCAAAATTTGAGCATGATCGGTTGCGTCTACACTTTGCGCATTGCAATTGAAATTTGTATGGGATTTTGTATGGGAAAACATACTTTTTTGCATTTTAGCCATAAGTTGAAAAAGTTTGTCTGAAACTTTTTAACCGATACTGTAAAATGACAGCCTAGGATGTTCTGAAAAACTTTGTTGAAGACCGCAAAGCGATCCGATGCTTGTGAAAATAGTTATAACCAACGAACCGCATGCACGTGTTTATGTTTTAACACGTAAAGGAATAACAATAGCAACAAAATCGTGCTGTTTCGCCAAGCAATGCCAACGCTAGAACTTTTTTCATAAGCATCAGATCACTTCGCGGTCTTCGACAAAGTTTTTCAGGACACCCTAGGCTATGTTTTCACTTTATCGGTTACACGGTTTTAGAAAAATTCGAGCTTGTTATGAGAGAAATGCAAAAAAGTGTGTTTTCCCATGTAAAACCCCATACAAACTTCAAACACGATGCGCAAAACGTAGACATAACCGATCGTGCCCAAATTTTGCACACTTATTTGGGTCGTGAAATGGGATCAAAAAAACTTTGATCTTATGGGATACCATTGAATTTTTCTATTTTCCATATAAACGATGACCCACTCTAGTGTATAATTTGGACATGCACGGCGATGTATGCCTTGTTCCGGAGAGCTAATAACAGTAGATACTTCTCAATATCCATTATTGGATCAAATAGACCCTATTCTGATGACTTACGTTGTAAATACGCTTAACAATTAAGAATTTACTTCAAAATTATCGAAAATGTAAATTATTTCACTAAAACCCCTCAAATGCACAGGTATGCAAGACGACATACACTTCACAGTCACATACAATATTTACCTCAAAATGATTGAATTAATAATTGTATGAAATTTAAAAGCCTTTTTGCAATGAAAAATGGTCAATAAAGAAGCATTAGGCAGCCAATCTCTTAACATTCATCTAGAAAGCTTAAAATAGGTGGTGTCCAAAATACATTACAAGTTTTCTACTGTAAATATGTTTTGGTCATCTGACGAACTACATCGGGATGCTGTGCGATTGCATACTTGGAGGCGTATTTTGTGGGTCTGGCGATATTTCCTCGATTTCAACAAAAATTGTAATAGTTATCAAAATAGATGCCTGTTAAGCGGAGAAATTAGATTATTTGCAAGAAAATATTTGTTAATTTATGCTACTTCCATGATTTAGCAGTATTCATGGCTAAACATTGAGATAATTGCCCTGTCCAAATTATATATACCTGACGGTGTCCAAAACATATATTCGGTGTCCAAAATGCAATTCTAACAAGTGATTGGAAATTGTGATTTTCTCAGCTTAAAATGCTTTCGCTAAGGTTTTTGTCACCAGGAACGTAATGTACAATCATATTATAAGCGTATTGGTAACTTTGCAAAATAATCAACTGTTTTCTAAGGAAGCTAGGGGATGATTTTTCCAACGTTGTCCTCAGCCTGTCCAAAATACATGAATTACCCTAAAGTACGTTGGAGTCATTCTTGATTCCAAGCTTTCCTGGAGACCTCACATTGAGTTCAGAATCAAGAAAGCTTGTATGGCCTTCAGGAAATGCCGGCGAACCTTTGGTACAACTTAGGGTCTTAAATCAACGCACACCTCGTTGTTTCCACTTTTGGTGAATTGGGACAAAGTTGTCCTTGCTCCAAGTGATCTTACAATTGCTTGTAATTTTCCATATAGGACATTTTCCACGAAATTCCCTTAACGGGGAGAGTGGATATCTGGTTATCTGGGAAGAAGTATTTCAGACGGCATCGTATGTTACACTGATGACTCCCTTCTCGAAGGTCGAGCAGGTGCTGGTGTTTATTCTCGTGAGCTAAGGCTGCATCAGTCTTACTCACTTGGTAGATACTGCACCGTTTTTCAGGCCGAAATCTTTGCTCTTATGTGCGGAGTGCAATCAGTACTTCAGCAGCACGTAATGGGCAAAGTAATATACTTCTGTTCAGATAGCCAGGCTGCTATTAAAGCACTTGCTTCGGCCAACTCCAGGTCGAAGATAGTTATCGCTTGTCGAACTCAAATCGAGGAGCTGAATTCAGCAAACGCTGTTCACCTTGTATGGGTACCTGGCCATTCTTCCATCGCTGGAAATGAATTGGCTGATGAGTTAGCTCGCACTGGAGCATCACATGACTTCATTGGCCCTGAGCCAGCTATTCCGATATCGAAGTGTTGGGTAAAGCTTCAGATTCACACCTGGGCTGCCACTCAACACAGACAATATTGGAATAGTGGAGCCTCGTAGCCGTGCGGTTAGGATCACCAAGCTTATAATCGCACCATGCTATGGGGTGAGGGTTCGATTCCCGCTTCGGGCGTTGAAACTTTTCGTGAGAATAGTTTCTTCCCCGTTTCCACTGGTACATGCTCCGTTGTCCGTTGTCTCATGTTAAGTTTAAAAACAGTCTGTACAGCCGAAAGCTTAAGACGTTGTCCGTGTCTTTTTTTTAAATAGTTTGGAGTCATGTCGTCAAACCAAATTGTATTGTACTGAGCCATCTCCAAGGGTGGCGAAGTATCTTACAACCCAAGTAACACACTTGTCACCGAAGAGTCACGGCGGCGCAGGTTTTTGTTGCGCAGAAGTTACTGTGACTTACTTCTAACAAATAAACACTTACTTGCTAGAAGTAAGTCACAGTGACTTCTGCACAACAAAAACCTGCGCCGCCGTGACTCTTCGGTGACAAGTGTGTTACTTGGGAAATCTGTTAAAGCAGAATTGCAGCATTCTGGTCAAAGCATTGACTGGCCACTGTCGACTCAGCTATCACATGGCGTATATTCAGAAAGCTGCTTCATTTACATGTGATAGCTGTGAATCCGATTATGGAACTTCGTATCATTTGATATGTAACTGTCCAGTTTTTGCGCAACTGCGTTTCCGAGTATTCGGTAAACACTTATTAGGTGAAACTGACTTCAGAGACCTGAATATTCAGGATATTCTGTTGTTCTTAAACCGCTGTGGTAAAGAGCTATAGGCTCTCTTTTGCTTTATGCGTTATGACAGTGCCCTTTTCAGGGCGCTGTTTGAACCCATTGTGGTACGCTTATGCGTTAGTATCCTCTCAGGGTACTTTTCCTATTTCCCTACCTGTCCTTATCCCCATCCTTATCCTTATTTCCTTCCTTTTCCCTCAGGTAGATAACGGAATAGGCTATTATTTTGGCGATGGCACAAATGTCCCAAATGGAGGATAACGTGCCTCTGGAGCCGGCCTTCTGATACCTGATGCATGGGTTTGATTTACTTTTATGTTTGTTCCAGTGGGACACCGGTAACCGGTTCCGGAACATAACCGAATCTGATACGGTATGATACTTTTTTCCTGTAAACCGTTTTCAGGTTATCGAAAATGCCGCGTTTTGATCTGTCACTTGCATTTTGGTTTATTTTTATATATGACCACTTTCGGCGGAACACCCGGAACCGCTTACGGAACACTAACGGTTCTTATATGGTCAAAGACTATTTTTCTGCTTACCGTTAATCAAGTTATCGAAAATTTCTTATCTGATCCCTTCCTGAGGTACCTATTTAGGTATGGTCATTTGGCCATAACTCCGGAACGACTGGACCGAATCAAACCATTGTCAATAGGAAACAATGGGTCCAGATTCCACGTCGAATTAAAAGTCGGTCATCAAAATCGGTTGAGGTTTAGTGTCATAAAGAGATGTGTTTTTTTTGTACATACACATACACACATACATACATGCTCACAGACATCACCTTAATTTGTCTAGCTGTGTTGATTGGTATATGTGACTCGAGTCTCTGGGCCTTCTACAAAAAAATCCTTTTTATGTACGAGAAAGGCAAAAAGTCAAATCAATTTGACCCCGGTCTGCAATACTTCCTATGGGTTTTCGAAATCTCGGGAAAAGGGAAGGGGCGCTTAGAATGTAAGATAAGGGCAAAGTAGGGACTTTACCGCCAAAAACTCTATTATGACCATTATGAAGTATCAGAGAGCGAAAGATAAAGCAACCCAACTTTAAGAGTTTGGTGCGGGAAGCCAATTTTAAGTGTTTTGAACTGACAGTTGAATAATTTGGATAGCATAATTTTACCACGAATACACCTCATGTTGGCTGGGCATATCTCTACCTGTCGATATTGAGTATTTTCACCCTAATAACCAAAAATAGCTGACTTATTCACAAGTCAAATAAAAAATATAATGAATACAGTTGTTTAACAATCATTCCCAAAAAAGATTCTCACACCTTTAAGATAGCTTTATTTATGGATCAGCAGCTTTAGAACCAGAAGAGAATTGACTATTTTCCAGGGATCCAGATAATTCCTTATTGCACCGCGAAATAATCAAATAATTTAAAGTGGCTTTAATGATGTATCACTAGTTGAAAAGTTTGAAGAATAATAAAATTAGATATTGTACATGGTAGGTTGAAAAGTGGTCTCTTCGCTGTGAGCAACCACGTATTTGAAACTTCCGAAGAGATGTATTGCGCATTTAGTTCAACACTGGACTATCGCACACGTTTTCAAGAGCGCGAAAACATAAACAAAAGTGCGCGATTGCATCAAATCAACTCGGAGTCTTAAGAGAACTTATTCAACTTAGATCCAAGAAATAGTGCGCCGAAGACAGCAACTCCATTTGATGCAATAATCGTGTACTTTTATTTACGTTTTCGCACTTATGAAGACTGAGTGCACAGTCCACTGATGAACGTAATGCGCAATATCTAAAACTTCAGAAACATGATCCAATAGCCTTGTTTTGCAAAGTCTCGAAGTTCGATATGTCGCAAGCTGGATTTCAAAACAGTGATCCTTGAGCGTACTAGGTTTTTTTTGAATATCAGAAAATTTGAATATCGGAAAATGTCCAGAAACATGTTCCAATAGTCATGTTTTATCTGTTTTATTTTCAGCGAGATTTTAAGCCCAAGGCTAGTTAATCTCGGAGCCCACGGCTTTAATTTCCTTTCGAAGGAAAAACTCACATTTTGTGAGATTTTCGGCAGTGGAATTCCAGACTCTTCTTTTCCCATAATACCAGGTAAGCTCCCAGAATACTCGAATTTATTTTTTCCAGAAATTGTCCATGAGTTTTCCATGGGTTTACACGCGTCAATATTTCAAATATCTCAATGATTGCTACAAGATACTCATCAATCTTTGTATTCAACAGGCATGTACTGCCGTTATATGCATAGTTGTCCCATGTTACTTTTTGACGATTTCGACTTTTTTGCACCAGGCGCTCTATTTATACGTATATTTTCATATAACATCAAAAAATAACATACTTTGTTCGAAGACTCAATGAAAAGCATGTCAAGTCAAATTGTCCCACTGTTGAATTTCTACGCATGTCTGTCCTACAAATGAAATTCTACGCATAACAGTCCCACTATAAAATTTCTACGTAAAACCGATACATTAAGCATTTTTAGTAACTTACTTCACCTAATAGCATGGCTATTTCAATACTGCATGGTATAAACTCTTCTTTCATGTTGGCATTACGCTCCAGCTGGAACGAAACTTGTTTTCCAGTTAAACAAAAACTGTTATTTCTTCGCAACTTGCAGTTTCAATATTGCTGCAATGCGCGTTGAACTCATAAATCAAACATAAACATTCTAACATAATTAAGAGGCTCAAATGTCGTGAAGCATGACGAAGCCGATCCAATATAATGTTAATAAAGAGGTTGCTGAATTGAATGACTGGTATATGTGAAAATTTTCAGAATTTAAGCAAGCTTGAAATATTGTTAATAAGTGAGTTGATGCATTTCACTTTTTTATTTCAATATGTTATCCCAATAATTTGATTGAATTAGTGTGTCGGTAAGTGAGTGGCTTAGTTATCGCCTATTTAGAAAATAAAAAGAACACTTTTGGGTTAAACTCAAATCGAAGACGAACTGCTGGAGTACTGAACAAGCAATCAATATATCAATTGATGAGAGATCAACCGAGTAAATGAATTGAAGAGTAAGTGAGTTACTTGGTGAGCGAGATTTTGTAAGTGTGTGGGTTGATGAGTAAATGAGTAAGATGATAAGCGAGTGATTTGATAAGTGAGTTGGTTTAATAATAGGTTGATGGGTAAGTGAGTGACTGTTTTGAATGAATGTGTTAATGAGTTATTGAGTAACTTGATAAAAAAGTGAACTTGACGCTCAGAGACTTGATGAGTAAATGAATTCTTGAGTAAACTCTTGTTAGTAAGTTGTGTCGTAGATAAGCGGCTTTCTGTGTATATGTAAAAGAAATAATAGAGCCTAAAAGCATTAAATTCGTATTATTGTATTTGTATTAAAAGTGAACATAGTACCACAGACAAACAGACGTAACACTTCGAACATTTTTCGATTCAAATCATAGTCACGAAAACATATTCGCCCAATGCTAAAAGGCCTATGTTTGGCCGACCACCAACTAGGTGGCGGTAGTGAGCAAACGTCAACTCGAACAAAAACGATGCGAGCGCCACGGTTGGGCAGTTGGCCAACTATCAAATTTTGAAAAAGACCGTCAAATCGGTGTACGATGTGAATTATCAGAGTGTTACGTCTGTTTGTCTGTGATAGTACCGTAACTGCTTGTTTTAGAATAGGATGAATATAGAACCGTACCATTACTAACGGCATTCTGACTCTTCATATTTAAATAAAGATACACGAAGCATGAAGCCTCTAATGGCAAATAACTCACCATCTTTGTTGGGGTTCCTATTCATATGACCCATACAAGCACAGGAAGGCAAGGTGCAGAATGTTTTGAAAACTTAAGCTGTTGTATTTCCAAACATATTTTATTTCAATGTATGTACATGTTTCTTGTCATTTAAAATTAATACAAAAGCTTAATCAGTTGTATGCTTTGTTGGTCATTAGGCAAAATAGGCCATTAGGCCGAATAGGTCATTAGGCCGAAAAATTTATTAAGCCGAACAGGTAATTAGGCCGAAAAGGACGTTAGGGCCGATTAATTCAGGTACATATAGAATAAGGTCATTTCGCCAAGATCTTTCCAAAATATCATTTCGGCCTAAAGACCTTTTCGGCCTAAAGACCTTTTCGGCCTAAAGACCTTTTCGGCCTAAAGACCTTTTCGGCCTAAAGACCTTTTCGGCCTAAAGACCTTTTCGGCCTAAAGACCTTTTCGGCCTAAAGACCTTTTCGGCCTAAAGACCTTTTCGGCCTAAAGACCTTTTCGGCCTAAAGACCTTTTCGGCCTAAAGACCTTTTCGGCCTAAAGACCTTTTCGGCCTAAAGACCTTTTCGGCCTAAAGACCTTTTCGGCCTAAAGACCTTTTCGGCCTAAAGACCTTTTCGGCCTAAAGACCTTTTCGGCCTAAAGACCTTTTCGGCCTAAAGACCTTTTCGGCCTAAAGACCTTTTCGGCCTAAAGACCTTTTCGGCCTAAAGACCTTTTCGGCCTAAAGACCTTTTCGGCCTAAAGACCTTTTCGGCCTAAAGACCTTTTCGGCCTAAAGACCTTTTCGGCCTAAAGACCTTTTCGGCCTAAAGACCTTTTCGGCCTAAAGACCTTTTCGGCCTAAAGACCTTTTCGGCCTAAAGACCTTTTCGGCCTAAAGACCTTTTCGGCCTAAAGACCTTTTCGGCCTAAAGACCTTTTCGGCCTAAAGACCTTTTCGGCCTAAAGACCTTTTCGGCCTAAAGACCTTTTCGGCCTAAAGACCTTTTCGGCCTAAAGACCTTTTCGGCCTAAAGACCTTTTCGGCCTAAAGACCTTTTCGGCCTAAAGACCTTTTCGGCCTAAAGACCTTTTCGGCCTAAAGACCTTTTCGGCCTAAAGACCTTTTCGGCCTAAAGACCTTTTCGGCCTAAAGACCTTTTCGGCCTAAAGACCTTTTCGGCCTAAAGACCTTTTCGGCCTAAAGACCTTTTCGGCCTAAAGACCTTTTCGGCCTAAAGACCTTTTCGGCCTAAAGACCTTTTCGGCCTAAAGACCTTTTCGGCCTAAAGACCTTTTCGGCCTAAAGACCTTTTCGGCCTAAAGACCATTTCGGCCTAAAGACCATTTCGGCCTAAAGACCTTTTCGGCCTAAAGACCATTTCGGCCTAAAGACCTTTTCGGCCTAAAGACCCAAGATTAAATAGCTGTATTTGAATTTTGTCAAGACTGGAAGAGCCATTTTCAAGCTCAATTCATTTCCGGCCTAAAGACCTTTTCGGCCTAAAGACATTTTTGACCTAAAGTCCTTTTAGACTTCATGACCTTTTCGGCCTAATGACCAATCCGGTTTAATGACGTTTTGGCCTAATGACTTATTCGGCCATATAAATACTTTGATGTAACAATATTTTGCGGTCACGCGACGTTTTTCCGACCAAACGATAGGCCTGGCGACCTTTTCGACCTAACAACATTTTCGGCCCAATGACCTTTCAGACCTTATAACGTCTTTGGCGTAACGTTCTAATCGCTTATTTCGATAATACTGTATATATTTCGACGTAAACTGCGATGGAAGCTATTGAGGTGAAAAAATGAATCCATTTACGTAATGAATATGTACATTTAAAAAATATCCCCGATTTATTTCTTTAATGGAGATTTCAGTGTACGACCCCCAGTGGCCCAATGAAGAATTCTTCGTTTGATGGAAAGTTACCTCAGACTGGAGTGAGAATCGAAGTCACACTACGTGGATATCAATACGCCTGAATGGCTGGCGCTGCTAACCGCACGGCCACGATACCCATACTTTATAACTCACTTATTAACTCACTAATTCACTTACTAATGCACTCACTCCTACGGAAAAGATCTCACATACTCATAAACCAACAAACTCACTTATTCACTATGTCACTCACTGACTCACTAACTCAATTACTTACTATCCCACACACACTCACCAATTTAACAATTCTCTTACCAACACATTAAAATTAACGGGGCAACTCCCTGTAAGCTGTGACTTTCCTAATTCGTAACTGACTCACTCACCAACTCACTTAATCTTGGAGCACCTCACATTCATCCTCTCATCAATTCACTAAAACTTCTTATTCACCAACTCACTCACCTAGTTCCTACTTACCCGATTATTAAGAAAGTGCTAAAATGTGATGTAACTCTTATGTTGTCTTTCGGCTCCGTTTTGCCTCGAGACATTTGAGCCTTATGCATGAGAGTCTTATAATGTTATAAGAGAAGCTAACATTGTTTGTTATTAAAAAAAAATATAACAAAAAGTACAGAACAGACCACATCGAGCGTGAAAAGAGACGACTAATTATCGTGGGACTGATATGCGTAGAAATTTCGCCAATAGGACCATATTTCTAGGCATAACAGTCCCACTAATCATTTTTTTGCTAAAAATACTATATTTTAAAAAATATTTGATTCGAAATACTTCAGGCATGAAAATATAAGCGATTTCTAATGATGCTATTAAAACGTCAATCCGATTGGTTGCGCCATTTGGTCAAAAAACATGAAAAACCTGTTTGAAACTTCAATCGCGATTTTCTCAGTTTCAAGTTTTTCAACATGGGACAACTATGCGTAGAACGGCAGTAACAGGGGATAGACAAAATTATCGGGACAGGCAAAATTTTCACTTTTCAAAAAATGTTCAATTTGCTGTAACTTTTTAAACAGTGCATCAAATATTCTCAAATTTTCACTGTAAGTTGATCAACTAGTTGTGTATCAGTGGACAACATTTGGAAAAGTTCGGGCTATTTTTCAGGAAGTTATAGGCATTTTAGAAAAAGGGAGAATTATCCGATAGCCAACTTTGAGCTGTTATTTCTCCGGATTCAATGACCCGAATGCAATGAAATTTTGACCATTTATGACTTATATAATGAGCACTGAAAAATGTTTGACTCAACTTGAAATTATTAACAAGAGGTAAAGTAATGGCAATTTAATTTATTTTATGTTTTTTTTAGTAAATTGGTCTATTTTTAAAATGCATCCCATTACTTTTTCAATAAGTTTCCGGCTATGTTGTTACTCTCTTTCAAAATTTTGTCCACTGATACACAACTAGATGATCAACTTATATTGAAATTTTGAAAATATTTGATGCACTTTTCGAAAAGTTACAGCTATTTGAAAATATTTTGAGAAGTGAAAAATTGGCCTGTCCCGATCATTTTGTCTATCCCCTGTATGTACCAACATTCTCCAGAGTATTTTTAGCGTGACTTATTTTTACTTCCAGGAAAAAGATCGAAATATTTCACAAAACTAAGACCCCAATACCACCGTTTTACAACCAATTAACATTCATAACGCCAATAATGCTTCCGAAGAATGGCGTCGCCACTCAACATCCTGCCATAAAGTTTCCCCAGCAGCCTGGTACCTGCAAGCTTGTTAGCATAGATTTGCAACCAGAACAATAGTAATTTAGTATGCAAATTCCCAACTTAAACATCCGAGCCAGGACAGGTCCTCACACGATCAAACAAAAGCAAGGTTCATTCATCGTTTCCTTCAACCCATTCAGAATTTCTGCGATGCTGAAGGCTGGCTAGATAAACAGAACCGTTCTAGTCCAGCGTACGAATTGGGTTTCCCCGATCCGATTGGTGCACTGATTCTCATTTTATTCCTTCTATCTTCAAGGAAATCCTCATCCGTTGGTTTTTTGTTCATGAAAAGCACTGCGGTGGATATTATCAGCTCCCTGTACCTGGTGATAAGTGGTGGTAGTGTTATCTAATAATTGGGCCCTGTTGAATGGATTGAATGATTGGGAAAATCCCGATACACTGATGTCCGTGTATACTGATGAGATCGGGTTATTGCTCAATAGAAATCAAATTTTGAAACATAAAATTGACGAAGAATTATAATAAAATTGATAAGGATAAGCGACAAATTATCATGGAGCACAAATTATAAGAATATGAATTGGCATTTTGGTCTTGTTTCATCGGGAGAGCTCGTCTTCGTCGTTGCACTTCTAGTATCCTCTATTATGGTTTTTATTATCCTTCGAAAACGAACAATTTTGAAAGAACTTTCTTCCGTACGAGGGACTCCTCAATTAGTTGTGTAGAAATAAATATGACAGCAATTACATCTGTATGTCATTCACCAGGATGGTATCAATCAAAATTTATAACGCCATTCATTCTGCAGAGGAATGGGGTCGCCAACTTCTAAACCTGCCCTAAAATCTTCCGGTAGCCGTGTGGTACCTGATATAGTACCTTGTCAGCTCTGATTTGTAACTAGAACAACACTAATTTAGTATGCAAATTCCCAACTTAAACAGCTGATATGAGACACGTCCCCTCAAGGCTCAACAGAAAATTATACATTCATCGTTTGCGTCCCATTACAAATTTTCGGATGCTAAGGGTAGGCCAAACAAAAAACAGATCCGTTCCAACAAGCGGATCGGTTTTTCCCGAACGAACTGCTGCACTGGCTCCTTTTCACTTTTCAGTAAATCATCTTTGGAAAAACCATTCGTTGGTCCGTTGTTTTACCTCACAGCATCGTCAACAGCATCAATGGAAGAAGCCAAAAAGCTGTGGCACCGGCTTTTCTTTTTGAAGGATACTGTATGCTGTGCGCTATCATAAAACCTCAATGTGGTACCTGGTGACAAGTGGTCTAATATTTGCTAATAATTGGGCCCAATTGAGTGGGTTCGAGGGTTTGGAAAATCCCGACTCGGGTGGAAGGTTGTGAATAAATATACGGATGCCTTAGGAGAAGTACCACGACATCCGGTGTTCATTCATCTGTTTTGAATGGAGTAGGTAAGCAAGTAACGATTTTGTTCTTTTTTTTCAGTTTGTTCGGTACTCAAAGAGGATGTGCATATCTAAGAAAAGGGGCAAACCAGAGCAAAGATTTGCATTCGAAATTGTTTGAACGTTGATTTTACGTGCCAATGGAGACGGTACTTCGATGCCTGATGAGTTTTCTTTGCTCATCTGAATGATTTTTCTTTTTGCTTCTCGATATTTCACAAACCATACACTACTTGAATAATGGACTTGAATGGTTGGTTTGGTCATTCCTTGTAAAAAAGGCATTATTGCGCGCAAACCCCAAAATTTTATTCCCACCTTTGGGTTTCCGCGCCGAAGACCCAGCGCCAGATTCGGCGACAAAGAAAACTGACAGCAGTCGCCGGACAGTTGGCAATCCTGATATTTGACGGCGGCCGCCCGGTAGTCATGGGAGTGGATTGTTGTCACGCAAATAGATCTTTTCGCTGAAAATGCATGTGTATTGAGTTATTGTTGACAGATTTTCTGCAGTGTTAGTGTGAAATTCAGCGGTTTTCTGTATCGCGTAAGCCTTCGCTGGAAGAAAACGTCATGTTGTTCAGCGAAGCAAGGAAAATTTTCAGTAAAAAAAGCAATATTTATATGGGGTACTGGGTACTGCAAGCACTGCACTGAAAGCCAGGATCGCAATCTAGCGGGACAAAAATAATAACTCCGAAACGAAGTATTCCCGACACATGGTGCCTTCGACAAAGTTTTTTTTTTGTCATGATCAGAGACATCGATGTTTTTTATTGTCAACCACTAAACCTAATTTACAGCTCTTTTGTCCACTAGGGCACTACGTGAGCTATTCCAATTGGCAACTGAACTTGTAGCTTTGTACAGCGCCTGAATGTTTCCTATTCTAATTCTACTATACCGAACTAGTGCCCTTGTGCTGCTTTCACTTTTCCTCCCTGTCCACGGTAGAATGATGAGCACGATAAAATGTTGTTGTGTGGCTGTTGTTCCTTTTCCAGTCCAATTGGGGGTCATCCATTATGAGTTGTGGCATAGATAATTAATAGATATTAATTATCTAAGGTTGTGGTTAGCTGATATCCAAATCTCCGGGTCTGTTAGAGTTTAGGCTCTGAAGAGGGTCAGTGTTAGCCGCTCTCAAGGAGAAGAGCAACTGACGAAAAAATGCATGTGCTGGGGCTGGGATTGAACCCATGACCACCCGCTTATGAAGCAAATGTGTGGCCACTGTGCCACGGGCCCCTACAGAGACATCGATTGTCAAGAATGTTTGCATATTTATATTTATCTCTTCGCGTATTGACAGTACTCACAACAGCTCACAACACAACGATCATCTGGTCAAGCATCATGGAGATTGGAGACTACTAACAGGCGGCTAAAGTCGGGCTCCCGCTTGTCAACATTGGATGGTTTGCTCCAGAGAGTTTTGCAGCTTTGCGAGAAAGAACGTTCCATGGTTAGCCCTAAGTTTCAGGATATCGTCGCTGATATTCGAAAAGAAATTTCGTTGGTGCAGAATGAGATCTCGTCTTTAAATAGGGCATATTTATCAAATATGAAAAAGTTAGCAGATTCCGTTGCTGTTATTCAATCAGATGCGCTTTCGGATAAAACTTGGAGAGAAAGATTAGACAAGTGTAGGGACCTATAGGTATACGCGTATACGCTTAAGAGACGAAGTTATCCTAGTGAGAAGACCTAATGATCGAAATCCTATTCCTATGCACTCTTTAAACCAGCTTACAACGTTGATCATTAAACCAACGTCATAGTTGCCTTTGTATCACACAGTTACTATGAAAACTAAAAACTTTCAAATCAGCCGTGAAGAATGAATACCGATCAAATTATAACACCTGTAATCCCTCTGTTGTTCCTCTGTGTCCTCTACACGTTATGTTCTTATTACTTCTGCTACGATATCAGATAGCTTGTTAACCAACGTCGCTTCGAATGAAGGTATTTCTCATATTCCCCGTGCTGTGATGATTGTTTTTAAAGAAACCCGAAGACCGATACAGCGCCAAAAAGTCCCATAAATTATCAAGACGGTCGGAAATCAATCAGTTCTCATATTGATTTGATGTTTACAAATGATTCAGATTTCATCTTCAATTTCAACCAAGTGTCAGGACCAGGTTTTTCAGCACACGATATCGTTTTTTCCTCCTTAAACGTTGCTCGGTCATCGCTTAGTAACATAATATCATACCGTGATTATAATTGCATTAATATGGAATCTTTAAATAATGCCCTATCAACAATTGACTGGTTGATCCTTTATTCCATCAGTGACTCAAACATTGCTTTAGACGATTTCAATCAAATATTTTTTTCTCTTTTCAACGATTTTGTACCTATTCGCTTACGTAGATCTTCTAAATGCAATAAGTGGTTCACTAATGAAATATGTCGTGCAATGGTTGAACGAGATTTAGCTTATCGAATTTGGAAGCGCACCAAAAACCAACTGGATAGAGATCAATATAATTGCTTACGTAACAATGTAACTACGCTGATAAATCAAGCTAAATCCGATTATATCTCACGCTCTTTTGAATCATCTCATTCAAATAATGTTCTTTGGAAAAAGCTAAAAGATATAAATGTTAGCAAATCAAATGTGCTATGATAATGTTCCAGGAGTAAAACTGAGCTATTATTTTCAGTACTTTTGCCTCTTATCTCAAACAAACAAATATCACTTTTTGTTGTCCATATCAAAATTTGCTATTATTGAGCTTTTTTTCCTCTGCTCGGGTACCTATAAATTGATTCTTTATTTCCTTTTGCTACATTTTATATATATCATTATTGATTATATTATATTTTATTGATTATGCCATTCTTACATATTATATTTCGTCAGTATAAATTATAATATAAGCCACATAATAATATGGGGTAGGGAGTCTGCATCAGGGCAACATCTGATGCTACATCTGGACGATGGAGTGATTTGCCTACCAGAGTAAGGAGAGAGCATCCAGCCTTGTACAGACCCTCCCGTAGAAATCGTAACGGGTTCTGCAGATTTAATTATTCGGACAGCTGGATCATTTATATGGAAGGAGATTCTCTTATTCCGCAGGTGTATTCACGGGCACCTAAACTTACGAATGGACCTTAATTCAGCGATATGCTGTCGTCATGCTAATATCTTCATGTATATTCTAGTGTATATTACCTTTCATGGCCTTATATTATTTTCTGTTTAATTATGTTCCATTATTGATTATATATCAGTTATCGCTTTAACATTTTATTACTATAATAGTTCTCTATCATAACAATATGTTTCATAATTTCATTATATTGATTAAACCATATTTCAATATCATATTTCAACATAATAAACTATACTATTGTCTATATAACTATTCGGAGTTGGGAGGGTGCATCAGGGCATCATTGAAGTTGTAACTGTACGACGGAGTGGTTCGCGTAAGTATCTCTACTTACGGGCCAGCCACACTCCCATTTGGCCCTTCATACAGCGGTATGTTAAATTCAGAGTTGTAATACAAATAATACTGTTAAGTGGAACTGCATGCAGAGCAAGATTCACCATCCTAGGGCTATCTACACTCGTAGAGCAGTTAAAATATAATATATTATAAAATGTCATTCAACTATTTTGAATTGTATTTCGTCATATTACATTACATGATTAACTAGATTACTACATGGAGTTGGGAGAGGGCAACATGACTTAGGGGCTGTCCATAAACCACGTGGTGATGAGGGGGGGGGGGTTCGGCCAATGACCATTTTGTATGGACGAATAAAAAATTTTGTATGGACTAATGACCACCGGGGGGGTTGGGGGGGGGGGTTGAGAAGTCCCAAAAAAATGACCACGAGGTTTATGGACAGCCCCTTACTGGAGAAACATTTGGACGATGGAGGGATTGCCAGCCAGAGGAAGGGGAGAAAACACTATGATATCACTGTAGATAGATCTGTTGGCTGTCATTCCATATCTATTTTATTTTGCATTCCTAAGGGCAACTACTACTACTACATTACTTGAAGGTCAAACGCAGTTATACTATTCGTCGGCAAATAATATTTCTTATAATCACCTACCTTTACGTTCTACTACACTATATATTATTTCATTATGCATATTATAGTGCCTTTTAATGCGTAATAATATATTCTACAATATTATATTCTTTTTTATTTATATATCATCTACCTTGATAACATTTTATTATTATAATGGTCTACCCTGTCATCTAGGTCATGAAAAGAATGGTCAGTAAATGTGTAATACCCATTGAAATTATCTACATTCCAATACAATATATTTCATTATTATTTTTATTGATTGCATAACATTGTATCATTATATTTCATCATATTGAATTATACTACATAACTATATTACTATATGAATATATTACTATATAACTAAATCAATATATCTATCTATATATATAAAAATGCAGTGGCATACGTGGGACCGCGCATAACTTGCAAACGGAAGGTCCGGTTTTGGTCGTCTTAGTTTTGTTCTGTTAGTTTTCACCCAAGGAAGGTTTACGAGGCATAAAACATGGAAAAATTGATAGGTTTTGAAAATCGATCTTCCATACCGGGGGACCGGGGATTTGGTCTTGGCTAGAAACTTAAAACGTCAAAAAACGCAGTAGGCAAGACAAAGTTTTCCAGATACAGCTAGTAACAATATAATTTTATTACTGTATAACTATATAACTGTAACTATATGACTATATGGGGTCGGGAGGGAGCATCAGGGCATCATTGAAGTTGTAGCTGTACGACGGAGTGGATTGCCAGCCGGAGTGTGGTGAGAAGTAACTATAACATCCTTGTAGATGGGTTCTTCTATCCCAACAGTTGCAATGGATATGACGCGCCCTTCTTGTGACAAACCATCCCGTAGAAAGCTTGACAAGTAATGTAAATTTCATTATTCACCCTGTTGGATCATACTGTTGGGAGGAGATTCCCTTAATCCCGCGGATTTCGCGTAAGTGTCTCTACTTACGGGTCCGCAACACCCCCTTTTGGCCCTTCATACAGAGGTGTGTTGAAGTCAGTGTGGTAATGAAATTGATCTTTGCTGTTAAGTGGAACTGCATGCAGAGCAAGACTACAGCTAGGATGGTGGCTACCTACATACATACATACAATTTTACCTTTGACGATTGTTTCCCTAGATTACCCCCTCCTAATGAAAACGGGGTCAGATTTACAGACGAGTTTACGGACGAGTTTGAAATTCATAAAATGATCGATACCGTTACCTCCAATACTATTGGTCCAGATGGTGTGCTTTTGAAATTCATCAAATTGATCTTACCATTTGTCATTACACAAATTGTTCATTTATTCAATACAATAATACTAACTTGTAAATATACCCGGGCATGGAAATTTGCTAAAATTTTACCAGTTAGAAAGAAAGCTAGGGGTTGTGACTTGGGAAATTTAAGGTCGATAAGTACATATTCTGAGCGCGTTATCTAAAGTTTTCGAAAAATATACGTACGTTGAGTTATTTGAAATTCATACGGATATTGATTGATTGATTTGTCTTTATTTAAGAGACTTTCAGCCCTTGGCTGGTTCGTCTTTATACACGGATATGCAATTTCGTTCTTCCGCAGCATACTACATATTATTATGGAGATACCTTTTTTCGTTCGTGGCGTTGTTTCTTGGAACCAATTACCACTGGAAATCAGATCAGAGAGAGACGAACCAGCCAAGAGCTGAAAGTCTCTTTAATAACGACAAATCAATCAATCAATGGAAATCAGATCTATTGATAACTTTAGCAGGTTCCATTCAGAGTGCACAGAGTTTTTCAACAGAGGGAATTAGTTTTAAAATAGGTAAACTACTTCAATGTACATGATCATGAGTTCAGAAACTGTAATGTAGTCATAATTTTTTTTTGTACCATCAAAGAATTCTTTTTGCAATAATTTAAAAGGTGTTGCCTTACATTGCAAATACATCAATAAATAAAAAAAATAATAAATATATAAATAAATATTTTTCCGCATTAGTGGTGCCACCATCTAATTTTTTAGATATTTCCTACAGATTTAACGTCTGTGTATTTTAACTTAGCTAATTCTACACTTCCAAAAATCAGTGTTTGAGGTTGTTTCGATATTTTGAAAACTTAATTACTGAAGAATCTTTTCGAATGAGTGTAATCAATTTTGTACCTTTTAATTCCACCCTGTAAAGATGGCGCCAATGTCTAACTTTAAACTTTTACACATTAGAGAGTTGGTTTCTTCGAAAAAGTTGTTTATATTGACAAAATGAAAAAAATCTATCTTAGACGTCGAAATTGTATAGCATACTATCATGTTATTGATAGATTAGTTTACTCTGTGCATATATTCCCCAAAAAAAACTTTATAATGTTTTTTTTTCTATAATAACCCAAAAACAGTAGGCCATGTAACTTTAACGTCTACGAAAAAGTTGTTCATTTTGTCAATATGAACAACTTTTTCGAAGAAACAAACTCTCTAAAGCATCATGGTAAAAAGCTAGACGCTGGTGCTTTACTATCTTTGTTACAAAAGATCAAATATCACTAAAATATACCTCTTGCAAAAAATACCAAAATATACCTCTTCCATTTGTGGTTGCCTAGTATTGCTTTGTATTTGCTGAAAATTTAGGGAAACGAATTTTTGCGTTTTGAGAGATATTTCAATTTGAAAATTTGGAACAAGTGGCGATACATTAAATTCACGTTTTTCATCCCGAAATCGTTGTGATACGAAAATATGGTTCAATTAAACTAATGTAAAACCAATTATTCAACTCCAGTTGTACTAAATTTGATTTCAAAAACATTTTTGCGACATCTCCTGCAGAATCTAAGTCCCTGTTAACATTGTTACGTTTGTTAAATAGTTTTGTGAATTTTCCATGAACCAAATTCTCCGATTCATAGAAAATTCTTCTATCGTTGTGATGTGCTTTTTTTCATGCAATTGTAGTGTTCCAATGTATATTTGTTACTCGCAGAACTGTCAGTGACGTCATTTTGCAGTATCCTTAAAGGGGCGTAGGACTACACGCTAAATCCGCTCAGCACAAAAATGCGTAAGATCTACTCATAACTGCATAATTTTCACCCCACATCAAATATGCGTAACACATTCACAAAATCAGACCTTAAAAAGTGCTGGATGTGCAATGTCTATATTTTTTTAAATCACGAATGCCACTTGTTCCACGAGATTTCTGTGTAAGAATGCTTGCGAATTTGACGATTAGGTATGTGGACACAAGAGTCGATTATGCAAAAGTATAACCAGAGAAGAGCAGGGTACTAACACTTACGCGACTAACAGCATGATATATTCATCAATTTCTGACTCAAGAGATGACCTTCTCTTCTCTGGTATAAAGGTTACACTTTTTGTATGGTCTTGAAATTAAGCATTTATCAGTAGGTACAAATTCGTCCATGCTTGCTGAACAACAATGGCCCTCTTTGTGCAAATCGGCGGCCATTGTTACAAATAGGACAAATAACAAGCCACCGCTAAACAGTAATCAAAGCGACAACGTTCAATTGATTCCACCGACTCGGACACAAAAAGCGCCAATAACGCACCCAAACGTATCGCACCACCTATCACCGTGTCTAGTGAAAGCAATAGCAACGAAGCAGTTTCTGATGTTTCCTCCGCTCGTCCTCCACATGGATATCGCCGTTGTTCATGTCAAGGACTCTGCACTTCGTGAGCAATACCTTGATGAGGAGGCTCAAAGAGTAGAAGAATACAGACAGGATTCGGCTCCGTTATGCCTAGCGCGCATGAGCCTTTCAAATAAAGAAAGAGGAAAAAAATCAGTAGGTCTTACACATTTTACTGCTGAGAGGTTTGAACTAACGAGCCTGGATAAAACAAAGAGGAGAAACGTCAAAATTGGAACAGCCGATCTAGTGTCATCTCCATAGTTCCAATCGAGCAGGAGACCTGTCAAAACGAACGTGTTCAACGGTCGTTTATAAGATACGCCTTTAAGGAAACTTCCTTGGAATGACCCTAATAAAACTAATAAAACTAATAAAACTAATAAAGCTAATAAAACAAAACAAAAAGCCGTTCATTGGATCACTAATCGGTAATAAATCAATAGCTTTTTCCACAAGAATCCAATCGTTTTGCGGTCTTCGAAGGAAAGTTTCATAAATGATTTTTGTACAAGAAACGTTGATTGATTTGAATTAAGGAGACAAGCGGCGACCTCTGGGATTTTTTCTCTGAAACTATTACTTTTCCCATAGCAAATCCTATGAAAACTTTGAACAGCTTGCGCTAAATTATAGTTTTACCGATTGCGCTGAAATTTTGCACAGTTCATATGGGACCTATGTAAATGGAATCAAAAAAGACGATTTGAGCGAGAATTTGATGTTTGTCCCACACTATTGGCCACGTTCTGGATGCCAGGTTCACCGTAAAGTGCAACGAGCTCGTGGATTGTAAGCGAGATTTTTTTTTTCAAGCGGTTCCGTACATTCGCGGCCTATGTGCATTTTTCTCTAGTGACTGCATAGTAGGGAATAAACATTAAAATGTTCCCGGAATCAATAAAGAACCCATTGACTGCTCGGGAATCCGATAAAACTCCCAACCATTTCCGCTCGTTTTCATTAACTGAACTGTCTAACCGTTTCCTGCAAATCCTGGCATAACAAACCATCCGCAACGCTGCCAGCTCATCTGAACAAATATGAAAATGAGCCCGAATGAGGTGCAATAAAATTATTAATATAAATTATAGGATTATAATAACTCGCATCCTCCGTCGTCGCGTTTGTGGTGTGGTGCAGTCAAAGCCGCGCCGATCGTGGCGATCGCGCCACGAACCTGAACCGGCGATGACCACCAGCCATCCACCGTTCCTCCGTGAGGAGAGATCTTTCCCCCCATTGCATTGAAGCCACCACGCGGTGCCATTTTCTTCGATTCCCTTATTTATGTTTTGTTTGTTCATGCCGGCTGTCAACTCTTCTTTCATCTCTCTGTTTCCCGATCGTCGTCGTCGGCGGCGGTTCTTCCGCGCATTCCGCGGTCTCCGACCGGGTGGTGAATCTTTTTCCTTGGTTCGCTTTGATTATTATTTCGTCGTCGCGTCGCGTCGGCTAGAATCTCGTTTTTTCTCGGTGGCCATCAAAGCGCGGATTGTCAAATTCAAAATTTATTGAAATCAATATTGGTTTTCGTGTTTTATTGGAGAGCCGCGTTGTGAATGTGTCTCTTTGTGCCTATTTTCTACATGCGGGATTTCAAGTTTTGTGCTTTTGTTCGTCTCGAGTGGGGATTAGCCCTTTGATGTGCCCGGGGTTGCCTTTGCCTTTTGTCATCGACCGATCGGGTGGTTTTAACGATGCCGCATCGTCGCTGTCGGGTTTCATGAAAGTGGTGAAATTTGATCCACGGCGATTGATTAACACGATATTGTTCAATCATGTGTTCGACGACTGACTTTTATCCACTTCATATGTGATCGCCTGATCGTGAGAAATCTTTCATTATACTTTTACAATAAGTGCGACCGCCATTGAAGGATCGAGAATTAAGTCATCATTACTTTTTCAATGAATTGAAAACATAGCTGTATTCAAGACAATCAGAGGGAATTTAAGTGAACTATAATTCGCATCTTGAATTTTGAAACGATGTTAAAATTTAGGAAAAATTGGTGTTTTATTATAAAAATAATCAAATCGTTATAATTTTCTTCCGTGTTAGGAATTTTAAATTATGTCAAAAGTTTGTCAAAGCTCATTATATAAGTCTTAAATGGTCAAAATTTCATTACATTCGAATCATTCAATCCGGAGATATAACAGCTCAAAGTTGGCTATCGGATAATTCTACCTTTTTTTTAGAATCTTTATAACTTCGTGTAGAATAGCCCGATTTTTTTCCAAATTTTGTCCACTGATGCACAACTAGTTGATTTATTTACAGTGAAAATTTGAGAACATTTGATGCACTTTTCGAAAAGTTACAGCTGTTTAATTTTTTTTTGAGAGATGAAAATTTATCCTGTCCCGATCATTTTGTCTATCCCCTGTATTTCGCCCGCTTCCACAAATGCTTGTCAAAAGCAGTCGGCTACCCGCGAAAGCGAAGGCCTCAGTCTGGGTTGACATCGAAACCTCTGCCTTGGCGGGCTCTGTCGCTGGCGTCGCTGCAGTCTCCATGAGTTTCTCGTGGACTTGTTTGGCTGCCGTCATCGACTTTTGAAGTCGCATCCGGGCTTGTTGGATATAAGACATGGTCTCATTTGCCTTCCATATTTAAAGACCATCGACTGGAGTGCGCGAACTACAGAGTAGACCTGTGCGTCGAATATATTTTGTTCGGCGGCGTGAATCGGCGTGACCAAAATTTGACCATAATGTCAACATTGGCAAAGCAAAGAAGTTGTTATTACGCTCTAGAATTTGTAGTCTGAGCTTTTTCATGACCATTTATGACATAAACTGTTACGTTTGAATGAATACCTTTTTTATTTCTGTTCGGGTCCATCACTGATACCAGTGATTATAGATATTGTGACATTACCTGTATCCTTAGTGTAATGCATTATTCCATTGCAAATCAAGGGCAAAAAAGTATCGATTTTGCTACAGTTTTTGTTTTGTTTTCTCAGAACCTTCAGAAGCTATCAAACTTTATATAGTTTGATGGGTCTAACTACGGAAGACCTACTAAGGAATCCAGAATGATTTCAGGAAGGAATCTCAAAAGCCTTAAAGAAACTCCTGAAGGAATCCATGAAGAAAATTCTGAACTTATCTCTGCAGGAACTGCTGTATGAAACCCTGAAGAAACTTCTGCAGGAATCTCCGGTGGTTCAAGAATCTCTCTTAGAGAGATCCCTGCAGAAGCTTCTGAAGAAATCGATGATTGGAGTTTTCGAGGAATTTCAGAAGGAAATCCATGACGAATTTTCGAAAGAAATTCCAGGAGGATTCCTGAAATGAATTCAAGAAGGAATCCCAGGAGAAATCTCCGAAGGGGATTTCAAAAGAAATCCATGAAGGAAACCTCTAAGCATTTCAAGGAGGAATCAACGAAAAATATCCAGGAGGAATCTCTGAAGGAATTCTAAGACGAATCCCCGATTCTAGGAGGAATCTCCGAAGAAATTTGAAGAAAAATCACCAAAGAAATTCCAAGAGGGAATCCCGAAGGAAATCCAGAAGGAATCCTCGACGAAACATCGGGAGAAATCTCCGAAGAAATTTTAGCAAGAACTTTCGAAGAAAGTTTAGAAAGAATCCTCGAAGAAATTACAGCACCACCGAAGGTCTTCAGGGAGGAATCTCCGAAGGACTTCCAAGCGCAAAATCAAAGGTTTTTTAAGAAAAAAACACCTCAGAAAGTCCAGGAGGAATCTCCAAAGTAATTCAAGGAGAAATTCTCAAGCGATCTCAAGGAAAAAAAAAATCAGGAGAAACCCCCGAAGGAATTCCAGGAGGAATCCACGACGGAATATCAAGAGGAATCCCCGAAAAAGCCCAGGAGGAATTCATGAAGGAAATCCATGAGGCATCCCCAAAAGAATTCCAGAAAGATTTGTTGAAGGAATACGAGAAGAAATCCTTGAAGTATTTCTTGGAGGAACCATAGAAAAATATCCAGGAGTCCTCGTTGGAGTTCCATGAGGAGTTATTCCAAGGGAAGTTCCCACTGGAATTCCAAGGGAAGTTCCCACTGGAATTCCAAGGGAAGTTCCCACTGGAATTCCAAGGGAAGTTCCCACTGGAATTCCAAGGGAAGTTCCCACTAGAATTCCAAGAAGAAACTCCGAAAGAATTCTAGCACGAATCCCAAAGAAATTTCAGAAGGAATTCTTTAAAAGATCCAAGAGGAATTTCCAAGCGAATTTGGGAAAAAATCCCCGAAAACTTTCTAGGAGAAATCAACGAAAAGTATGCGGAAGAAATCTCTGAAGGAATTCCAGGAAAAAAATCTTGAGGAAATTCTAGGAAGAATCACCGAGGGAATTCCAAGAGGAATCCTTGGAAGAATTCCAGAAGAAATTCCTTAAGGAATTCTAGGAGGAATCCCCGAATGAATCGAATGGATGAAAAATACCTGCAGGAATCCCAGGTGAAACTGCTGAAGGGAATCTGGGAGGAATATCCGAAAGATTTCAAAGCGGTATTCATGAAGGATTTTCAAGAGGAATCCCCATAGGAAGTCCAGGAGGATTCTGAAGGAATTCCATGATGAATGCATGAAGCAAATTCAAAAGGAATCTCCTAAGGAATTCTTAGAGACATCATCAAAGAAATTCCAGGAGGAAACTCCGAAGAGATTTCAGGAGAAATCCACGTTAAAATATTAGGAGAAATCCCCGATAGAATTTTAGGAAGAATTAATGAAGGATGTCCAGGAGGAATACCCAAAGGTATTCCAGGAGAGTCCAGAATGAATTCTAGGCGGAATCACCGAAAAATGTCAAGAAGGAATTTCCGAAAGAATTCCAAGAGGAATCGCTGAAAGAAGACCAGGAGGAATCCCTGGAGGAATTATATGAGAAATCCACGAAGAAATTCCAGGAGAAATCTCTGTAGGAATTCTAAGAGAAATCACCAAAGAAATTTTAGAAAAAAACTCACGAAGAAATTTTAGGAGGAATCTACGAAGAAATTCCAGGAGGAATTCCCGAAGAAATTCCAGGAGGAATGCTCGAAGGAAGTCAAAGGGAACCCCTGAGGGAAGTCTAGGAGAAATTCTCATAGAAATTACAAGAGATATCCCTGCAGGGTCCTTCCAGTTAGCGATGGATGGGTTCGATTCCCGTTGCGATCGGGATAATTTCCTTGACTCCTTGAGCATAATGTATCATTGTCCTTGCCTCACAATATTTAAATTCATGCAATGGCAGCCAGAGAAAGACGAAGGACTTCCAGGCGGAATCTTGAAGAATTTTCAACGAATATTTCCGGGTAGGGGTAAGGAATTGCAGGAGGCATTCCCTGAAAAAAATCCTGGAAGAATTCCAGAAGGAAATCCTTGAGGAATTGTTGTAGAAACTCCATGAAAGATCCCTCAAGAATATCCTGGAGATATGGCTGATTATAATCGTAAGGAAATTATTGAAGGAATTCCTTCAAGATTCCCTGATGGAATTCTTGAATGAGCTTCTGGAGAAATCTCTGATGTAGCCCCTGAAGGCATCCGTGAGTCTTCCTGGGAAAATCTCGATCTCAATCTACAATCGGAAAGAACCCCAGGAGCGATCCCTCGATTAACTTCTGGAAGAATCCCTAAAGAAACTCCTCGAGGAATCCCCTAAGGATATCCTGAAGGAATCTTGGAAGGAACTGTTATAGGGTGAAAGCACTAGACTTCGCCACTGTTTTAGTCTTCGCCCCCTCCATACAAACTCCATTTTTTTATGAATGAAGTGGCGAAGATTAGAGCAGAATTTCGGGGGGTGGGCAAAGTCTAGAGCTTTGCAACTTCTGGAGGAATCTCTGATGGAACTCTTGGAGTAATTTCTTAAGGAATTTCAGAAGGAATCCCTGCAGGAACGCCTGGACTAATTTCTAAACACCTGCAAGAATTCCTAAAGAAACTTCTTACGAGATTCTTGATGGATCTCCAGGTGGCATTTATAAATCCTCCTGAGGAATATTTAAAGGGAGTTCTAGAAGGATTCCTGAACGAACTACTGTTAAAATAGCTTGGGGAAATTCTGATGGAATTCTTTATAAACACCCGGAGGCATCTCTGAATCCTCCTGGAGCTATTGGGAAGATCCCTTAACGAATTCCCGGAGAGATCACCGAAGGAACTTCTGGAGCAATCCTTGAAAGAACTTCTGAAAGAATCTCTGAAAAATTTTCATAAGGCATCCCGAAACAATTCCAAGAGGATTTCAGGAGGGTTTCTTGAGCAAATTCAAGAAGGGATGCTAGAAGAAATTCCTGTAGGAACCCTTGATGAAACTGCCGGATTTATCCCTGAAGAATATTCTTGAACAATCCTTATAGAACGTCAAGAGAAATCATTTGTTGGAACTCTAGAGGAATTTCTGATAGCTATCCTGGAGGAATCTCTGAGGAAACTCCTGGACTAGTTCCTGCAGAAACTCCTGTATGCATTCTTGAAGGAACTTCAGAAGTAATCTATGAAGAAACTCTCAGACTAATCTCTGAAGAACCTCCTATGAGAATCCCTGAAGAATTTCCGGGTTAAATCTCTGATGTATCCCTGAATCCTCCCGAAATAATTTCTGAAGGAACTCCTGGAGTTTTCCCTGCCGAGATCTTCCTGAGAGATCAACTGAAAAAAAAAATCAATGATAAAATCCTGGAAGCGTCCCTAAAGGATTTTCTGGAGAAATCCCAGGATGATCTCCAGGAGGCATCACTGAATCTTCTGGAAAAATCCCTGAAGAAACTTCTGGAGAGATGTGAATGAGGAGGCGTAGCCACGGGTGGGGGGGGGGGTTATAGGGTTAACCCCCCCCCCCCCAGAGCAAAAATTTGTGGAACAAATTTTTAGTATAAAACGCTTTGCGACGAAAACATTTTTCGGCTGCGCCGCTATTTTCTAACTACGAATACAATTACTCATTACTATTTATAAAATGTAAGTATCAAATCAAAAAAGGTATCATTGACTGTTGAAAACCCCTCCTAGAGACAATTTCTGGCTACGCCACTGTGAGGAATAATTCATACAATCTAATGAAAAATGAAAACAGATGTCCTAAAAGTTGCAAAATCAATTATTGTAGTCAATCATTTATGATAGTGATCGTGAGATTTTTTTATCTCAACTTTATGTAAACTTAATTATGTTCGTGCACTGATCACCGCCGCGAAAAATGAAATTCGGCGGTGTGACAAACAGCGGCGTATGGCGCGCCGCCGATACCCTGGTCGGCGTCGGCGTGGGATAAAAAGTGTCGGCGGCAGCGGCGTGGCGCGGCGGCGCACAGGTCTACTACAGAGAAATAACACTTCTCAATTCAGCGTACACAAATTTGTCCGGATGACTGTTTAACAGGCTGATGTCGATTCAGGTGTCCTTCGTCAGCGAATGTCAGGCAGGTTTTCATGAGGCCCAATCCACTACGGATCAGATGTTCATGCTGCGGTAGATTCTTAGTATATTTTGAAAGTTCTACTCATCGCCTGTTTATTGATTTCATACGGCGTACGATTCAGTAATACGAAGTGGAGCGAGGTAATGTTGTGGACAGTGTGTGGATTTTTATCGCGAATGGTCCATGCTCAGCAAGTGATACATTCGCGAATGTAACATTTCATGAACCAACATGATCGGGAACGCTCTCCGAAATGCTGTTCATTCTCTTGCCCGGTTCGATACGAGAGCGCAATCAAGAGAGAAGATGCTCGATGACGCTAATGAAAGCGATGCATTCGGTAAGAATATTTTATTGCCATAATTCTTTTTTTATTGTGACTACACAACCTGCAACGTCATGAATACAGTTAAATTAAATAGTATTTCACGTTTTTAAAGCGAAAACGCATTAAATACTGATGAAAATAACGATTATTCACAGTTGCCCCAAGCCAACGATGAGCGATCATCGGTAAGTGTTACACTTAGCGATGCCCGCTCATCGCCGCAGCTTGTTTATATCGGAGTATCCTCTTTGTGTTCCTTCGTGAACCATGCGACTCGACGAGAGAACATACACCGCTTGGTAATTGAAACAGAACCAACAGAAGGGAAGAAAAACTGCCGAGTGGTTCATTGATCACTTTTTCGTCCAAACACTGGTTGTGGACGAATTTCACAGAAAAAAATATGTAATTAAAAATCAGCGAGAAATCATGCACATAAAGGGAATGCTAGAGTTAGTGCATTTTTACATGAGATATAATGTAAAATTACAATACCATAGTGTAAATTTCCACCAATCATCGCGTAAATCATCATGGACTCCAACCGGTTACGTGACTATTAGCGGAAATTTACACGATAGTAACGTAATATTACATGATATCTCATGTAAATATGCACTAACTCTAGCATTCCCTTTATGTGCACGATTTCTCGC